>NW_022900935.1:63884944-63902215 GCF_012274545.1 Fukomys damarensis
GAGGCGCCCGGGTCCAGCCCCTGCGCGCCCACTGGGCGGCGCCTGCGCTGGGGCTGCGGGAGCGAGGTTATTTTTGCACAAGCTGCCTGCACCTGTGCCATGCTGCAACAACAGCCGCAGCGGTGGAGAGGGACTCCGCTGCCTCCGCCGGCAATGGACTTCACCCGAGCACTGGGAAGCTGACAAGACCCCACAGTGCGCCCCACTGTGTCCCCCATCCCTCCACCACCGGCCTCAGCGCCATTTTGCAGGGCTGCCCTGGGGGTGCTAAAGTGCCCTGGAGACTTGCCTGGCGTGGGGTGGGGGGGCTACATGCCTTCCCTCATTCCTGGGCCACTTGCAAAACCCCTTGGGGAGCCCAGATGGAGTAGGGGGGAGGTGGTGTCTGTCCCAGCAGGGCCCTAAGAACTTAGACAGAGGGGTCCCAGGCATAAGGACAGGACGCTCAGAGTCAGCAAGCTGGGTGGGGGTGCCGCCTTGTACGGAAAGCCCCACCACCACATGGGCAAAGCCAGGGACCCCACCCCGATCCCTGAGACCTTAGGAGTCCCTGTTATGGGCAGACAGGCCTCTCCCTAAGCCTCTCACCTAAGCCTCTGGAGCAGGCCAGGTGTTCAGAACCTTCTTTCTGGCCTCCGTGGTGTGGCTTTGCTGCTGAGGATGAAGGAGACACATAGATGATTTGCCCCCTGAGGGTGCTCTGCAGGCATCATCCACTGCATCTGGTTGTCTTCTGGGGGCCCTGGAGGGTCAGAGGTCATTGGAGAACAGAAATAGATGATGCCCTGGGATAGGCATTCAGGGTGGGCCCTGAGGGCTGTGGTCCAGGAGTGTGAGGGACAGGGTCTGGGTCCCAGGGCCAGCACTGCAGCCCCTGGAGGACCCCAGACCCAGGCAGTGGAAATGACTGGCACACCAAGTCAGTGCTGGCTTTGGTCTGGGACAGGTCTCTCTCCAGGCTGCCAGCGCCCACAGCGGTCTGCCTCAGTAGCCAGGGTCTGGAGGCAACTCACAAGAGGGTCAATAGTTCAGGTTTCCTGAGTGCGAACAGGGCAGCCAGAAGGGGCCTGCCAGCCTGGGGGTGACCAAGTGCTGGCCTCTGCTCATCCCAGGGCAGAGTCATGGGGCACCTCTAGCTGAGAGAACCCTAAGGAAGGGCTCTCCCCATCCCCTGACACGGGGAGGGCACTGTCCCCCCAGGGCCCTTGGAGGCCGGCCCTTCAGTGCCCATGGCCAGGAGCAGCAGCTGACGCTGGTGACACTGTTATGTCCTGCCCTGTACCCAGAACACCCTCCCTCGAAGTTGACCCAGAGGCCAGCCTGGCAGTGGAAGAAGTTGCCAGTCCATGAGGTAAAGGCAAGAGGCTCTGGAGGGAAATACCGGGATGTAGGAAGGAGGACTAGCAGAACAGGAGCCTTGCGGTATTAGAGGATTGCAGGGGTGGCTAGACTCAGGTGAGTACAAGGTAAGTGAGGACCCATATAAAATTTCAGGGACATATAAAACCTCAGTAATTATAAAGGAGGCATGGTGGCGCACACCTGTAATCCCAGCACTGGGGAGGCTGAGGTAGGAGGATTGTTGCAAGTTCGAGGCCAGCCTGGGCTACACAGTGAGTTCAAGGCCAGCAGTTCCCTGACTCAACTGCCCCCCGGAAAAGAAAAACTCAGTAATTGTGTCCATTAGCAGATGATTCGGGCTATGTCCACACAATGCTGTGTTATTGGTCCATAGACAAGATGGAGGCTCTGATGGGTGCTGTGGCCAGGTGAATCTGGGGAATGTGGTGCTCGGGAAGAAGCCCTCACAAAAGGCCTGGGAACTCGTGACTCTGTTTCCAGAAAATGTGCAAAACAGGCAGATCCAGAGATAGAAGGTGGGCTGGTGGTAGGGAAGATGGGGTGTGATGGCAAGGCTTCTTTTTAGGGTGATGAAAATGTTCTGGAATTAGAAAGAAGTAGTGGTTATGAGCCCTGTGAATATAACAACAACAACAAAAAAAAAAACAAAAACAAATCATTGAATTGAGTGAGCTGGGTGTGGTGGAATGCACCTGTAGTCCTAGAGCTCCAGAGGCTGAGGCAGGAGGGTTGCAGGAGGCAGCCTGGACAACACAGTGAGGCCTGCCCTGTCTCAAATGCTCACACACACACATACACACATACACACACCTCTCCAAAAACAAAAGAAGCTGAAGTGAAGTCTTTTTTGTTTTTTTTGTGGTATCAGGGATCATCAAACTTAGAAACTTGTACTTGCCAGGCAGCCATGGCACCACTGAGCCACATTCCTGGCCCTTGGAGTCTTTAAAATGGTATTTTCTTGTGAATTAGGTAACCAATATTTTAATGCAGTGTTTTTTAAAAGAGTCAGAATTAATGTAAGAAATACAAGGCGAGCAAAACCCCACAATTTTGAACAAAGTCAGGAGCAGAACAGCTGTTGAGCCCCTGGAGCCCAAGGCCGCTCCTGCTGAGGATCCTGTCCTAGACCTAGCATGGGGCAGGCGCAGGGGACCTGGTGTCTTTCCTTCCAACACCCTACATTGGTCCTCCCTCGCCTCCAGCAGGGTCCTCTTCCATAGACTGAGGCCCAGGGTTTCAGGGACAGGGCCCCTGTAGGGCAGGACAAAGAGCAAGAACTGTCCGGGGTGTCCTGTGGCTTCTACAAGGGTCACAGACTGGATGCTTGGGGCCACAGGGCCCATGGGCCCCCAGTCACTGGAACCAGGGTCCCCCGTGGCCAGCACAGCCTCAGCTTTTCTGTTTCTGTGCAGAGCTGCCGATGAAGCCAGCGCCTTGCAGGTGCCACATGAGCACTCTGCCACTGACTGCACCCCACAGTGTGACCCCATCCCAGTCATACCCGCAAAGACTCTGTTTCCAGACCCTGACGGCCTTAGTCACAGGTGTGAGGCTAGGACTTGAACATTTCCTTTTTTTCAGCAGTGCTGGC
This sequence comes from Fukomys damarensis, assembly GCF_012274545.1. NCBI lineage: Eukaryota > Metazoa > Chordata > Mammalia > Rodentia > Bathyergidae > Fukomys > Fukomys damarensis. The sequence continues at coordinate 63,887,901 of NW_022900935.1, forward strand.
AATGTAACCAACTACAGGAGTGCAGAGCGGGGAACTCAGGCCCAGGGTCAGCACTTTCCTAAAGGTTTTAATCCTTATTAGCCATGTGAGCATTTTTGCCCTGGATTCAGCACTAAGCTGTGCTGGGCACCCCAGAGGGCACCCCTGTCTGGCAGGACCACACACATCCACAGCTCCACCTGTCCAGCTCTGAACAGCATCTCTACATGCTGGGGGCCCCAGTGCTAGGCCTCCTGGGGACACAGAGGGGCCCTGAGGTGCCACAAAGGGACAACTTCATGTACGCAGCAAGACGAGGCCAAGGCTGGGGCCCCAGCCCACCCTTCATGCTGCCGTTGGTTGTGACCCCTCCTGGGGTGGGTGGAGGGGTGGAATGCTGGGTGGCCTTTGCTCCCACAGTGGCCCGACCTGTGTGTTGGGAGGGGTGCTGCTGCGGGGTGAGGGGGCTGTGCCCACCCCAACATGCCCAGAGATAGCCTTGGCCTGGGAATAAGCCCCACCCCACAGTGCCACCCACCGCAGCTGTGCTCAGCAGGCTCGGGAGAGGCAGTCCTGGCAGTTGCCAAAGAAACACCTCCAGTGGGCAGAGGGCAGCCTGCCAAGGGTGCCCAGTCTTCCTGGGAAGACAAACCTCCTGCCCAGTGTTCAGAGCGGGACAGGAGCCACCCACCCACCCAGAGGGCACACGGTAATCTGGGAGGAGGCCATATTCAGAGGCTCCAGAAGAGAGGCGCTAGTTCTCCTCCATCGCCATGCCCGGCACAGTGAGATATTCAGCAGGAGGGGCCCACATACCCTTCCTGCCAGCGCTCCAGACAGCAGGTGGGCAGTGCCAGGCAGGAGACCCAAGCCTGGGGAGGGGACAGCAGTGTCGCCCAGAGCTGCGCAGTGCCCCTGTGGGTTCTGCAGGCCTGCTTCACTCAGGGGTCTAGGGCTGGGGCAGGAGAGGCAGCTCTAGGCAGGAATGAAGCTGGACAGGCTGTGGGGGCCAGGGTATCTGTCAGCTCAAAGCAGGTGCTGCCAGGAGTGTGGAGCCTGTGCCAGCTCTCCATCCATCCAGCAGGCTGCCAGCACTGGCAGGAGGCCTGGATGCTCCCACCTCCCCCCTCCTGCTTTATTAAAGCATTCTCGAGCACTCTGTGGGTTTCTTTTCTTCATTCTGGTATAATGAACGTAACAAAGTCAGCTACCGTAACATGCCACCCAGTGGCATTTACACCTCCACAGTGCCTTGTAACCAGCACACTATCCAGCTGAAAGTGTTCTCCCGTCCCAAAGGAAACCTGACCCCACTAAACACCGATTGGCCCGCCCAGACATCCGTGCTCTCCCTGTGGATTTGTCTACTCTGGGCATTTCATGAAAATAGACTCCTATGTCCTCTGTCTTCTGTGTGGCTCCCTTTACCGCATGCATGCGTGTTCCTAAGCTCATCTGTGTTGGGCTGAGTAAATCCCGTGGTCAGACTGGAACACATCTGGTTAGTCTGTTCACATGTCACTGTTGGTGCAGCTGCTACTGAGGAGTCGGTGGTGGCGCCCAGGGGACCCCATCACCACCACCCTGCCCGGCTGCCTGGGGCACCTGGGCTCAAAGCAAACCCTCTTGGAGAATTCTGCAGGCGCGGGGCCCTTCCAGGGGGCGACCGACTGTCATTCTGCTCCTAGGAATGTGGCCAAGGCAAGGGAGGCATTCCTGGGACAGAGGCAAAGACAGCACACTGGAGCCTCTCAAGACCCAGCACAGACCACAGTCCAGGAAGCTGCTGGAAACCCGAGCCCAGACACACCAGGAACGTGTGACGTGTGCAGTGCCGCGGCCTGTGAGAAAAGACAGCAGACAAAGCAGGTCACGCAGGCCCTGTGCAAAGGTCACTGAGGGCAGAGGTTGTGCAGCTGGTGAGCCAGGGTGGGAAAGGGGCTGCTCAGGCCTTTATTTCCCTGTCACTATTGAGGTGCAGGACTGTTTCTGAGATACAAAGACAAAAAGTCTTAGGCCTGGAAAACAAATGGGCGGTGAGGTGTCCCCTCCAGATAGGCAAGAGCCAGAGGGATCCCTGATGAGGGGGTCCCTGCCAGTCCCCATGGCCTCCCTATGGTAACAGCCCTTCAAAAAGGTGCCCAGAGGCACAGCTCCCTGGCCCCTGTGGTGGACATGGACAACTGCTTGGCCTTGGTCTCCCTGGAGGCTCAGGGTCTCCCGCTGCTTCTCAGGCACTCTGGCCAGACTTGTTCCCCTCATATCCTCATCTCCTGCTTTCCAGGAAAGCACTGGACAAGTTCCTAGAAACACAAAACCTACCAAGTCTAAAGCACAAAAAATAGGAAGCCAGAATGGACCTACAGCTAATAAAGAGATTGACTTGGTAATCAAAAATCTCCTGACAAAGCCCCAGAGGGCCAGGGATTTAGCTCAGTGGTTCTGCCGCCTGCCTCACAAGCACCAGGAGCTGAGTTCAATCCCTGGTACCCCCCAAAAAGTGATTAGACACAATTCAACACCCATTCGTGATAGCAGCACTTAACAAATGAGGAAGAGGAGGAAACCATTGTCACGTAATGCAAATCATCCATGGAGAATGCAGAGCCGTGGGTTCGCTCAGAGAATGAGGGAGCTGATGCAATACCTGTAAAACCAGAGCTCTGAGAGGCCGAGACAGGAGGACTGCAAGTTTGAGCCCAGCCAGGTCATCTCAGGGACTTATCCAGGCCTTGTCACAACAAGGGGCAAAAGTGAGAACCAACACCTGTCACGTAGAGGTACAAGATCCCAATAATGAACGTAACTGTACCGTATACCTAACATGTACCAATAAACTCAATGAGGAAAAAAAAAAGACCTTGTCTCAAAAAAAAAGTAGGGTTGGGTGCTGGGGATATAGCTCAGTGCACAGGCTGGAAGTTTAATTTCCAGTGCCGAAAAAAGAATCCAAAAATAAACTGTCAAAGCTAATAAATGGATTCAGCAAAGTATCAAGAAACAAAGGCAACACAGAAATGTTAGTTACATTTGTAAACACTAACAATAAACAACGTGAAAACGAAACTTCAAAAATTAATTCTAGGGCCGGGGATTTAGCTCAGTGGTTCCAGCACCTGCCTCGCAAGCAGAAGGACCTGAGTGTGATCCCCAGTACCAAAAAAAGAAACAAACAAACAAAAAAAATTAATTCCAAGAATAATAGCACCAAAAACAATAAAATACTTTGGCAGTAAATAACTTGTCCAGTGAGAATCACAAAACACTGCTGGGAGTAAAGAAGACATAAATAAATGGTAACACATGTTAAGAAGTCAGGACTGCCCAAGTGATCAACAAATTCAGTAAAATCCCTCTCAACTTACAATGACTTTTGCAGAAATAGAAAAACCCATCTTGGGCTGGGGATTTAGCTCAATGGAACCGCACCTACCTCATAACCACAAGGTCCTAAGTTTGACCCCCAGTACCGAAAAAGAAAAAATTGAAAAACCCATCTTAATGGCTGCAGGGTTGGCTCAGGGGTAGGGCTTGGGGGACCCTTGAGAGGTGGGTACCATGGCAGGGTGGCGATTGGGCCAGTAGGGGGCATACAGCTCGGTACCCAGGGAGGCTCCTGGTATAGATGATATCATATGAAATCTCAAAAGACCTGGAATTGTCAAAACAATCTTTAAAAAGAACAAAGCTAGAGGACTGACACTTTCAAGTTTCAGAGCTCACTACAGAGCTAAAGTAATGGGAACAGAGGGGCGTGGCATGCACCAGACATGTGGGCCCATGGGATGGAATAGTCTTTCGCATATTTGGCCCAACTTTTTTGTTTTTGTTTTGGTACCGGGGATCAAACTTAGGACCTTGCGCTTGTGAGGCAGGCGCTGGCACCACTGAGCTAAATCCCCAGCCTGGCCCAACTGTTTTTGACAATGGTGTGAAGACCATTCACTGGGGAAGAGATAGATTTTTTAATAGAAGGTTTCAGGAAAAATAGATGTCCAAATGCAAGAGAATAAAGCTGGACTCAGGGCTGGGGATTTAGCTCAGTGGTGCCACCGCCTGCCCTACAAGTGCAAGGTCCTGAAATCTATCCCCGGTAACCCCCCGCCCAAAAAAAAGTTTTTAAAATAAATAAATAAAGTTGGACTCAGCTCACACAACACCTAAATGTAAGTATGAAGGATAAAACCTTCATGACATTGGATTTAGCAGTGATTTCATGGACAGGATGCCAAAGACATAGGCGACGAAAGAATCAACAGGATAAAAATACAATCCAAGGAACGAGACACTGACAACTACATATGTGTTGTGGGATTCATGTGAAGAATGTAAAGAGAATTCCTAAAGCTCAACAACAAAAAATTATTCAAAAGTGGGCAGGGACTGGAAGAGATGTGTCCCCAAAGAAGACCTACACATGGCTGGGAGGCAGGAGGAAGCTAAGCATCACCAGCCAGGAGAGAAGTTGCCACCCGAAGCCACACAGAGACCACGTGCACACCAGCAGGAGGGCTACACCAAAGCCAGAAAGTAACAAGTGTGAGTGAGGGTGTGGGGAAACTGGAGCCCCTGTGTCCTGCTGGGGGAAGTTCAAGGGGGCAGCCACCGTGGAAAACGGCATCAGGGTTCCTCAACAGTCAGCAGAATTACGGGGTGAGGCAGCCATTCCACTACAGGCTATGACCCCCAGAAACCTGGAAACAGGGAGACACTGATCCACCCACGTTCACAGAGGCAGTGTCCGCTGTAACCAAGAGGCGGGAAGAATCCGAGTGCTGACAGGATAAACAAATGCGTCTCTGCACACAACAGACTAGAAGCCAGCCTCTAAAGGAAATGAACTCAGGGCCAGGGGTTTACTCAGTGGCACCGCACCTGCCTTGTAAGCACAAGGTCCTGAGTTCATCGCTGGCACCAAAAAAAAAGAAAAAAAAGAAATGAATTCTGACATGCACTGCAACATGATGAAGCACGGATGAGGGTACTGTGCTCAATGACACAGGCCGGGCACAGAAGGAGCCCACTGCTGGAGGCCCCGGTCTGTCACACTGGTAGAGCCGGAGTGGGCCGGGGGCTCCAGGGGCCTAGGTGAGGAGAGACAGAGGTCTCATGGAGTGAGGACAGAGTGTGGGGAGGGGCCCGACCGTGGGACGGCTTCCTCCCTCTGTGAATGAGCCTAACGCCGCTGACTGCGCTTAGAACTGACCGTGATGGTCGTGTGCACTTACTGTACCACGATGAAGAAGAGCATTAAGAACACCGTGGAGGGAAAAGTACCCCCATAGCTTAGACACTTTGATCATCAAGTATCTTTCCTCTCCTTTGATTTTTTTTTTTTTTGCATACTGCAAACTCTCTATATTGAACTCTGCTTTGTCTCATCCAAAAAGTGATTTTTTTTTAGTTCTGGGTCTTGAATCCAGGGCCTTTGCGCTGAGCTCTATCCCCAGACCTCTCCTACTTTTTCTGAGAAGGGTCTCAACTTAGGGTCTCCCTAAATTGCTAAGTTGCCTAGGCTGGGCTCAAACTTGTGATCCTCTTGCCTCAGCTTCCCGGAGTGCTGCGATCACAGCCTGTGCCTGGCTTACCTCGATCTCGTAGCAGTTAAAACAATGAAGCTCTGTGCCAAAAGACTTGAATTGAACTGGCCTCAGCTCTGCAGCGGACAGAGACGGCTCCGCCTTCCGGGACAGTGAGTCACACCATGATGGCCAGGACGTCTCCCTGCTGCCTAACCTGAGGTTTGAGGCTCCCCTGCCCACCAGCTCCTGGCTGGGATGGAACACAGTCTTCTCCATCCGACAGCTGAGGTTCATTCTCACCTTCCTGGGTCTCCTGAAGAGGGGGTGACAGAGCCTGCCTGGGGGCTGCTGCAAGGTCGCCTGAGACACGCTCGAGAGTGTCGTGGGGCAGTGCCCAGTCCACCATGGTCATTGTCATGGGCCACATAGCCTAAAAGACATGCCCTTCATTAGGACGAAACCCTAGCTCCAGGCCCAGCCATGTGACAGTCCCAATGCGTGACCACCCCACTGAGGTCACCACGAGGGGTGAAGCCACATGACCCAGGCAGAAGTGACAATGTGCCTGGAGTCCCGATCCAGCAGGGACCACCCCTGTCCTCTCTGTCCCCTGCTAGGGGACACAGTGTGATCCGGGAGGTAGCTGTGGTGTACATGACCTTCATCTATACCAGGAGCCTCCCTGGGTACCGAGCTGTGTGCTCCCTACTGGCCCAATCCCCACCCTGCCATATAACCACCTCTCAAGGGTCCGCCAAGCCCCACCCCAGGCCAACCCTGCAGCCATTTCCGGCCCGTGCTGCGGCCTGCCCAGGCCCCCCTGCTCAGCACCGCGGCTCTGCAGGTGGAGGCTCAGTCGGGTCTCCAGCCTGTGAGCTTGGCCGAGGGCCTGGATCCAGCAGCCCACCCTTGCTCACCCATCCCCCATTTGTCTGCTCCTCCCACCCCCACCCAGGGCTTGGCAAAGCCAGGGGCTGCTGCTGATTGTCAGTCTGTCTGGCCCAAGGTGGACGTGCCAAGTGCCAGCGAGCCCCTGGGGGCTTCCAGTGCCAGGCTGGAGGCCCAGGAGGAGTGGGGGACAGCTGAAGCCTCAAGATGTAGGGGAGCAGCCACAGGTATAGACTAGAACCCCTGCGGCCACGCGGCAGTCAGCCTGCCCATGTTCCAACAGCCCCTGAGGACAGCCCTGTGGAGGTAACCCTGACCAGTGGGGAGGCGGAGTGGGCACTGGGCCACCAGAGCTGGCTGGGAGCTCGGGGCCTTGTCTTCCTATACGGGATGAGAGGTGCTGGGGTCTGGAGGAGCCCAGGGAAACACCAGGGAGGTAAAGGAAGGGAAGGGGGCTACCCAGGTCTGAAAGCTGCCGCGTGTGACTGGGCCACAGGTGTGTGCAGGTGTGCAGGCCTGGGCTCCTGCCAGCTCATGGACAGTCTTTGAGGGTGGCTGTGAGCCAGGACAGTACAGGGAGCATGAGACCTGCTCAGACCCTCAGGCGCTGGGTACCGGTGAGGACCAGGTGGGGACTGGCAGAGCTGTGGGTCCAGGGCCTCCCGACACAAGGGCTCCAGGGGCACACCCAGCTCTGTGGGATGCCACAGCCCCTTGCCCCATCCCAACAATGAGCCCTTTCTCTCACTCTGGAGTTGAACTTGGTGGCCCCAGGCCAATGCTGTAGCCCCGACCCCCACAGAGGGCCGTGTGGATGGTCTGGAGTGGTCAGGGTGCAGGAAGGGCTTCCAGGTCACAGTAAAGCTGGCATATGTGAAGCTCCGGGAAGCTCTGGTTCTGGAGAGCAAGGTGGGAGGTGGGAGGGTAGGAGGTGAGGTAAGGGAGGCTTTTCGTGGAGAAAAGTAGGACCTTTCCAAGGGCCGACAGCAGCCCCAGGAGCGAGGCAGGTCCCCCACCAGGCTGGACACCACAGCCTAACTCAAAGGATGGGGACACTCCAGCCCATGTGTGGACACAGGAGCTATAATAAACAACAGCACAAGGCTCTGCCTCCCGCCCAACTCCAGCCTGTGGGGTGCACCCCAGACAAAGAGTGCAGTGGGAAGGGGGATGGCAGGCAGGCAACCACTGTGCTGTAAACAGGATGTGGACTCCTGGCTTGGCCTGAAATTTCATCCAGCCTCGCCTCCATAAAGCAGGTGACAGGTTAGCTGGGTTTGGTGGCACATGCCTATGATCCCAGCTATTTGGGAGGCTGAGGCAGGAGAATCATAAGTTCAAGGCCAGCCTAGGGAACTCAGTGAGACCTTGACTCCAAAAGGGCCAAGAATGTAACTTAGTAGTGAGTGCTTGCCTAGCATGTACAAAGGCCCTGGGTTCAGCCCCCAGTACCAAAAAATAAAAATAAAAAATACAAGCAGGTGATAGGGCCCCTGGCAGGACCCCATGGGCAGGTGAGGGTCCTGTCTTCCAGAATGGATCTTGAGATGGCAGAGTGGGGGAAGGGCCTATCCTATGGGCCTCTCTGTGCCCAGCCAGCTTGGTACCACCCTGGTCCCCTCCCTGCTGCAAGCATCAGCCACTGGGGTGACTACTGGGGACCAGTTCCAGGCCCACAAAGGGTACAAAGCCCCTTCCCCAATGGCACAGAGCAGTGGGGGCACCCAGGGCAGAATGCTCCCTGCTCCCTGGGGTTGGATTGCCACCTTTGACCTGTCAGGAGGAGGGAGAAAGGACTTCCCGTCACCCAGCCCCTGCCTGGGATCAAGGGCCACTGCAGCACCCGCCACCCCCTGGGGAAGGGACGCTTGTTCCAGAAGGCCCCACCACCCTGTGAACTTTTGGAAGAGTCAAGGAGCCTTGGACACCCACTAGGGCTGCAGCCTCTGAGATGGCTGCTCCAGAAGCCCAGAACCCAACTCGCCCTGGGGACGCAACCCAAGAGCCTTGCGGGTCCCAAGGTACTGCCGGGAGGTCCCTGCCTGCCCCTCTGCTTACGCCCAGACCCTTGCCCAGCCAGCAGCTGGCCTTGGCAGCCCTGGCAGTTCACAGGCTCCCCATAGAGTGGGGACAGTGACTTCTGCACCTCCTCAGCAGGAGCTGGTGACACACAGGCTCTGGTCTGCTTAAGGACCTGTAATCATCCTGTCTTTCTCAGTGCTGAGACAGAGGCACAGAGAGGCTGGATCTGAGTACTGAGCAAACCCTTTGGCCTCAGCCCTTCTTTTAAACCTCCTGCCCCTCCCGCTTCTGCTGTTTGTGGCATTCACTGGGGCAGGGCGTGCTTCCCACAAGCCGGCTCTGTCCACCCCCAGGGCTTCTCCTCCCAGATGAAGAAGGTGGCACTGGCCACAGGCACATACCTGTCAGACAAGGATACAGAGCTGCTGCCCAGGACCTGCCACCCTGTCCCTGGGCCAGGCCCAGCTATGGACACGTTTCCTATGTCCCCGGGACTGATGAGCCCAGAAAATCATGACCTGTGGGCGGCGCAGGGGGAAGAGCGCTGCTGCCCCATCCCTGGGCCCAGGTCAGTGCTGTCCACACACAACCTTGCGGTGACCGGAGCCCGGTGACCTCACTATCTTTCAACTACCTCAGGTTCTTTGAGTACAGGCGGAAGTCCCAGGTCTGGGGCAGCTGGACAGTGTCATCTGCAAGGCCTTCCAGACCCTGGACAACAACGAAAGTGGCTCCATTGAATGGAATGAGATCAAGTAAGCCCAGTGGGGAAGGGGCGACTCCACCGCACAGTCCACAATACCTGCCAGGGCCAGGCCACAGTTTCCCCATCTGTAAAGTGGGAAGGGAGCATCTTGGAAGCATCAGGCACTGCCCACAGCTCCCTGATCTGTGCTGCCCTCGGCCAGGTACTTCCTGTCTACCGTCCCCAGTCGCCTGCCCACTGCCCCCGACTGATGAGGAAACTGAAGCCATGATCCAGGTGGCTGGCAAGGATGTAGACAGGAGGATCGACTACGAAGGTAGGGCACATGGTGGGGAGTGGGGAGCCCCACCAGGCCCTGCCCCACAGTGACAGCCCTCGAGGTTTGCTCTGGTGGGGGACAGCGCCTGGTGCATCCCCACTGCCCAGCCTGCCTGCCCCATCACAGCTGCACCCCTGCACACTTGGGCTGGCAAATGCCCCAGACCTCAGCAGGGGCTTAGAGGGCTCAGGACTCAGCCCCCGCCCCTCACCTCAGTTTCCCCACTGAGAAAGGCTGGCCGATCACAGATTTGCTCAGCAAATCTGGTCTGCTGGGAATTCCCAAGGCCTCCGGAGACCTAGGTCACTGGGATCCCGGGCAGGGGCCAGACTGCCAAGGGTCTGCCTCAAGGCAAACAGCAGTCTCTGCCCAATGAGACCTGGGACATTGCCCATCCCTAAACTCACTGCCCAGGGTCAGGGCAGCAGGTGACTGCACCCTGCCTGGTGTGCATACTGTCTGCGGCTGCTGCTGCACTGTGCCTAACTACAAGATCACAGGAAGTAAAAAGGAAGGCAGAGACACCGTGCAACACACAAGAGTACAGAGAGCAGGTGTGGCAAAGCTGCTATCAGATAAAGGAGACTTTAAGGCAAACACAACTGCTCAAATGTGTGTGCATCTAGTAATATGGGTTCAAAATGCAGAAGGTAATTGACAATGTGAAACAGGAAGAAAAAGGCTAAAGGTGTAGGGGAAGTGAAAAGGGTAGAGGAAAGGAATAAGGGAAAAGAAAAAAACGTATGAGAAAATGAAAATAAAGTATTTATAAATAGGGAAGGGAGGAGGGGGTGAAGGGAGGGAAGGGACAAGGGGAAAAATGAGAACCAAGACCTGTCATGTGAAGGTACAAGATCCCAATGATGAAGGGGTGAAGGGGGAAGGGACAAGGGGAAAAATGAGAACCAAGACCTGTCATGTGAAGGTACAAGATCCCAATGATGAATGTGACTGTACTGTATACCTAAATGTACCAATAAACTCAATGAGGAAAAAAGGCAGAAAGTAAAAATGAGCAAACTCAAGCGAGAAAGATGATGTAGAAATATGGCAGATTTTAGCCTTCCCATCTTGAGAACAGTAGAGCAAGCAGGAAAGTCAGTAGGGCTATTGGAGTCAGAAAACAATGAATTACCTGGACCTCTGAGGTCCAGACACCGCCCCGCATCTGACAAGTGCAGAACACAGTCTCTTAAAAGAAGCAAGTGTAGCATTTTCCAAAATAGGCCAGATGCTGGGCCGCAAAACAAGTCTATCCAGTAAAGGACTGAAATATATGGAATGTATCCCGTGACCACAGGGAAGTGGAGTCAGAAATCAAAAACAAAACGATAAGAAAAGCAATGCAGTCTTTAACAGCCCATGGTTCAAGGAAACCACCACAAAAACTAGAAAATATTTTGAACCTAAGGATAAGGAAAATACAACATACCAATCCTCATGGGTGCAGCCTAAATTATTTGAAAGGCCAAAGGGCTGACAATCGATAATCTATGAGTAAGAAACATCAAGGAGTTAGAACAAGAACAGAAAGTTGAACTCAAAGAAAAGAGGGGAGGAAAGAAGGGTGGGAACCCTGACACGTTAAGTCCTCGCTTCCTGTGCTCTCCCCACCCGCCCCCATGCCCCCAGCCCGGCTGGGAGAGGGACAGTGCTGGGAGGGTTGCCTGGCTCCGAGGGCAGAGGCTCTGGGAACCTCACCGAGATGTGGAGAACACTCTATCACCATGGGGAGCCCCAGTGTGTGTCCTGCTGGGTGACCCCAGTTCTGCTTCACCCTGCCCTGCCCTCTCATCCATCAGGGTCGGACGGCCAGAGGCCACAGCGAGATCTGGGTCTTCCTAGAAGCTACTCCCAGAGCCCAGGTCCAGCCCCCTCTTATGGTCCTGCCATCATCAGGAAGCAGAAATGGCACCTCAGTCCCCTTCCCCTGGTCATACTTGATGCCTTCCCCCACTCCGGCCTCTCAGGGATGCATTTCTCATCCAGGCAGGGCATGGATGCTCATGTGGCTTGTGGGCAGGACAGAAACAGCCTAGCCCTGTAATGTCACATGCAGGTTACCATGACAACCAAAACTTGAATTTAAAAATAGCAGAGCTAAGAGATCCGATGGCGGCAGGTGTGGAACGTTAGGCACAGGCCTGTGAGTGCCCGAGTGAATGGATGGACTCAGCAGAGGATGAACAGACAGAAGGAAGGAACAAAGGCCGGGGCGAAGGAAGGAGTGGACAAATCAACAAGGGATGAACAATGGGCAAGCAAGGAAGGGACAAATGGACAAAGCAACAAGTGAATTTAAGAATGAATGGACGGATGAACAAATTACACGGACTCAGGGATGAATGGATGAGCCAGCGTGGGGATAAAGGAATGAACGCAGGAATGAGTGAGCAGGACACCTGCCGGTCAGGAGCCAGGGCTCAGGGACCATCGCCCTGGCTGGGAGCCCTGGGTCCCCGCTGCCTTTGCCTGCATCTGCTCAATACCTCACTTGCAAAAAACCTTAGTTCAGCAGTGAAGTCACTTCCTCTAGCAACATCCAACATCAGAGTCCTATCAGAATACCTTTTGCTACAACATGCAGAAGTACCCGAACAGAAAACCTGTCCCGAGTTCAGCCCCCTTGTCACGGAGCACTTGGTCCCCTTAGGCTGCAGCTGTGGCTGGTGGACGCACTGGGCCAGACCACATCCAGAGCTTCCCCATCTCTGCCAAGATGTGGGACAGGCTTTCGGGACCTCTGGCAGAGGGGAGCAGGCTGCAGGCAGGTGGGAGGGAGGTGACAGCCGGGGCTGGGAGCACGCGCTCACAGCCAGAGCCCTTGCCACGCACATGCACAGGCCACATGCAGTCAGCGCAGTCTGAGTTCACCTTGACTCCGGGGCAGAAGCTGGTGGCCCTGCAGCCTGCGCCCCTGCCATGGACGGACACAACACCACGCACAGTCTCTGGTCACCAAAACCCAGCCTTGATCAGGGATCACGCCGACTCTTCCCCGGGGAGAAGGCTCCATGTCCAGGAGTGACAGGCAGGCACTGGGCAGAGCCATGGCCTAGTTGGAGAGACCTTCAGGACAGGCCCTCAGAGCAGGCCCAGCCGTGGCCAGCAGCTCCTACGCACCCCAGGGTCTTCCTGGGATGCTGGGCACCCAGCTGCAGGTAAGGACACTGAGGCCCGGGAGGAGGGGTCTTCCTGATGGGGAGGGAGGCAGGGTGGGTGTCGGTGGCATCCCAGCTGACCCAAAGCCTGATCCCGTGAGAATGTGGCCATCCTGGAGGACCCTCCTCCCCGGCTCTCTGCCTCCACCTGTGGGGCTGCAGTCTTCACTCTTGCCTGCCAGCGGGCCACCTGGGCAGGTGCAGGGTGCTTGGTGGGCTCTGCGGTGGCGGTGCCACGTGCAAAGGACACACTCTGTGCTGGGGAACAGGCTGTCCTGGGAGGGCCGCCCACTCCCTCCATGTTTCTCCTGCCAGGGGGCACAACAGTGGCCCTGGACTCGGTGAGGCGTGAGAGCTACTGGCCGGCCGCTGGAGACAAAGGGTGCTCTGTGCTCGGACGAGAAGCCAGCTCTGGCTCACAGGGCGAGGCAGGGTGCTGGACAGGGCGCTGTGAAGGGAGGGGCGGGGGCAGAGCCAGCTCTGGGGACCACGCCCACGAGAGAAAGGCAGATCACACAAAACACTGGAAACCATGGCCTCTTTTACTGTGAACACGGCTGCAGGCACTCTGAGCACAGGTGTCCTGAGGGGTGGGCAGAGGCACATCTCAGCCAGCGCTGGCTCCCTGCTGCGCAGCCCGTTTGGTGGGCGTGGCCTGGGCACCACCTCTGGTCTGTCTTCCATTCCGCTGGCAGCATCACTTGGCACTCAGAGGTGGCCGCCTATGCTGCTCCAGGAGCTCCTCCAGGTGGTCAGCCCGCTTCACCGCGGCCTGTGAGCATGCGGGGTCAGGTGCGGGCTGCCCCACCCCAGGCAGGATGGGGGATGGCAAGAGGATGTCTGGGGACCCACCTCATGCTGTCTCCGGAGGCTGCTCACAGCTTCCTCCTTCTTGGCCAGGGCTATCTTCACCCTGCGGCAGAGCACAGTGAGCTTCCACGCAGCGCTCGCTCTGCCCCACGGCAGCCTCCTGCCATGGTCCCTGCTGACCCAGCCGCCAAAGCTGGCCCTGGGCCACTGCCCACCAGAGCCCTCCATAGGAACCTTCGTCCCTGGCCCAGAGTGGGTCACAGGAGCAGCTCAGGTGGGGCCTCGACTGAGATGGGCGGGAAGACCCATGCCCACCTCAGGCCCACAGAACACTGCGGGTGACACAGGAGAGCCAAGGGGACCCTGGGGCACACTGTTACCCTCCCTGGGCTCAGCTCTTCCACTTGAGGCACCTGGGCCTGCTCCCTAGAGAATCATGATGCCACCCGCTCAGCACCCCTGGAGCCCAAGCAGAAAACACAGCATGGGCCGGCTGGGATGCCCACCGCCTTGGAACAAGGTACCACCAGGGGGCCAGCACAGCCTCCTAACCACAAACATGGAACCCATGCCAGCCTTGCCCATGCGTCATCCTGCGTCCCACGTAAGGAGAGAGAGCATCTGACCTAATTGCTCCCCCGCCTACCCCACCCCACAGCCAGCCCAGCCACCCCCAGATGCCCACCTGCGGTGCACCTCATCCAGCTCCAGCTGCTGGCGGGCCTGCAGCTTGGCCAGCTCGGCCTTGACCTGCCGGTTCTCCTCCTCAGAGGCCGCCAGCTGGTCCACAAACTCTTGGCGGACCAGCTGGGTCACGCGGCTGCGCTCGCCGGACAGCTGCGTGTTCACCTGGTGGGCAGGGGAGGCAGTGAGCGAGCCGGCAGCAGGGTGGGGCCGTGACGCAGGAG
>NW_022900935.1:63902417-63932791 GCF_012274545.1 Fukomys damarensis
GAGCGAGCCGGCAGCAGGGTGGGGCCGTGACGCAGGAGAGGCTGGGGTCACTCACTGCCCGCACGTCCTCCAGTTCTTTCTCCTTCTGCCGCACCAGGGCCTGCAGCCGCTCCTTCTCCCCCGCGGCCTCCCCGAGCAGCCCCTTCAGCTCCGTGCACCGCTCCTGCAGCCTCCGCTCCGACTGCTCCAGCTCCGAGAGCTCTGTCTCATACTTGTCGCGCACACGCTTGACACTGCCAAGTGGGCAGAGGAGCAGGTGGCGGGGGACCTGGATGAGCGACTGCTCTCTGAATCTCAGTTCCTGGTCCTCCCCTGGTCTCTGCCGCCCAAAGTCAGCCCCAGCTCACCGGCTCTCAGCAGCCCTCTCTGTTTCCTCCTTGGCCAGTGTCATGTCAGCCTCCAGCCGGCGGATGACCAGCTCAATCTCCTGGTCCCGGCCTTTCCGGATCTCCTCCTTCAGCTCCCGTTCCCGGTTCAGGAGCCATGCTTCCTGCAGGGACACGAAGCTGGCTCAGGAACTGCCATCGGGAGGCAGCACATGCGCGAGTGGAGATCAAGGCAGCCACACGGACTCCTGGGACAGCTCCCTGCTCAGGACCACAGGGGATGCACAGATTCATGCCCAGGGGGAGGGCCTTGTCTTGTCATCAGGACCAGTGTGGGCACAAGGCACGAGGAGGAATGGGCAAGAGGTGCACACGACAGGGTGGCCCCTTGGCTGCTAAAAGAGTGGGAATGAGGCCAGCTCATGGAGGCAACTGGAAATTCCCAAAGGAAACACAGGCAGCAGTCTGAGGGCTGGGGTCAGCTGGCTCAAGGGCACAGGCGGGGCAGCTCCCCTCAGAAAGGGGCCCAGCCCTGTCAAGGTGCTTCCTCCCTGTTCCCAGCTCCTAATCTTGGAGCCACCTAAGATTGGCAGAGAGAGAAGCACACAAGCTCAGATAAACCCCTCAGCCCTGAAGCAGCCATGTGACCTGAGAAGCAGCCCACCCTCGCCCAACCTGCCTGAACCCACCTCTTTCTTGGCACAGCTGGCAGTCCATGCTTGTCGCTCCACCTCCAGCTGGTCCTTCAGGGCCTTCAGCTCCATCTGCACAAGGGCAGGGATGAGGCCCGGCGGCTGTCTCATTGCCTGGTTGGCCCACAGCCCTGCCCCCTGCCCAGGGCCCTGACCACCCACTGGGCCCCATGCAGGGCCAGGAGGCTGCAGGGTCGGGCTGTGGAGGGGGCTGCCCCACTGGATCCCAGGCTGGGCACAGTGCTCCCAGGCAGCTGGGGAGAGGACCTGGTGCCGCTGCTCCTGCTCCTCCCTGCCCTTCTCAAACTCGGCCCTCAGAGTTCGGGTCAGAGACGAGCTGCTCTCCTCCAGCTGCTGCCTCAGCTCCTCCAGCTCCGCCCGCTGCCTGCAGGCAGGTGAAAGGTCAGAGGGCAAAGGGCCACTGTGGGAAAGGGTGGTGGGCCAGGAGGGGTCACTGAGAGAGGGCTGAGTGGGTGAGGGAGACTGGAAGGAGCGAGGAAGGCCCCCACGTGAGGGGCCAGTGGCCCATGTGGCACCTGGCTGCCTGCTGGCCTAGCCGCTCCCTCTCCTCCGCCACCTCGCTGTACAGCCGCCGCCTCTGCTGCTCCAGGGCCCGCTGCTCCTGCTCCAGGTGCTGCTCGAACCTGTGGGGATGGCAGGAATGGCAGGGACTGGCTCACACAGACAGGGCAATGAGCCCCAGGTCACTGCTGCCCACACATATGGACCATCCCTGGGCATGGCCCTGGCCACCGGGTCCTGAGTCTGAGGGTGCACTCTGGTCACACCTCGCATAGCTGCTGGACCGAGGGCTGAGGAGAGCGGCTGTCCTCAGGGCCCCAGAGGAGCTGCGATGCAACTGCCCAAGGGATGGAGGCTGTGGGTCTGGACCCCTAAAGAGAGCTACAAAACCAGTCTCCTTCACACAATCCCCATCGGGGCCATGGACTGCCGATGAGGGAGGCAGGGGCACTGCTCCAGGGGCACAGCTCCTGCATGACCTTCCAATACCCGCAGTTCAGAAAGCCAGTGGGCCCACGCCTCGGCCGAGGGTCCCCCATCCCAGCCCAGACCCTGTGTTCGCGCTGTGACACCCACCGCTGCTGGGCGCGCTCGCGCTCCTGCTGGCCCAGCACCTCCTTCTCCCGCTCCGCATTCTCACGCAGTTCCTCAGCCTGGCGCAGGTAGCGTTGTGCGGCCTGCTCCTCGCGCTGCAGCAGCTCTGCTTCGTGCAGGTCCCGGAGCCTCCTGACCTCCTGCTTGTGCTTGGCGATGAGCTTCTGGATCTCGGGCTCCAGACCTGAGAAGGGCAGCCAGCTGCAGAGGAGCAGCAGAGCCCCCGTTCACCGGCACAAGGAGCATGAAGGGACCCCACCTCCCGAGAGGACCCAGTCCACCACGGCCACTCTGGGGCCCCTGCAGGAGCACAGCTGAGGCTGAAGTGCCAGGTGGAGAACGGCAAGGTTGCCCTGGGAGTCTGGTGGCTGGAGCCACCTCAGGCCTCTCCCAAAGCACTTCTCCCAGCCGGCCCTGTGCCTTGACCACTGGCATCCTGGTGGGGGACCCAAGACCCTGGAACAAGAGGCCAGGCCAGGGGAGGGCTCACGGCTCCTTCAGATACCAACCCCAAGAGCCTAGAGTCCCTTGGCTCCTCCTCCCTGCCCTTCTCTGCTTCCCACAGTGTGACCTGCATGCCAATTGCTTGCGAAACCCTTATTCCTCCAAGCTCAGCCCCTGGGGGAAGACACTGCTCCCAGTTCGGGCCTCTCTGGCCAAGGCTGGGCCAGGCTGTGTGGGCTCTGCCACCTCATGCCCCAGGACAGTCACCATCTCCTACGTTGTCACCTCCCCAAGGAAGGTCTTGTAAACATGTGCTATGTGTGCAACTGATGCTACCGTTAACTCCCAAAAGTGTGCCCCAGAAGTGGCCACTTCTGATGGTGGCCCCACCTCAGGATGATCTTGGTCACCCTCCCATCCAGCCTCATCATTGATGGTGACCTTCATGGTGCCCTCCCCCAAGCAGCCTAGCCTGACAGTGACCTCCTTGATCTTTCGGGGACCCCACTTCTGACAGTGACCTCACTGATCTTTTGGGGACCTCACCTTTGACAGTGATCTCCTTGATCTTTTTGGTTTTCTCATTGATCCACTTTTCCCGGCGGACTTTCTCAGTGGCGCTCATAAGTTCTTTGAGTTTCTTGATCTCCTAGGAGTGGGAACATAGGAAGTTCAGAAAGGATACATATGAACAACACTCCCTTCCCCTTTGACACCTCCTGGGTTTGCACCAGAGAGCTCTTCTGTCTTCCCAAGGAGCCAGGCCAGGCTGGGGCCTCTCCCACTATGCCTGGCTGTTGAGAGGCAGAGGAGGGACAGCATCAGCCTGCAGAGGCCCCAGAGACCCTCTGGAACGGCTCAGGGCCATATTCTGCTATGCGCCAGGGGGTCTGCAGTGGGTACTGGGCCTTTCAAAATGCCAATGTCAGCCCCACTCGGGTCTGGCACAGGTCTGGGGCAGGCCCACAAGAAGCAGAGCCAGCCAGGCTGCACCATTCTACCCTTGACCTGCTGTCCATGCAGTAGGGGGCCAGGAGCGTGGTCCTAGCCTGACATAGCAGGGAAGACAAGCAAGGCCCAGGGCCTGGGCACCCATGCTGGGTGGACCAGACTCGGGCTCCTGGGTCCACACCCGGTGCCTGTGGGGAGGCCTCACATGGGACACCTCAGGGCCAGGCCGCAGTGGACACTGGACACAGCCCAAGGGGAAGGAGAGGAAAGGTGAAGAGAGCTGGGGAACGTCCTCCCTGTCTGGCCCCTTGGTCATGTCCCTAGGCTGCGCTGCTGTGCTGGGTGACCCCAGAATCCATTGTTTACAACCCCCAGGGGCCCGACATCCTGAGGTAGGAGCAATGCTCCTCCCTGGCGCCCTGCCTGGCAGCACAAGGACAGTGAGGACCAGCCTGGCTCTCAACTGAGTGGGGGTCTCACCAGCTCATGCTGCTCCTGCATCTGGGCCAGGCGCTCCCAACACCGCTGGTCTCCCTGCTTCAGCTCGGCCACCACCACCTCACACTTCTCACTCAGAACCTTCTTGTCTTCGATCAGCTGCAACAGGTCAGGAGGAAGGGCTGCACGAAGGCCCCGCCCCTGGGGTGCTCCCGCTCCCAGGCCACCCCCATCCTGGTGCTATGGCTGGACCCTGGGGTCAGTGGGAGGACTGTGTGTGCCTGGGACACAGGGCTCCAGCTGCTGTCAGAGATGCCCCAGTGGGAACAGAGGTCTGGGCCCTGCCATGACCACACCAGGAACTTCCCAGGATGCAGAGCCCTGCGGCCTCCCCCATCACCTACCCCTTGCCTGCCAGGAAGCCCTGAGGATGGCCAGAGGGCCCCAGACCGGACTCCAGGTTTGAGCACCTGTGACAACCACCGAGCAGCAATCACCAGGTGCACTGCCAGACCCCAGGCCTGGAGCTTTTCCCCAGAGGGCAGTGACCGCAGAGTGGTGGCCTCTCAGGCCAGGAGTGGCCTCCCCAAGCAGACAGCACAGGAAAGCTCTGGAATGTGTGTGTGGGAACCTCACACATCTGGCTGGCTGGCCAGCTCCAGCACTGCCCATCCCTCCGAGGGACCTGCTGCTATGCCCTGCCTGCTGCCCCACGGCTCACTATGCCCAGATGGAAAGGGGGCAGCCCCTGCCCGGCACTGGGTTCAACAGTGGGCCAGTGAGCAGCATGGGAAGCCCTGGCTCTGGGAGTCTCCATAAGATTGTGTCGGTCCGGGCCCGGCCCTGTCCCTGCGACCCTCCTCCATGCTCAGCCCTGGCTGTGTCACCTGGTCAATGAACGTCAGGTGCCGCTGGATGGTGGCCTCATAGTGCTCCTTCTGTTGCCGCAGCTGCCGACTCAGCTCCTTCTCCGTCTCCTTGACCTGCCTGACAGTGAGGTCGCGCTGCTGTGCCTGTGGAGGTGCGGGAGGGGGCGCTTGTGCAGGGTCCCCACGGCAGAGTCACGGCCGGGCACTGGTAGCCACGCAGGGAGAAGGCAGGATGGGGCCTCCAGGAAAAGCACAGCGCCCGGCCTCGGGTGAGGTGCTGGCAGGGCATGCCCTGCTAGCCCCGGGACAGTGACACCCACAGCCATACCAGTGCTCTCTGCAGCAGCACCATGGCTTGCTTTTTCTCTTCCACCTCCAGCTTCAGCCGCATCTCAGACGCACTCCTGCTAGATGCCAGCTCCAGATGGCCCTGCCCCACCTGGGGCACCGGTCTCTGCGGATGGCTGAGCGTCAGGCCGGCAGCCTGTCACCAACTGCCCAGCTGGGGCAGCGAGGGACATGCATGACACCCTGCCTGTCGCGTCCTCTGGGGGACCCTTGCCTTCCTCAGGAGGAACAGCCACAGGCAGGGCACACGGCAGAATTTTTGTTACCCAGGAGAGTGAAGGCCGCAGCCTTAGTTATCACGCTGAGCCCTGAGAAGGTCACATCTCCTTCTGACCTCCCTGCCCACAGACTAAAATTCACTACTGCTCCACTCAGCTGGCCACTGGTTGTCACCCAGGACTGACACAGTACAGAGCACACCAGGGTTCAGGGGTGCCGGAGGTGACCCAGTCTGTAGCCCTCCTCAGAGCCCAGGAGCAGAGCCAGGCTGCTGTGAGGGGCCTGGTGACTGACCAGCTCCCACTGAGGACCCGCCTGCTGCGGGGCACGAGGGGCAGCTGGTGAATGCCTACCTCCCGCTGGGGGGCCAGCCGGCTCTGCTCCGACTTCTCCATCTCATCCAGGAAGCTCATGATACTCTGCAGCTTGGCCTCTGAGAGCAGCGTCTTTTCCTCGGGGGGACCAGAGGACGCACTGAGTTCCCCAAATTTCTCCAGGTTGTCAGCTGTCAGGGAGCTGGTGTTGTCCTCCTGTGAGTGGGTGGCCCAGCATTGGAGGCTGCCTGGACAGCCAGAGCATGGAGGGTCCCCCTGATCAGGGGCCACTTGGCCAGGAAGGGCAGGGATGGGGAGAGGAGAGGCAGCCGGGCCTGGGTCTGAAAGGAAGGGCCTCTCCAGCCACCCCAGAGCCTGGGGCATCACTGCCGGCACAAAGGCACCTACTCCGTGGGTTATTGTGTGTCCTGACCCCTGCAGTGACCCCAGAACCTGTGTGGACAGTGCCAGAGCCTGGGCTGGGGAGAGGGTGGGCACACGGCCTAGTCACCTCATTGAACCAAGTGTATTTATTCTTTTGATAGGCCCTGGGGCGGGGCAGCGGCTCTGGCTCCTCCTCTAGCAGTTGCAGTGTGTCCAGCAGCTCGTCCAGGGTCACCCCGGACTTGGCCCTGCTCCTGACAGGGGCTGCTGACGCTGCATCTTCGCTGGCCACACCCTGGGAGTGGATACCCTGCAGGAGACAGGCAGAGGGTGAGAAGCCAGCCAGGCTCAGTGACCAAGAGCAGCCCACGTACCAGCCTGACCACAGTGCGGGGCTCGGGGCCCTGTGTTCTGCTCCTTGCCCTGAAGGCTGACAGCATCTGTCCCACCAGGGAGTCTCAAGATCCCTTTTTTGGGAAGCCACTGGGCCTCTCACAGGGCAGCCTGGTGGCCTTGCCATCCCCTGGCCTCTGAGTTTTCAGCACCTTTTTGGGGATGGGATACAGGATCCCACCCCAGAAAATGTGAAAACCTGACTGGTTTTCAGAGTGGCTCAGAGGAGCTCCACAAGACCCTGCCCCCAGCCCCCAGCGAGCGCTGCCTCATCCCTCAGCTGGAGCCCTCAGGCAGCCTTTCTCACAAGGTTGGTGGCAGGGACACAGTCAGCTCAGCCACCTCGGGCACAACTCAGCCTGAGAAGCTGGAATCAGGAAGCTAGGGGGGCAAGCTGTGCACAGACCTGCAGCGTGTCCTCCGGAGACTGCCGGGGCTCTGGGGACGAGCTGGAGACAGGCAGGCAGGGGTCCCTGGGGCTTGCAGGGTGGATGCTGGTGCCTGCGTGACAGAATACAGCACCATCCCACCCAGGGCCCTAGCCCTAAGAAGCCCTGGGAAGAAAGGAGCCAGGTACAGGGAGGCAGGTGTGACAGAGGTACTGTGAACCTTGCCTTCGGGTGTGAAGCTGGGAGAGCCAAGCAACCTGGAGTTGGGGTCTCTGCCTGCTGGGTCCCTTAACCAGCCCTAGCAGTGAGTGGAGCAGGGGTGGTGGAGGCAGAGGGCCAGGGCCGGTAAGACTAAGTCTCCAACTCTGAACAAGGAAGCCACCAACCAGCTGCAGGATGGAGGCTAAGGGCATGCCGGCAGAGGCCACGTCCCTCCCTGGTCACAAGCTCCCCAGGGCTGATGAACAGGGACAGCGCTCACCAGCGTTGCTGGCCTCAGGGTCCTGGCGAGCAGCACTGCCTGGCAGTGGGAGAGGCCCCCGGGTGGGCAGCGGTCGCCCCAGGGCTCTGGTCTCCAGGCTTTCCTTGGGCAGTGCAGCTTCCCCTGACTTCTGGGCTCGCTTCTCCCGCAGTTCCTGCAGGGCAGGGGGACATCTCTGAGCAGCCCTGGGCGAGGACGGCCCCTCATCCTCCCACAGCCGTCTCCCCTATGGATCTGTGTCACAGTCAGGTCTGGAAACTGCAGGGCCCTGCACCTGAATGGCCGCCCGCCTGGCCTGGCGGGCCTTCTCCTCTCGGGCCTTCCTCCTCGCAGCCTCCTTCTGCTGGTGCAGCTCCAAGAGGTTCCTGCCACCCAGGCGCTGCTGCTGCTCCTGCCAGGGAAGCCAAAGCCAGGCGGTTTACAGATGAGCAGATGGATGGAGACCTGGGACTCTGCTGGGGGCTTCCTCTTGGTGCCTGCCATCCCAGGGAGACTGCAGTTTTCCCGGGGACGGGGAAGTAAGACCTCTAGACCCTGAACCTGCCACCTCCATTCAGCAAAGGGCAAGCCCCAAGCCCAGGCTCTGGTGGACAGCAGGGGGACAGCTGCACAGCTCGGGGGCGGAGGCTGTCTGGGGCGTCCTTCCAGACCCGCAGGCATCTCCTGACACCCAGCCCGGCGACAGTCACTGGAGGACCAAGTGGACCTACAGACAGGTGTGCCCTCACGGGCAATGCCAGGTCTCAACTCTCCTTGTCTCCCAAACTCTACCTCCATGGTTCAGACCTGGGGCTGCTGGGCCCAGCCTGGGGGCTTGGGGTGGCTCACATACTCACACTGACCTCTCGCTTGGACTCCAGCAGATGCTCCAGGCTTCTGGCCCCTGCATGGCGCCGCTGTACCTGGTGGCGGTACCAGCGCTGGATGGTGACAGCAGCCTGGTTTACCTGGCAAATAAACCTGCCCAGAGAGCAGGGTGCAGAGTTAGGAGGAGGCCCATGGCCCCCTTCCCCAAGTGTCCTGCA
This sequence comes from Fukomys damarensis, assembly GCF_012274545.1. NCBI lineage: Eukaryota > Metazoa > Chordata > Mammalia > Rodentia > Bathyergidae > Fukomys > Fukomys damarensis. The sequence goes on from NW_022900935.1 coordinate 63,910,807, forward strand.
GGAACCCGAAATCGCAGGTCCAGCTAGGAAGAGTGAACCTAGCGGCTGCATGCACACATCCCTTTCCCACCTGGCCAGGACCCGACAAAGCCAGTGCTTCTGGGCTCACTTGATTAAAACCCAAAACCTCCCCTCTGGAGAAGTTACCAGGCAAAGCAAGCTTCTATAGCTATAGGCTTGGGTGGCTTTATGCACAGTCACTAGAAACCAGAAATAACCCAAATGCCCACCAGACTGCTACAGTGTGAACACAGGCACATCCAGGTGACAGGATGTAACCACCAGCAGCTAGCACCAGGCGCAGGAGTCCCACGCCACAGCTGCATTTGTGGACATCCTGGAGCAGGCAAGGCTACAGGCAAACAGGCTGGTGGAGCCGGGGTTGGGGCAGGAGATAGATGGGGGTGGGGGTGGACAGAAGGAGCTGGAGGGAATCTTAGGGTATGGTTAGGACTTGGTGCGGTGTATCTGTGGCTATCACCATACGTTTTACTATATTATAATACTCAATAAAGCTAACTGAACACAAACTTCACTCTTGGTTCAAGGGACCAAGTATGGGTCCATTCAGCAAAGGCACCAAGGACCCAGCACACAGACAGTCGCCTGTGCGAAGGCCCTGGCTCTGGAGAGTGACACCTGTCCACCCCGAGAGACCTGTCCATGGAGGGCACCACAGTGGGGCTTCAGAGGAGCTGCTGGCTCCTGGCTTCCCTTCCCAGTGCCCTCGCTCCCTCTCACCTTCATAGGGCTGGTCCCCTGGGGAGATGGGTAAGCGAGCCCAGGGCAGAGGAGGCTCCTAGGAGCCAGGGTGTAAGGCGCCTGCAGTGGCCATCTGCACTACCACATCTAGTACCCAAGGGCATATGTCCAGGACACAGTCCTTTACGTGTTTCTGTTCTTCTCAGTATTACATCTTCTTCCCTAATCATTTTATAATTAATAGTTTACTGAGATAGGGCCAGGGATTTAGCTCAGTGGTTGCACCGCCTGCCTCCCAAGTGCAAGGTCCCGAGTTCAATCCCCGGTACCAACAACAACAGTTTACTGAGGTATAATTTACATACTGTAAAACTCACCCATTTTTTAGCATATAATTCAATGCTTTTTAGAAATTTACAGAGCTGTGCAACCATCAGTGCAATCCAATTCTAGATGGTCCCGTTACCTCACGGGGCACTCTGCTCTCTGGGTCCCACCTAGCTCTAAGCAACCATCCCCAACCTCCTGCCTCTCCAGACCTTCCTCCTCTGGGTGTGTCACAAGGTGGAGCCACATCATGCACGGCCTTTTCAGCCTCAGTGTTTTGAAACAATTATTAAATGACATTGCTACCACTGGAGACACAGGCACCAGCTCCCTAGAAGTGTTCACCTCTCAGCCTCCTCCTCGGTCACTTCCTTCCGCCTGAGTGGGGTGCTGCTCCCCACAGCTGCACTCTGGGCTGCCTGGTTGCTGCTGGAGAAGTTCTTCCCGAAGCTGCTGCCCTCGCTGCCCTCACTGGTGGCCGCCTTGATGATGTTGCTGGCAGGAAGAAGAGAGCCCAGCTCCCTGCCCCAGGGGAAGCAGCTCTGTCCCCAGCACCAGGAGCACCCCGATTTATTCTGGGGCTGAGACTGGGAGAGACCTCTGGGCTGCAGCACAAGGCCAGCCCTACTGCCCCACATGGCCGGGGCCACCTGCACCCCAACAAGGTCCTATCAATTGGCACCCAAGCAAAAGGAGCCCAGAGCTACATGAAGCCAAGACACCCCAAGGGCCACTGATTCTGAGCAAAGTCACGCAAGGGGCCGAGCATCTGCTCTGCTCAGCCACCTTCACTGCACCACCCTTCAGCTCTGAGCATGAGAGCAGCTTCCCCCGGAAGGGCCCCCCCAGGCACGAGTCCTGGGCTCACCCTTGTCTGGTCTGTCTTCTCTGTCCCTGGGAAGCAGACCTGGACCACATGAGCACAGGCAACAGCGCAAAGACAAGGATTCCCGCATGCAGCCCAGGTGCCCTCGTGTGCACATGCCCTGAGGCCTGCCACAGTCAAATGCCAGCTTACTTGAGGGAGGGGGTGGTCTGATTGGAGCTCTTGAGGGGGTGCACTTTCTCCGAGGGGGTGTAGTGGTTGTGCACCATGGAGGTGACGCAGTTGCCCACAGCTGCCTTGTTGCTCCTGCCACAGAGACAGGAAGCTATCAGCTTAGGAGGCAGATGGCCAAGATCATGTCTGCAGCACAGGCTGTGGCCTGGAGGAGCTGTTTGCCCCTCCTGTGGCATCACCAGGGGCCCCAAGGCCTGTGCCATTGTTGCACATTGTTGCTGCCTCCTATGCTTCCAAGGGGGCAGCCTATGTCCCTAGCCCCGCTGAGGCTGAGTGGAGCCACACTTGCCTTGCAGGCCTGGAGGTGACCTGCAGGTGGCTTCTTCTAGGGACCAGTGACCCAGCCCAGTGGCTAAGGCAGTGCTGGCCACCACTCCCACACTCTGGTCGCATGCCTAACGCAGCCCAGGTGGGACCTGGCCTCCACCTCCAGGGATACAGAGCCCTGAAGCTTAACCCAGCACAAGCCGTCAGGAGTCACACCACAGCACCACACAATGCCCGCAGGGCATCCTGGCCTCCAGAGGGAGGGAGGACTGTGTTCTCCATGGTCTGCTAGGCCAAGCACAGCCCCATCCTGAAGCTCTGGCGAGTGGGTCCTTGTGTGCAGACACCATCTGCCACCTTATAGCCTCTCCCTTCACTACTGGCAAACAAGTCCATGCATGCTGGTGTGGGCACAGGCCTGTAACCCCAGACTCTGGGAGGCTGAGGCAGGAGGATCACAGATTCAAACACAGCCCAGGCACTTAGCAAGAAAAGAAAGGAAAAATGTGCTGGGGATATAGCTCTGTACAAAAGCCCTGGGTTCATAAAAATGCCACTGCTGCCTTTCTCCACCTATTTGTTCCCGAACAGCCGGATGTAGCCACCAGACAGACACAGAGTCCTTGACCCCATGCCCCCGGGCCAAGGCTGCCCCACGACCTGTGAGTCTCCCACCTGTTATTAGCAGTGAAGCTGGGTGCCAGGGTGCACTCCTTCCTCTGTGGGCCCACGGGGGCATCGAGGGCACTGGAATTCTGGCGCTGACCTTGACCTGGTCCCCTGGGCTGCTCATCCTGTGGGTCACATGGACACCCCTCAGTACACCCCAACACCAGTCCCCGCTACCCGACACTGTTGTACCCATAAACACAGGAGCCCCGATCCCCACACAAGAGCAGACAGGGTGACCCGGGCCCCCACAGGGACCCTCTTGTAGTCAAAGGCATCCATCTCAGGGGGTGGGGTCTGGGACTCACGGCCACCTCACGTTCAGCCTCACCAGGACATTCCAAGTGGTTGCCTTTTCACCAGACACCTTGCTCAGACCCGCCAGCCTCCTTCTCCCACCAGGGCTGCCCTCGAACAGCATCAGGAAGTCAGGGGGCTCCGCCAGCCTGCGTGCCGGGGAGGACAGCACATGGGGCAAAGTCAACCAGCGGTGAAGTCAACTCCAGCAAGGAAAACAGGAGCAGGGCTTAGAGGAGCAGAGGCCAGGATATGAGGGATTCTGCACCCAGCCATAGTTTAAGATAGTTTGACTGGGGAGGACACGGCCTGGGGAGCTCCCTTTGAGCCTCAGGGCTTAGCCCTGACTGAGCTGAGCTGTCTGGGCACCCAGGGCCTTAAACAGGTGGCCACCAGCAGCTGATACTCTCTTCTGTGGACTGAGGGCACTCGGGCCCGCAGCTCAGCAGGGACGAGGAGCCACCGTGACCCAGGACACACTCTGTCCCCTCTGAACTGAATGGGAGGGAGAGCTCCTGACAACATGCTTTATGGGAGGCTGCAACTGCAGCCAGAGCTGGGATTGAAAATATGGTCTGTCCATATCTTGGTCCATTATTCAGCCATAAACAGGAACGAGGCACTGACACAGGCCATGGCACAGCTGAACTTTGAAGACATGATGCTCAGTGAAAGAGCCAGACCCAACCCTGGCAAGGTGGTGCACACCTGTGATCCCAGCGCTCTGGGAGGCTGGTACAGGAGGGTTTCAAGTTTGAGCCCAGCCTGGGCAACTTAGTGACTTAGCTAGACCCTTCTCAAAATACAAATAAAAAGGGCTGGGGAATTAGCTCAGTAAGAAGGCCCAGGGTTCAATCCCCAGTACCATGAGGAAAAGAAGGAAAGAGAAAGGAAAAGAGAGGGGCCAGAGATGCAGCTCAGTGGCACCGCGTCTGCCCCACAAGCGCAAGATCTTGAGTTAGATCCCCAGTACCAAAAAAAAAAACAAAACCAAGAAAGAAAAGAAAAGAAGCCAGGCCCTAGGCCACAAATGGTTTGTCCCCACTAGGGGAACTGTCCAGAGCAGGCAGAACCCACACTGGGGGCCAAGGGGTGGAGGAGGGGAAGTGGGGACTGACTGGTGATGAACATGTAGTTTTCTTTTAGGGTGATAAAAACATTCTAAACTTGACTGTGATGGTTGCACAACCCTGTGAATATACCCCCCGCCAAAATTCCTGAATTAGGCCAGGAGGACCCTGTCTCAAAATAAAATACAAAAAAACAAAAAAAAACTGTAGAAGTAGCTCAGTGGTAGAGTGTCCCTGAGTTCAATTCCCAGTACTGTGACAAATAAATACATATTTTTAAAAAGGTTTGGGATGTAGCTCAGTACTTTAGCTTAGAAAGCAGGCAGTTCTTGCTAGGACAGTGCTGGCAGGCAGCAGCCCTATTCCGGGGTACTCCTGACTCTGACCTGGCCCCTGGCTGCCTGATCTATCTGCTCCTAGCCCATGCCAGCCAGCACAGGCCTCCCTGTCCCAGGGAGCATCCAGGGCCCCAGCAGCACCTCCACACTGACAAGCCTCAGAGGAGACGGAAATGCACAATGGGCCCCAGAATGCACCCATAAACAAATCAGGTCCGGGCAAACTTGACAACACCTCCTTGTGGATGCTGAGGAGTGGGTATCACCCAAACAAACCCCTCTCCACTCCTGCCAGGGGGAAGAGGTACAATGCAAAATAGAAAAGGGAAGAGGCCACTTGTCTTTGTTTGTGGAAATGTAAGAGACTCAACAAGTGAGGGCCACATCACACGCGCTCCCACCTGCCAGTAAGGACCCCACCAAACCCAGGCCAGGGAACAAGACCCGCTCAGAGTGGCAGGAGGGCTCCAGTGCTACATCCAGCAAAAAGTTGCAAACATCAGGGAACAGCTGGGACCTATGAAAGGCCACCTGAACCCATGCATGAAGCCTGGGGCAGGGCAGGCCCACAGGGTCCCAGGTCCCAAATGGGTTATCTGCAACTTGCTGCCGCCCCGTGGAAATCCCACAGGGTCAGCTTTGGATAAACTCCAGGACACCTATGCTCACGGCAAAGCACAGGCAGCAGGAAGCTCCAAGAGCATGAAGCACGGGCATGGCCCCTTCCCTAACAGCCCCCAGCTTCAAGAGCCAGCAGTACAGAGGAACATACAGGGTATGGGGCAGCTTAGGGAGACACAGGGATGGGGACAGGAGCCAGGGGCCCAGGCCAGCTCCTCACACAGTCCCAGCACTACACAGAGGCAGAGGTGACCCAGTCTGGGCGGAAAGATGGATGAACAGTAAAACACTGGGCTCTCCATTGCCAATACAACCACACCATCCCAGCCCACAGCCAGGGAGAGGTGCACGGGGAAGGGCTTACCAGACGCCCTTAGAACAGCACAGCACACTGCATGTGCCGCCCCCACGGGGCACCATGGACATACCACATATACCAAACACTAAATCACATACCGCCTACCCACCACACACACCACTGTCACATACACATGCGAAGCACACTGCAGCTCACATGCGTGTATACATACCACACAAATACACACTACTCCTATGCACACCATACATACACACATGCACACACCATGCCATACCACCCCTAGCACTGACACGGTCAGTGGCTGCGACCTCCCACCCTGGTGAGTCCTACACCCACATCCCTGGGGGGAGAGGCGCTATCTCAGCTCCCAGGAGTCGGTCTGACCCTCACACTGGCACAGAGGCCACACAGCAGCCCTTCCCCTGTCACCAGTTCAGGGCCCGTGGGGGAAAGTGGCTGTTTAACATCCAGAACAAGGATGGGGCACAGAGGGTTCAGGGCTGACTCAGTGCCCCGCCTCCCGCAGGGGACAGGTGTGGTTGTCAAAGGGAGGGGAAAGCCCGCAGCTGAGGACACAGATGAGGCCTCCTGCAGGTCTCCCTGTGTGTCCACTGTGCCCAGCAATAAGGGTAGAGGCTGCTGACCCAAAATCTGTCCCAGGGCCCGGCTCCAGGGTCCTGCAAATGTGACAGGATAAGTGGTTACACATGGCTTCCTTGGCCCTCCTGGCTCAAGAGGAGGGAGTGGGACCCAAGGGCTGGGCTGCAGAATGGTCACCCAAGTCCAGTACCCTGCAAGAGCCACCACTGACAGAACTGGAAGGGCCCAGGCAGAGGCAGAAGCTGGCATGGAGAGCCCAGGGGTGGGGCTTCCAGAGTCCCGAGGGCCGCAGCCACCTGAGGGAGACAAAGATTACCTGGGTGATGCAGCCCAGGGCTGGTTGACCTGTGTGGCGCTGTTAGATCTTCGAAGATTGTTAATGGCCCTGGAGCCCCCAGACCCTGCAGCCTCCTGCAGAGAGGGAGAAAGCAGCCCATTCAGTAGCAAAGATCTCAGACACTCACCTGCTCCTCAGCACCAGGCTGGGCCCTGGAGAAATGGGTTAGGAGAGCAGAGCAGTGATGGGTAAGTAGCAACACGGGACCGGAGGCCAGTGTGGTGCACGGTCATGGGTAGGAGAGGCCCTGCTACTGACTTCTCAGTTTCCTGCATAAGACAGAGCCCTCTGCGCCTGCAGAGTGGGAGGCCATGTGGTTGGCCAGGAACTGCTCCTCCCTGCCACCCTCATCACAGCGAGCTCCGAGAATGGCAAGAAGAGAGCAACAGGCCCCCCGCCATCCAGCCCCAGCCTCTTCTATTGGGGGAGGGCACCGCAGGTGCTTTGGGTTCACTGTGAGGGTAAACATGGAGACACGGACACTGTGGGTGAGGGGAGACACAGCCATGGGCATGGTCCATGGTGGCAGAAAGTTTTCAGGGGCGCAGAGCCACCCCTGCTGTGAGGAAGGCACCTCCCTCATCCCAGACACCAGAGCAGAGTTGGTGAATCAGAAACAACAACAGTGCTGATCAGTGTGTGAGCCCTCTGGGATCCCAGAGGACAAAGCGGATGTCTGGGTGTGGCGGAGGAAGGGATGAGAGTATCAGATGCCACCATGGAGTCAGGAGGTGCCCCTGGAGAGGGCCCACTTCCTAGGGAAGAGGAGCTGTGGACTTAGGAGACAGCCCACACCGTCCATAGCTTGCTCTCAACTGGGTGGAGGCCCTCCAGGCTGTCAGAGGACCTGGGAGGGTACATGGGCCCCATTATACCACACCTCCAACTTCTCTATAGACTTAAAAATCTTCCAGATGAAGTATTTTGGGAAAAAGGGATCAAAATCCAGTGGGGATCCCCTACCCCATACCACATGGCAGCTTACACCATAAGATGCGACGTGGCCGGACCACCCCAAAACAGTGAGGTCTTAAGACTAAGGACAGCAAACCTACCAACTTTAAAATACTTCAGGTATTTTAAAATCTGAATCCCTAAAGTAAAAACTAACAACCCAACCAAAATGAGACAAAACAAGAAAACTAGGAAACATGGAATCACACTACAATCTGCCATGGGTCACATCATGAAATTCTTTCTCCTCTCTCTCTCTCTCTTTCTCTCTCTCTCTCTCAAGACAGGGTCTCACTATGTAGTGTGGGCTGGCCTAGAACTCATGGTGATACTCCTGCCTGGAATCACAGGCATGCACCTCTGTGCTCAACATGAAATTGTTTTCTTAAGTAGGGAAATGGCAGATTGGGAGAGGCCACTGTGGATCAGGGTGCTGAAGTGACACTGGCTGACAGTGTCCACTTTCCTAGGAGGGACCCATGCTTTCCGACCGGGCTGCAAAGAGCAGACTGCTAAAGACTAATGGAGTGCCCAGTACCAGAGGCAGCTGCCAGGCCCCTGGCTGGTGACACCAAGGCTGTCAGTTCCTGTGAATGTCCCAACTGGACCACACACAAGGGACCTGGGGGCAGCCACTGAAAGGGTGTCAGAGAGGATGGAGGTGTGGTGAGGAGATGGGGTATGGACAATGCTGGTGCTTCGGGTGAAGGAAGCTGTGCAGGGGCAGAAGCTGGAGAACCAAGGGCTGGGGAGAAGTTGCGACCCACTGCGCAGCCTCAGCACCGTGCACACATGCACTGTAGAGCAGAGCATGCTCCTCCTCACAGGGCCCTGGGGAGGGTGCACCATGGGGCGAGAAACAGCAGCAGGCAGGGTGGGGAGGGGCCCTGGCCTTTGCCCTCGGCTTCTGTGTGGTGACGACGAAGCCCCAGAACATCTGGCCTGAGCAAAGTGCCTTGGCTCCTGGGGCCCGAGGATCCTCATGGTGTAACTGCCCTACAGCAGACCGTGCAGGGGCTGAAGCTCAGCCACGGGGCTGCCCAAGGGCCTCTGCAGTGAGGGCCCCAAGCGCTCTGCACACCAGGTCCTGCACACCCTGGGCTGGCAACGCTCCATGCATGTTGTCACCATCGATGCAGGAAAGCAAGGCCGTCCCTACACTACGGGAGAGGGACGGAGGCTGTGTCTGACCCCTGGACTCTCCCTCTCTGGGCCGTTAAATCTGCCTTCCTTTCCCCTCATGAACTGTCACTGTGTCAGCCCTCAGCAGCCTAGGGGTCCTTCTAGGAAACTACTGAATGGAACGGAGGTCATGGGGACCCCCAGACAGGCTGCTGGTGTCAAAAATGAGGGTGGCTGGGGACCGTGTGTTGGCCGACTCATGCAAGCTTCTGGAGACCTGCTTGGCTGTGAAGCAGCGCAGGTGGTCGCAGCCAAGCACAGCTGGGGAGGGTCACTGTGCAGAAGGTGGGAGCGTGAGGAGACCCGAACAAAGGACAGAATGACACCACAAGGAAACGCTTGGGAACTCAGCTCCATTCATGACACAAACCACAAACCACAGCAAACAATAGAAAAGTCAGCAGAGGATAAGAACAGTCCATAAAGGAGGGAAGATAAATGGCCTTAAACACATGAAAAGCCATGCAGCTCACTCCCAGGGGAATGCAGGCAGAGCTCTGCAGAGTGGAGGGCAAGGACTGCCAGGCCCAACTTTCAGACCCCGCCAGGTATGCCAGGGTGGAGCCAATCTCAGAGGCCTCTCCTATGGCTTCACAAGCAGTCCAGCGACTCAGGGGCAGAGCTGGGGCCCTGCTAGCTTGAGTTGGTCACCCCTCCACTGAGGCAGCACAATATACCTGACAGTATCTGTCAAGACGCCCTAGGTCCCTGCTGTATGGGTCACAGGATTCAGAAACTTGTTGGGACAAAAGGTTCACTACTGGACAGCTGTCCTTGCCTAGAACTCAACTTGACACCAATAGGCCCCAGCCTGTCTGACACAGGATGGTTTTTTCAGGGACGAGAGGAGAGAGGGGGAACTTGTTGTCCACAGAGGAGCCTGGGCCTACACCGTCAGGCAAGTCCTGATTCCCCCGACACAGGGCTGCCTTCTTCCCTGCTGTGACCTCCCCACACAGACCTCAGCCCTTTTGGAGGGGGATCGAACTCAGGCCCTTGTTATTGGGAGGTAGGCGACAGCACCGCTGAGCTAAACCCCTGGCCCTTTCCTTTTTTTTTTTTTTTGTCCCAGGTATCAGACTCAGGAGCTTGGGCTTGTGAGGCAGGCAGTAGAACCACTGAGTTAAATCCTCAGCCAGACCTCAGCCCTTATAAGGCAGAAAGCCCCGGACCAGTGCATCAGAGAGAAGCCCCCAGGCCCTTGCTACCCCAGAAACTGAGGTCAGCTAGGGGCAGGTTGGCCTCCCAAAGTCACCTCCACCCACTGGTGGCAGTCCATCCCCTTGCCCTGCAGAGGGGGACAGGAAAAAGAAAGGTAGCTCTCACCCTACTCACCTGAGGCCAATGCTGGGTGGGCATGGGCTCTGTCTCAGCCTCTCTGTTAATCAGTGGAGCTGTACCCGAAGCCAGATGCCACCACCAACAACCCTCGAGGGCCAGGGGCCCAGACCCATCCACCCAGGCCCCTGCACTCACCAGCTCCTTCCTCCTGGGTTCACTGCCTGTGGCCACAGAGACAGAGCGCACAAAGGGCTTAGAAGCAGATGCGCTGCTGGGGCGCCGGTACAATGGCGGAGGAAGGCCTGTCAGACTCAGGTCTGCGCATTCGGGGCTGCCTTCAGGGGCACTCCTGAGGGCCCTGCAGCCTTTCATGGTGGGCAGTGGGCCCTGAGAGGAAGTGAGAGACGAAATGGGACACCCTGGAGGAACCGCAGGCCCCTGCATCACCACCAGGACAAAGCCTCAGACACCCTGGGACAAGGCCACCTGTCACCGCCCACACACTCTCCACACAGCCCCTCATGGGAACACGGCTGTGCTAAGCCCCCTGTGAATGTGGGGCTGGGCAGGAGGGGTCTAAAGAGGAGCCGGGGCAGTGGAAGCTGGCGGTACAGGTAGAGCACCTGACAGGATGGCTAGCGACAGCAGCAGTCATGGGGATGAGCAGGCTGTGCCCTTCAGCCCCACCTCCATGACCCAGTCAGGTACCCCACCTGTCTGCTGTAGAAAGAGGTTAAAAAGTGCATCTTGGAACATGCATGGTGGTGCGGGCCTGTAATCCCAGCACTCTGTGAGGCCAAGGCTGCAAGAGCCAAAGTTCAAACCCAGCCTAAGCAACTTAGTGAGACCATGTCTCAAAAACTGTATATACACGAGCTGGGTGTGGGGGCGCACGCCTGTAATCCCAGCACTTGGAAGGGTGAGATAGGAGGATCACTGTGAGTTCGAGACCAGCCTGGGCTACATAGTGAGTTTCAGGTCAGTCTCAACTACATAGTGAGACCCTGTCTCAAAAAACAACAACACCAACAAAATCTGTATATATACATGGATATATATATATATATACATGTACATGCATCTGACTAATAAATGAGTTCTGCTCCAGGAGAATCATTTGAAATCCAATTCGTTTGTAAACTGACAAAGTGAGTCTTACATAATACACCTGTGAAAATTCCCAACTCAAATGTTCATAATCAAGGACTTAAATAATAAGCAGAAATAATTTAAAGAGGCTGGGAATGTAGCTAGTGCAAAGGCTCTGGGTTCAATCCCCAGGACTGCAAGGTAAATAAATAATGCCTCTTCACAGGGGCTGTTCGGAGGTTTGGATAAAACACAGCCATGAGGCTGGCACCCACCAAGTGCACCATCTGGGTTCAGAGGTTCCGCACTAAAGACACCCCAGGTCCCAGGCTTACCTGGCCACAAGGACCCCACCACTACCCCCACATTGCCTCAGAACATCTGTGAGTTCCTGGGATGCAGCAACCTCTCTCTTGATTCCCAGGCTCCCCTCCTTGTGCAGGCCAACACCCCCCCACCCTCCACCCGTCTCTCTTGCTGGCTTCTGTTCCTCTTCCCAACCTGAGAGGCGCAGGCCCCTCTCCTCCATCTACCCTCTCACCTGGGGACCACCTGGGACCTCCTGGCTTCCTCCACACAACTCTGCTCCAGCCACCAACTTGCCTGGGACAACAGCCACAACCCTTCTTCCTCACAGGGCCGAAACCGTTCTCAGCTCGGGTCAGGCCCCAGGCTCAGGGATAAGGCCCAAAACTCTTATCATCCACAGATCAGAACCTGCTCCCTGTGACTCCCTTGCTCTGCCAGCTTGTCCCACACACTTCTGCGACTGCTGGCCTCTCGGCTTTGGACGCTTCCCTCTCACGCTCTTCTCCCTGTCCACCACCCAGCACTCCAGGGTCCATGCTGGGATTCGAAAGACAGGGCAGGCGGAGCCACATACCTCACAGGTGGCAGGACCTACCTTAGCCGGCCAGTGTCTGCAGCTACATTTCCGGTTGTTCGGGTGAAATCTGACACCGGACCAGGCTGGCCCTGGAGCTTAGGGGTGCATGGCTTGCCCCACTACATGTGCAGGGGAGGCTGGAGGAGGTAAACAGCCTCTCCATAGAAACCCCCACACCACCAGAAGGAGGCCTGGGAGGCCAGGCTCTCCTGGATGAGAGGGTGTCCCTTGAAGGCCTTGAAGGGTAGAGGTTGGTGCCCTGCCTGGCCCTGCAGGACTGAGCCGACCTAGGGATGCCAGAGGCAGGGTCCACTGCAGCGGGCTGTCCTCTGCGGTCCAGTCCCCACGCCCCAGGACTAGGTCAGGGGTCCAGCGACGCCAGACTGAACCCCAGGTCCCGCCATGCTGGGACACGGCCCTCTCCTCCGTTGCAGGGCCTGGACTCCTCACCTGTGGGGACCACCCCCTTCTCACCCGCACCTGAGCGGACCCCCCCTCACCCACGCGGAACACTCAGAGCTGCGTGGACTCCCCGCTTCCCCTCACCTGCGAGGGCAAGGCCTAGAGAGCTGGGCCGGCGGACTTGGCAAGGTGGGCGCCCTGTGGTCCTCGGCTATGCCTCCGAAGCGGGTGACAATGAAACGCCGAGCCGTGGGGACAGTACCGGCGGCTAGCAACGAGCCTGGCACCACCTCCCCTGTCCGTCACACCGGCCCGCCTTTCCTGAGAGCGCGCCACTTTCAGATTGGCCCTCCTGCCTCCCGCTCTGGCCGTCTTGCAAGTTCATTGGGCCGCTAGGCTGTCCATCGGGAAGTTCAAGCGGGGGAGGAGGGGCGGAGAGCGGAGGGCCGCGTCAGATGCGGACTGCCGATTGGGCGCGACTGGAAGGGGGCGGACGCGACGCGTGGGCCGGGAGCGGCGGTGTAGGCGGAGCCTCCGGGTGTGGGTGGAGCCTCCGGGTGTGGGCGGAACCGGAGGGCCTTGCGGGTGACTTCTGTGGCCGGCCCCCAGTTTCCTAGTCCCCGACCCGCTATGAGCTGTTCTGCCCAGAGAGCCCCGGTCCCCAGTTCAGATGCTCTTCCAGCAAAAGTTATATTAAAATGACAGCCGTGTTGACTTCTTCACGTTTAATTCATTTTTTTAATGAAAAAGTTTGGTTTAGATACAGTGAAGTTCACATTTTGGGCTGTGTAGTTGCACAAACCAACGCCACAACCCAGATGGAGGACATTGCCACCTCCACCCGACCCCCCGGGTGGCCTCGCAGACTGGCCCAGCCCTCAGCCCCGCCATGGTCACACAGCTGGCGTCATCCCTGGACCCTGGGCTGGCTTTCCCCACAGATACTTCAACATCCATCTGCATTCCTCGGAGAAGTATCTCAAACTACAGGAAAAACACATTCGTGGCCGGGACATTTCTCTGGATAAACCCCTACCAGTGGGATTGCTGGGTTGTATTTATTTAACTTTATAAGAAACTACCAAACTGTTTTCCGAAGAACTTGTATAATGCTACACTCTCAGCAGCACTGTGTGAATCCTAGTTGTTCCCCACCCTTGTAGCTCTTGGGACCCTCAGGGCATCCACTCCTCCAAGATACTGGGGATTGAACCCACGGCCTCCACACTGAGCCAAATCGTCAGCCCTTTTTATTTTTAGTAGTAGTATTTTTATTTTTTGCACAAGATCTCACTATGTAGTTCAAGCTGGCCTCAAACTCGTGGTGTTCCTCCTCTGCCTCAGCCTCCTGAGTCCTGTGATTACAGGCATGTGCAGTCGTGCCTGCTTATTTTTTGACACAAGTTCTAAGTTGCTAAATTGCCTGGGCTGGGCTCAAACTTGTGATCCTCCCGCCTCAGCCTCCTAGTGTGCTGGTGTGTACCACCATGTCTGACTGGTGTGTGCTTTCTAAAATGTAATGTATAAAGCCATGGACAAAAACTTTCCTTTGTTTTCTTCTCCAAGTTTGAAAGTTTTAAGTATTATATTTAGGACCATGGCTCAAGTTTTGTATGAGGCATGAGGTGAAGTATGGGACAATATTCATTTTTCCATGCAGATATGATTACTCGAGCATGCTCTTAAAAGGCCACCCCATTTTCATTGAGTTACTTTCACATTCTTGTAGAAAATCAGTTGACCATATGTTTTGTTTGCTTGGTACCGGGGATCGAACTTAGGTCCTTGTGCTTTCGAGGCAGGCGGCAGAACTACTGAGCTAACTCCCTGGCCCTTTTTGACCATATTTGGGTGGTTGATTCTCAACTGTCTGCTGCTGTTGATCTATAGTATGAATAACTTTTCACCAATATCACAGTCTTGGCTAGTGCAGCCTTACAAAAAATCTTGAAGTCTGATATGTCTTCGAAATTATCCTGACTATTCTGACTCCTTTATCTTTTCCTATAAATTTTAGTATCACCTCTTCACTATATTAAAAATCCGGCTGAGAGGGCTGGGGCTGGAACCCTTGCCTAACAAGCTGGGGTGGGGGGGTCCAGCTGAGCCTTGCTGAGGGTCCGTAAACCTCAGATGTGAGACTGGAGATTCAGGAAGCACGGAAGTCCTTTACCACATGGTGCATCTCCAGTCTCACATTCAGGATACCAGCTGAGTAATTACCAGAGTAACTACCACTGAGGTGCACGGTTTTCTCTGCCCCAGAAGTTAGTAGTGAAGACAGGAGCAGTGCGGAACTATACCAAACATTTGAGGGATAACACCTGTCATGGCACTAAGAGGGCCTTTAAGTGTTTCCCTTCATAATGGTATTTTCATTAAAATGCACCCACACAGGAGGAGAAAACACAGCAATGTCCCAGCTGTGTGTAAACAGCACTGTTTATTCAGAGTGTGAATCTCAGAGCTCCTCTGGGGTCTTCTGAGGAATGGGGTTTCATACCCCACTCCCCACCTCTAACCTTGAAAGGGCCGAGGGCTTTCACCAAGCAGCAGAGAACCAGCCCAGCCCCAGGCACCGATCCCCTCAGCTGCCCACCTGACAGGGCTGCAGCTCCAGACACTGTGACCTTCCTTGGGAAGGAGGGGCCAGAGGGCAAGATGAAAACAACTGAGCAGTTGCCTCCAAAGCCATACCAGCACCCCACTCCCAAGGGCAAGGCGGGTGGGAGTTACCCTGGGTACCCAGGCAGCGCTTCTGAGCCCTGCCACCTGCCTGGTAGAACTCAAGTCCCCATAGCAAGCCTCCGGCAAAGCAGATGGGGGACAGTTCAGCTGGGGATGGGAGCAGGGTAAGCTGAGGGCTGGGCCTCAAGAACGCTGGCCCTGCAGACACGCCATTGAAACCTGGAGACCTCTGCAGTGGGAAAGTTGGCCCCAGCCAGAGGGACACCCCAAGAATGGCCTGTGTGCGTCCCATCGGCAAGCATGGTTGGGGAGCTGTCCCTCGAGGCACAGTGCATTGGAGATGACTCTGAGGGTGCAACTGCATCCTGTCTTGGCTGCTCCAAAGCATCCTGAGGGACACTCGGGCCCATCAGCGACCATGACAGCTGCTGGGAGGGCCACTTGGCACCACCTGGCTGGGGCTCCTGCACCCAGGCTGCAGTGGGTGATGGGTAAGTGAAGGGGTAGGGTAGGTGGCTGCCAGTAGGAGGCGATGGGGTCCTAGGAGTCACCAGGTGAGGACAGGGAGACCCCCTGTGTACAGCCAGGCCCACGTGATCATTTGTTTAAGAAGGCAAAGGCTGACAACTCTGGGTCTGGAGGCTCTGTGGCTGCCGCTCTCTGGGCCCACGTCCGGGGGCAGTGAGGGGCTGGCTTGGGCCCTTCTGCTGTAGCCTGAACCCCCACCAGGCGGGGACAGGCAACCAGCTCCATGCCAGCAAACAAGGAGTTGTGGTTCCATGGGCAGGGGCCAGGGCCTCCCTCTGGGGTCTCCATATCCCCCAAGCCTTGCACAGGCCGTGCCCCCTGCTCTTCTGGGAGTGTCTCAGCCTTGCTGGCATGTCTGGGGGTTGGGAAGGCGCTGGTGTCTGCAGCTGGGGAGGGTGCCAGGCTGCCTGGCAAGACTGGGGAGGAGCTCAGAGGCTGGAGGATGACCTGGCCCCCCGGGGGAGGCTCAGGGTCAGTCAGCAGGTCTGACGGGCCCACAAGGGTGGCTGTGGGGCTGGGCTCAGCACAGGGCCTTGGGGCTGGGGGCCGCTGTCCACAGGAGGCTTCAAAGTGCCTTAGGATCTGAAAGGAAAGAGGAGGTGGTGAGGGCTTCTGTGAAGCTCCTGGGGTCACAGCCTGAGGCTGCCTCCTCCAAGTCCCTCCTCAGGGCCAGTGTGGGGAGGCTGTGGTCACCTCCTGCTGGCCTTGTAATGTCAAAACATTGAGACACGTAGCACATGCCATTTCTGCAGATACGCGCCCCGGTCCACCCGGGTCCACCCAGGAGCAAGGGAACTAGTTTTCAGCAGCCATAGAGAAAATGGGAAGAAAGAGGCTGGGGGTGCTACCAGGGGATGGACAGGTGCCCAGGCATGCAGAGTCTGAGGAAGTGGACACAGACGAAAGGAAAGGTTTCTGCTCACCCGGAGCTGGGCCAGGTGAAGGCAGTGGTGGGGTCCCTGGAGGAGGCTATGAGCACAGACAAGGGAGAGGGAGGGGGAGCAGGTGGCACTGGGTGGAGTAGGCTCTTGGGTTCCAGGAGGTGGGCAAGCCCAGGGCAGGAAGCCCCAACCCTGGACCTTCAGCTGGCACCACCCTCTGGGCAGGACCAGGAAATGTGAGGCAGCCCCTTGGCTCCCTAGCACCTGGTGCACCTGTGGCTCCACCTGCTGCCCACCTTGGTGGCCTTGCTGGTCACAGGCCCGGGGCTGCCCATGCTGAGTGCTTGCAGCTGCCGCCGGGAGAGGAGAAGGATGTGCTCCTGGGGAAGAAGGTCAGCAGAACCCAGGGAGGCAATGGCACACAGGGCCCTCTGCAGGTATGGGAGGAACAGGAGGTCAGCCCAGGCACCACTCTGTTCCTGAGGGCAGCGAGGCCTGGCAGGGGCCACTCTGCTGACCCTCCTCCTCCACTCCTGTGGACCTGGTATAGCGAAGTGCTGGGGCGGTTCCTCCAGACCTTCCTCACCCGCTCCCTTCCTGGTTCCCACCCACCCCCGTGCTTCCCCCAGATGCCCACAGTGCCCGCTGCTGCCCCGCCTCACCATCTGCTCTCGCTCACTGGCTGTGCCCAGAGGGGAAAGGAGCAGCTCCAGCACCGCCTCACAGTTGAGCAGCCCGCACCTGCTGAAGGAAAGGGTGTGGCGGGGGGTCGTGGTGTCCCCTCTCCATGGGGCAGGTAGGACCAGGGGCCACTCACTCTTTTATGAAATGCTGGGCCTCCTCACGGCTCAGGAAGGCGCGGGGCCCCTGCGTCACAGTCCTCACCAGCCTCAGCTCCTGCTGGCAGTCACTACTCACGGCGCGAAGGCGCGGGGCCCCTGCGTCACAGTCCTCACCAGCCTCAGCTCCTGCTGGCAGTCACTCAGGGACATGGCTTCCACCCTGGCGAGGGCACAGCTGGGTCAGGCAGCTCCGTCCCGGGTGGAGGGCTGGGGCTGGGCCTCCTCCCTCCCTGTGCTGGGTGAGCCTGGGGGCAGAAGCCTGGCTGGGAGGCCCTCCTCAGGGGCAGGCTACGCGGTCGACACCAGCTACTTCACTCACCTTTCTGCCAGGTCACCCGGCTCCTGGCTGGCCCCCGAGTGGCTGTCGCTGCCCGACCGACTGCCTGAGTCTGAGGCCCGGCTCTGATCACTGTTGCGGGAGGAGCTGTGGGAGCCAGGGCTGCTGTCCAGCTCATCCCAGCCCCCTCCAGCCTGCCCTGGCTGGTGTCTCACAGCTGGAAAAGACAGGGATGGCAGCTGAGACCCACAGCAGCTTCCGATCGGTCTCACACCCACCGCCCCAGGCCCTCTGTGACCTGAGCTGAGGATGGGGCAGCTGCCCGGGTAGCAGCTCCAGAAAACTCCAGGCAGGTGAACCCCAGCCAAAAGGCACTTCCCCTTCCCCACTCACCCCCACCTGCCTGAGCTGGGTCCTGTGCCTTCTGCCCTGCGCTCATCTGCCTACCAGCCCCTAAAGCCCAGAGTCCCAGCAAGTGACAGGAGAGAGATCCAGAGCCCCCCAATACCTCGAGCACACGGGGTGGCCCCAGGAAGCAGATTCCCAGGGGCATGGTGGCTGCTGGAAGGTGTCATTGCAGGCTGATAGGTGTCACCCTGTGGCAGAGGCCTCTGGGTCCAGGGATTCTCAGGCCCAGGGTGCACAGCATTAACCACCGCCTCTGCAGCCCTCTGGATGGTGGAGAGGAAGGCTTCACCCGTGGAGCCTGTGCCCAGGAGAAGGGGCATGGTGTTGGCACTCCCACCTGCCCCGCTGCTCAGGGCTGGGGAGCAGGGACACATGCTACACAAACAGAGCAGAGCCTGCTGGCAGGGGGTTTCCCAAAGGGCTGTCCTTCCCTAAACAGGGCTAGTTCCAGCCTGGGAAGGGGCCGCCCCTGCCAGTGTGAGCTCCTTGCAGTAGGTCCCTCCAGACTAAAGTGTGATCTGGGACCCCAGAGCCAGGACCAAGACGATCTGTGACCCAGTCTAACAGCAAATGGCTGGGCACAACCTGAGGTCCAGCCCCAGGGAACTCTGAAGTGGCCCTGTCCCTGTTATAGGCCACTTTGCACACCTCCAACAAAGGCTTCACGTGTCCTAAGGACACAGACACTGGAATATGCCACCCCTGATTACAGCTTGCACATGGGACCACCCTGAGTTCCGCTGTCCTGGCTGGGACCACAGCCTTTGGCCCTCAAAATAGGATTGAGCCCCCACAGCCAACCCTGGCTTCCACCAAGCAGACCTGGCCACCCCTGTGCCACCCTTCTCTTGGAAGGGCAGAGGAGGTAGTGGTGGGGAATACACCAGTGTGAGCAGTGAGGCCTGCTCTGTCTGCACTGATCTCCCTGGGTCCACAGCGTCCCCCTTACCTGCACAGCCCTGCTCCTGGCTGTAACCGAAACCCTGGAGGGCGCTGAGAGGCCTAGACTGGGAGCCCATGCCTAGGAGGAACTGGGCTTCAGCAGGGGCCACTCCCCCTGGCCCTGCCCCACCCATAAGTACACCAAGCCCAGGAGTAGAGAGTAGGGGGAGAAAGAGATGCCTGCTGAGCAGCACCAGGACTTCCTACCCGTGGGAGGCAGGGCCCTGGCGGGATGGGAGGGAGGCAGTGGTGCAGCATCAGAGTACAAGGTACTGCCCAGGTCCTGAGGGAAGAGGCAGGGCTCAGTGAGCTACAGGCTGCTTTCTTGGCCCCGACCATCACTTGGCTCCATCCCAGATGTCCCCAGAGCCTCCCAGCCAGACGCAGGAGCTGTGGTCCAGCAGTAGTGGAAGAATGGCAGATATTCTGTGGACACCTCAGCGAACCTGGGGACCCTGGGAGTGACTAGGGCCAGGGCTCACCTGGGCAGCCGCTCGCACTTTCTGGTACAAGCTGTTCCCTTGCAGAGGGTCTGGGGGTCCTGCAAAAACTGCAGAGCAGAGAAGGCAGAATAGAGGCAGGCTTGGCTGGCCACCCTGAGGGAGCTCCAGACACCACTCTGCTCAGACACCAGCCCCTTGCCCTCTCCTCCGCAGATGGCTGGGGTCCCTTCCTCAGGACCCTGCACAGGCCACACTGGCACAGGCCACGCTGGCACAGACCCTGGGCACCCTCTTGCCCACCCCACCTCCTGCCTGAGTGAGGGCAATGTCCACCTAACTGCTCCCACTGGCCCACTTTCCTTTTCCCAGATGAAATGTGAACCCATCAGGATCCACAGGTAGATGGCAAATGCAGGTCTCTATCACAGCCTGAAAGGCTCTACTTGGTCCAGCCTGCATACCCCAGCCTTGGCCTGTGCTAAAAGGCTTCGCCCCTGAAAAATCAGGCACTCCTATGTCACATCAAACCTTTCTCTGCCTCTGGGCCTTTGCATGTGCAGGAGGGCACCACAGAACTCCTATGCATGCCTACTGCACCTCATCGTTTCAGAGCTGAGAGCTCCTTCCCAGAGAATCCCTCAGTAGGGGCCTCCAGCACAAACAAATTTCTCTTTATCCCTCTTTGCAGGTCCAGACCAACAATATCCTCCTCCCTACCATCGAATGCCCCTAGCTTCCCCTTGGTGTACCTGTGCTGGCTACTCCTACCTGTGGCTTCCTGGATGAGAGCAGAGTTGTGTCTGAGGATGAGCAGGAAAGAGGAGGAGCCATGGCTGCACAGGTAGAGCAAAATCTTCAGCACCTGGGGAGTCAGCAGGTATGTTGGACTGGAAGAAACCTATACAGGATGCTCAGGCCAGGGCCCGGTCACCCACCACAGGGCCCTGTGCCCCTCCCCTCTCCTTGACGCCTACCAGCAGGAGCTAAATCTAACCAGCGGCCAGGACAAGACCCACCTTGAGCTTCACATGGCCAGAGCTGCTGTCCAGGCGGTTCAGGAGGTATTCCAGCAGGCACTGGCTGCTGCCCACCGACTCATGGGAGATTTCTGGGATGCACTCAGGTTAGGAAAGGAGCAAGGTGATGCAGGCCACAGTAGGGTGTGCTGGCTGAGGAGAGAGCCCACTCTCCTATGTTATCCACCTCCTGAGCTCACATTCTCCGCAGATACCTACCACGGGCCTGGTTTCAGGAGCACTGGAGCTTCTAGGGTCTACGACGCCCTAGGTCTTTTTGTTCACTTTTCTCAGAGCATGAGAAGTCCCAATTTGCCCACTGCCCTTAGGCCAGAGGGGCGGCTAATCCATGGTATCCCAGCTTCCAGATCCCACCCACCCCAGGTTACTATGGTAAAGGAGTCATGGATGCCCACATCGGGGCAGAACCTCCAGTAACCCCAACTGTGGCACCAGGGCCCCTGCCATTTACTCTGCCCACACTGGGGATGTTGAGGAAGGATACTAGCAATCTCTTCAAACAGGTACCCTGGACAGGGGACATCATCGTCTGAGGTCCCCTTCAGGAGAACTGGGAGCTGAAAGGGAACAAGAGCCATAACAAGTCACCTTCTGTAAGAAAGAAAGTGAGACTGCAGCCACGAAATGTTATAGAACAGGCCTTGCTCTCACTGATGACGTGCTGGCCCGGGTTACGACCTGAAAGGGACAAGAATCATCCTACTTGCCATAGGCGACCTGGAGGAAGGCATCCTCTGAATAGTCAGGGACAAGTGGCCCCAGGGGAGAGGAACATCAATGCTGGTCCTCATCCTGGACATGGCGAGGGACAGACTCAGCCTTCTACATTTATCAGTAAGACAATTTGAAGGTACTTTTAATATACATATTTATTGACTAACAGAAGAAAAAGTTCAGGGTTGTGACATCAGCCTGAACACGGATCAAAAGAATCAGAACTCAGCTCAATTAACTCTGAAGCTCCTAAAGAACAATCAAGCTGTGGGTTTATGTTCACACATCACTCCAGACTGTTTGTTTATGTTACCTGCTTGTTAGGAAAAGGTATCATTTATGGAGCTGAAAAAGGAAACTCCTGTTCTCATATTATTCAATATCTGGACAGTGGAGGGGTTCAAGGATATTTAAAATGACAAGTATGGGGACCGTGTCAGGTCCTAAGCAGAGAATACAGCCTGAATGCCAGGCACCTGCAGTCATGAATGCAGGTAAAACGTGCCTAGGAGTTCAGAACCGCTGTAGCAGCTGCCTGGGGCCGCCCAGGCCCTGAGACTTCAGCCTGAGAAGGCAGAGGGCTGTCAAAGGGCTTTACGATTTGTTCTGGCCAGCAGCTGGAGTCAGGCCCCGACCCCTCTCTTGGAGATCTTGGCCACTAAAACGGGCCTGCCGCTGCCTCTGTCCTGAGATGTCTTCGTCTCCCACACGGTGTCCCTGTGCCCCAGGACCTCCCTGCAGCGTGCCCTGTCCCGCGTTCTCCAGCGGTCGGAGTGGGCTCGCCTTTCTCTGGCGCTGCCGAACCGTCCCGCCGCTCCAGTGAG
>NW_022900935.1:63932938-63938185 GCF_012274545.1 Fukomys damarensis
GGTCCAGGTGACCTCCCGGCCTGCCCCGCTTCCGCCAGGCCCGGACTCTCCAATCACCGTGCGACTCTGGCTCCAACAGCCAATCGCTAGTGGGAGGCGGGTCTTGAGGTCGGCTTCGTGATAATCTGCATTAGAATCCCTCCAAAGTCCGAAGGTAGAGACAGACAAGGATAAGAACCAATTGTAGGGAGAGAGGCCCGGAAATGCTCGTCAACCAGGGGTATGGGAAGGATTATGGGCAGAACCTCAGACTGGCCAAGCAATGCACGCCGGAAGAGGGCGGGCCTGAAATGGCGGCCTCCACCGGAGCCAGGAAGATCCTCTCATGTCCGCGAACGGAGCGGTTTGGCGGCGCGTGCGGAATCGCTTCCGCGCTTTCCCGGAGCGCCTGGCGGCCCCGGAAATGCTCGTCAACCAGGGGTATGGGAAGGATTATGGGCAGAACCTCAGACTGGCCAAGCAATGCACGCCGGAAGAGGGCGGGCCTGAAATGGCGGCCTCCACCGGAGCCAGGAAGATCCTCTCATGTCCGCGAACGGAGCGGTTTGGCGGCGCGTGCGGAATCGCTTCCGCGCTTTCCCGGAGCGCCTGGCGGCCGGCGGCCAGGCGGCCGCCTGAGCAAAGACCTTTGCGCACGAGAGTTCGAGGCCCTGCGGAGCTGCTTCGTCGCTGCGGTAGGTGGGCGCTGCCCTTCCCGAGGGTCGTCCCCGGCCTGAGGCCTGCCCCACCCGACAGACAGCCTCCTCTCCGCCTCGGTAAATCGAGCATCTCGCGAGCCTCAGGAAGGCGCGGCGGTGATGTAGCGGGAAGGGCTACCCTGCGTTACCCTCGCACCTGCTGGGCTCCTGACTTGCCGGGCACTCCCTTCCGTAGAGGAAAGGGAGTTCGTACTTCTCCAAAGAATCTACAAAGAAATGTAGCTGTTTCTCATGAAAGCAACTTGGTTCCATATTCTTTCTGCCTCGGACTCATCCACCAAGTCCTTTATGTTTCTTAGTCACGGTATTGTCAGGCCTCTGTCTTATGGTCCGCGCCACCAATATAAACGAAATACTGCTTGTGCAAATGGCCACTTATTGTGAAGGAAGAAGACCTGCGTAAAGACCCTGGAGAAAGTAGGGTTTTTGGAGGCTGAGGAGATGGCCATTATGAGTGTTCCAGAACAGGACCAGCAGGGAGTGCCCTTACTGATGAGGCTTTAACCACAAGGGTTTCGGGCTGCCCTTCTGAAGTTGGTGTCCACAGTGTCAGCATCATTGGGTCCCACCTGGAGCACCTTGATTCTGTGGGGTGCCTGTTTCCAGGGAGCTGCTAATGAGAGCTGGACTGGGGAAGGGTGGTTGGACAAGAGCTAATAGGAGACTGTGACCGAAGCGGTTTCTTAGCGCACCAGGGCACTGATGTCCTGAGCAGAATGGCAGAGTATGTGGTATGTGTATTTCTTTCAGTCTTGTACTCATTTTCTGGAAGGCTGGGAGGATGCATGCCTTCCTTGTGGTGGTCGTGGCCCAGTCTCCCACCCAGGGGTGGATCCCTCATCTGAGGCAGCACTGTTTTGGTCCTTTTGACTTGCTTCCTGACTTTCAGGAGCTTCCCCATCTGCCGACCCTCTGTGAGGGGAAAGGCAAGGTCTTTGCTCTGAGCAGCTCACAGGAGTATTTGTGTCTGAGGAAATCACCCTTTCTGTGGCCAGGCACAAGTTAACTGCTAGCTTTCTGGCCATCTGATTCAAGCCTACTTATATTCCTTCACCTGTATCAAATAAAGACTTTCTGGAGCCCCTGCCCAGGGTCTCGGGGGCCAGTCTATCGTTAGATGGACCGAGCTCAGCTGGGACCCTCAAGACACCCTCTCGATGACAAGCCTCCCTTCCCGGGACTCAAGGTGCTCCTGGAGTACTACCTGAGGAGGTTGTCCAGGCGGTATGCTTCATCCCATGAGCCCTGTCTGCTGGGCAGACAGTTCCAACATCTGGAACCTCCAGTTTCTGGGAGAAGAGGCTCCAATGCTCTTGGCAGCAGAGGGGGACCCAGTGGGTGTCAGAGACACCCAGCCCTGGGGACCTCCCTGACTCTGGCCAGCCTGGTCCCTGGTCACACACCAGCACCCAAGTTGTGTGTAAGGTGTTTGGTATTTAGTGTGGTAGGTTTATTTTTGAGCAATACCTAACTTAGAAATAAGTAATTCAGACAAAATGCTTTGTTTTTCAGGCTAAGAAGAGCCTGAAGGGAGGCTCCTAGGGAGGACCTTGAGCTGTGGCTCCTGCATCCACCACTGCTGTGGATTTAGGCACTGCATGTGGATGGTGCCCTGTACCGCTCTACAGGCAGAAGGAAGTGGGAGCAGCCAAGTTCTCAGTGTTGCAGTATGTTTTCATCAGGCTGGCTTGTGCAAGACAAGAATTTGATTTCCAGCACTGTGTGCAGTAGGGTCTGAGTTAGATTAAGATGTAACCAAACCAGGAATAAAGACTGTTACATCATGCATGGTTTTGTGTTTATCATACACTGGCTGTGTTGTGGGGGCCTGATCTCTCCCAGGGACAATGGGTCCTAGCTCCCCCCACCCCCAAAAAACTGGTGGGTCTAGGCTGTAAACTCTGCCACATTGTCCCCACTTAAAGACATTCTTACCAAAAATATTTAACTTAGGGGCCAGGGATTTACACTGCCTGCCTTACAGTGCAAGGTCCAGAGTTTGATCCCTGGTACCAAAAAAAAATTTTTTTTAACCTAAATCTTGTGAAGCATTAGACCAAAAGGCCCATGACCAGGACCTACCAAAAAGAAAAGCTCAGCAACACCCTGAGGGGAAACCCCATGGCTTAGGGACCCTCTGCAGAGGACTGTCCTAACCTTGGCCTAGGGCTTTGCTTTTTTTTTGGTACTGGGGAATCGAACTCAGGACCTTATGCTTGTGAGGCAGACTCAGTGCCACTGAGGTAAATCCCTGGCCCTTACAGGCTTTTCTGACCAATACAGCCTCGCGCCAGAGTTGTGAAGAGGGTTCTATTAAGGGCCTTGGCACACACAGCCCCTCCATGTAGGGACAGTCACCCCTTGCGCCCCAGAGCCAGGTATACCTTGACAGCTCTTGTTTCCCAGTGTTCCAAGGCCAGCAGTGCTGCATGCCACAGTACAACACTCAGAAGATAGCATGACCCAGGGTCCCTGTGGCCACGGGGACGCCATGGTCTGCGCATCTCCTGCTGGGTACATGGGATTCCTGAGCCCTCTTTCCTGGGAGTCTCAGCCTGCACTTGCTCAGAGCCCGGGTGCCAGAAGCAGGGCCAGGGCCTTGTGCACCGCCACCCTTGAGCTGAAATCTATGCTTCCATGTCCTCTAAATGTGAGTCCAGAACCAGCCTGACCACTGAGGACTGACCATGCGTCTCATACACACATACACACACGAGCTGGCTCGAAATTCGTACACAGCCCTCAGGACGCCATAGGGCTGCCCAGGAGCAGCTGTGTTTCGGACCACTAGGCAGGGCAGTGCCAGGTTGGACGAGATGAGAATGTGCTCAAGTGGGCTTGGGCAGAGCCACCACAGCTGGGTGACACACGGGGTAGGTGGCAGCCCTGCATCTCGGGCACTCGCTGCCCAGTGTGCAACCCAGGTGTGGGCCTTACTGGACAGGCACCCACTTCCCAATGCACCTGAGCCTCTCGACAGCATCTGCCACCTTGCTGTCCAGGGCTTCTTCCCAAAGACTTCATTTTTTTTTTTTTTAACACAGGGTCTTGCTCTATGGTTGAGGCCTTGAACTATGTAGCCCAGGCTGGCCTCCAACTTAAGATCCTCCTGCCTCAGCTTCCTGAGTGCTGGGCTCACAGGTGTGTGCCACCATGCTCAGCTTCCCTAAGGATGTCTAACCTGGTCCCTTGGGACTCCCTGTGCAACCCCGCCAGACTGGGCAGAGCTGCCTCTCGCTGTCCTCTCAGAACCACCTCTGTAGTGGCAGACGTGGCCATCACTTCTCTCAGTCCCCGTGGCCCAGGCCCCCTGGACTCCACTCTGCTTGGCCCCGTCACTCCGTATTTCCTCTCAAACCTCCCTTGGCCTTGGCTCCTGCCCTCCTGTCTCAGCCTCCCCCAAACTCACTGGGTGCTCAGGACTGTGGTTCCGCTGAGGACACGGCTGGGATGGCTTCTGTTCCTCAGTTGTGTCACCCACTGCGTCACTCTGCTTCAGTCCTTTGCACCATGGTGGCATCGGGGAGCTGGAAGTCTGGGATGGAGCGCAGCGGGCAGCTGGCACTGGTGTCCTGCAGGGCCTGGGGCCACGCCTCGTTTGGCAGGAAGCAAGGGGGCACGCTACCTTGACACCCAGCTCTGCGGGGGCCTGCATGCCCTTCAAAAAAGGCACACCTCCCCTTTCTCTCACACAGCGGCCCCTGAATCTTGGGAGGGCCACGCTCGACCATAGCTGCTATGTCGGCTCCTGGGTAGGACCTCTCAGCTGAAGCCCAGCATCAGGTGATCTCCACCGCTGGGGGCGCGCCCTGCTGACTGGCCACACCGTGGCTGCTCTAGAGAGGGGCCTTGGAGGCAGGCACCATGTCCCAGTGGCCTTCCTAGGGTGGCCTGGCCAGGGGTGTCTGCTCAGGAGGTAGATCCCCGCCTGGAGGCCTCCGTTTTCTAGGGGAAGACTTCTGTCCTCCCCCACAAGGCTGCTGCCCAGGAGGGGCAGAGAGGCTGGCCAGGGGCAGGAAGTGGAGTGCTGAAGGGCAGCCAGGACAGGATGCAGAGGCAGGGCCACTGCTGTCTGCCTGCTGCCTGCTCCCGGGTCACAGGTTACCTGGCAGAACGGAAAGTGAACCCAGGTCCAGGAGTCAGGAGCATCAAGTGGAGCGAGACTTCACTCCTGGCAACATAACAGGTGAGTTCCAGGCGGAGCACTGTCCAGAGGCAGTAGCACCAAGTGATGGTTCCTTTAGTCAAAAAACAAAGGATGCAGCAGGTGTGGTGGTGTATGCCTGTAATCTCAGCACTGGAAGCCAAGGCAGGAGGATCACAAGTTTGAACCTAGCCTGGGCAACTTAGTGACAAAGTCTCAAAATAATTTTTTTAAAAAAGGGCAGAGGACATAACTTAGAACAAAGGCCCAGAGTTCAATCCCCAGTACTGCAAAGAAAAAAGAAAGGGCTGGGAATATAGCTCAGCAGCACAGCACCTGCCTGGCAAGCACAAGGCCCTGAGTTCGATTCCTGATATCAAAAAAAAAAAAAAAAAAAAAAAACCG
>NW_022900935.1:63938249-63964566 GCF_012274545.1 Fukomys damarensis
GGCCCTTTGCTGGGTGTGTCGCTCCTGTGAGCAGAGCCCTAGCTCTGGGGGCTCAGCAGGAATCACAGCTCAGTTCGAGGAAGTTCCCGCTCATCTCAGTCACTACCTGATCTTCAGGACATGGAACAAGTTTGAGGAAGCTTAAGAAAACCTGAAAGGATTCCATCAGGTCCAGGGAGAGCACACCAGGGCATGGGCCAGGGCTCCCTGAAGGGCTCCCAAATATGTCCTCCCATGGCCTTTGTGCCAGGCCTGGGCACAAGCCAGGCTTTCGTGCGCTTGCCCTGTATTTCTCAAGCCCTCGCAGGCATCTTCAGGACATGGAACAAGTTTGAGGAAGCTTAAGAAAACCTGAAAGGATTCCATCAGGTCCAGGGAGAGCACACCAGGGCATGGGCCAGGGCTCCCTGAAGGGCTCCCAAATATGTCCTCCCATGGCCTTTGTGCCAGGCCTGGGCACAAGCCAGGCTTTCGTGCGCTTGCCCTGTATTTCTCAAGCCCTCGCAGGCCCGGGCCTCTCAGAACCAGAACACCCTCCATGGCTGTGAGAAGACAGCACACTGTGCTCCTCTGCCTCACTTCAGAGTGAGGCTCCATGGCTGCACTGGCCAGCAAGGGAAGGGGAGGATGGCCTGAGGGGCAGCTCTGCCTCTGCTTAGAGCCCACAGCAGTGACATGGGTGAGGCCTGCCCAGTCACAGGTCAGGCCAACCCCAGGCACCAGCGGCCATGCCCACCTGGCCTGCAAGCCCAGGGGTGTCTTGGTTGGGGCACTGTCCCCCATGTCCCTCACTGAGTTTTCCTTTAGGAATTGACTCATCTCCAACTTGTCTGGTCAGGTTTTTATTTATTTTTATCTCAATAATCTGATTTCAAAGAGCAGACCCCAGAGTGTGCGGGGGACAGAAGTCTGAGGTGGGTTTGAGGCCCAAAGGAGGAGCACAGTGCCCAGGACACTGGCAGTCAGGACTGTTCTGGGGAGTGGAGGTTCTCAGAGCCCAACCCTGGCGATGTCAAGGTGCCGCAGGCAGGACACAGCTCTCCTCAGGTAGGAGTCAGGACCTCAGTGCGACCCCACTGAGAGCTGCTTGAGGGTGACATGAGTGCGGCAGGTGCAGATGAGTGGCCCTCAGAGCAGTGGTGACACCCAGCAGGTGAGCCCTTCAGACACCACGGCACTTGGTGAGGGTGTCGGACAGCTTTGGGGGCCAGCCGGCTGCTCCCAGGCACTCAGGCCTCCTCGGGGGCCCCGGGCAGCTGCCGGATCTGCCGGCTGTGGACCACCTGCAGTGCGCTGCCAGCGGCTTGGCGGAGCTGGGCATCCAGGGCACTGCGCAGGTCATTGGCCGGGATGTCTGGGAGGGGGTTAAAGCTGATGATGACCCCGTCCTTTGGGGCCAGCTCCCCCTCTGCAGGAGGGGCGAGATCCCGCCGCCGCCGCCGAAGGTCAGAACCAGCTTGCAGTTTCAGGTCTCGGTTGGGCTTGGCGTCGTCCGGCCTCTGAGCCTCAGGGACAGTGAGTCTGGGCCCAGGCTCAGGGCCTGACCTCTGCCTGGGCTCCTGGCCAGCAGCATCCTGCCCAGCTCTCGGCTGCTGGTAAGGGGTGGGTGCGTGGTTCCCTCCAGGGGACTCCTGACCCCCATCAGAGATGGCCCGGGGCTCAGGCTGACCCAGTCCAGCCTGGGGCTGTGGAGCCATGATTGCCAGCCGGCCTGACAGGCCCATGGCAGGTCCTGAGTCTGCCTGCCTGGCTCTCACGAGGGTGTCCCCAGCCTCCATGCCTGCCCCTCCCACATGCCTGGCAGCCTCGTTCAGAGCACCAGCTCCAGGGGCCACTGCCGCTTTCTTTCCAGTTTGCTTCCTTTCCTGGGAAGCTCTGCCAAAAACCTCCTGGCTCTCCCTGGGATCCTCTTCAGCAAGGTGCTTCTTGGGGCTCCCAGGGGCCCCTGTGGGGTCAGGCTTGGGCACTGGCTTCATAGCCCTGGCTACCTCAGGCACAGCGCCCTTCCGGTCTTTGCTCGGCTTGGCCTGGGCTGCCCGGGGCTCTGTGTCAGAGATGCCAGCAGGAGGAGTGGCCGGGTCTCTTTCCACAGGCTGCCTGGGCTCCTCTGGGGAGTGCTGGCCCAGCTCTTGGGGCAGAGCGGGCTGGTCCCCGGGAGCTCTGGGCACAGGCCCCACAGGCTGCAGAAGGGCATTCTCCACCATCTCCCCAGCAGGCCCATCTTGAGTCTCCTTCTCCTGAGCTCTGGGCACAGCCACCCCGGGCTCTGGCTGGATGTCCCCTGCAAACGACATTGATTCTCACAGAAATGAGCACAAGCTGCTAATGCATGGACTGAACAAACATGCAAGCAGTTTAGAATAAAGAATCAAATCCTGAACTTGCCCAGTAGGACTTGAGGGCACTGAGGCTCAGATCCAGCCCCCAGGGAACCTGGAGACACCCTCAATGGACACAGCTCAATCGCCTCCATAGGCAGGGCCCACTGCCAGTACCAGCTCTGCCTCGTCCTGCCCTGCCCACGTTCCCACCTACCTTGCCTGGCCTTGTCCTCCTCATCCTCCTGCCGCTGCTGGTGGATCTCCTTGTGCTGCTCCTCAATGACAGCTAACAGCTTCTCCTGCTGGTCCAGCAGCCGCTTCTGCTGCACCTGCTGCTCTTTGATCACCTGCAGCAGGACAGCGTGGTCCAGCATCTCAGCCCGGCCAGCTTCTGCTAGGGACACAGTCAGGGCACTTGGCTGCCTGCGCAGCACCCCAGCTGCACGCACACAGGAGGTGTTCGGCAGGGTCCCCATTGGGGCAGGTCTCCCACCCACCCACACCCACTCTGGGGGCCGCCCTGCCTGCTTCTGCTGTGCTGCTGTGCTCCCCACAGGTGGGCAGCCCAGCCTCTTTCGTGCTCGATGAACACACGTCCAGAGAGAGCAGTGGAGGGAATGCGCTAGCACACCGGTTACAGCTATCTGGGCTGGGTGATTTCCCTGTCTCACGAGCTCAGTTGTTCTATAACAAACACTGAGAAAACAAAACTAAAAGCTATTATTTGGGAAAAGAATATTCATACTTTTAAGAAAGTTTTCTCCAGGCCAGGCGTGGTGGCTCATGCCTATAATCCCAGCACTTGGGAGGCTGAGGCAGGAGGATCGCTGTGAGTTCGAGACCCGTCTGGACTACACAGTGAGTTCCAGATCAGTCTCAACTACATAGTGAGACACTGTCTCAACGTCCCCTGCCACCAAAAAAAGTTTTCTTCAGGCTGGGTATGGTGATGAATACCTATGATCTCAATTTACTCCGGAAGAGAGTGAGCGTGAGGACAACTGGGCAATAAAGAAGACAGGAAGGAAAAAAGGAAGGCAAACAGGGAAGGGAAGGGGAAAGGGGGAGGGGGGAGGGAAGGGGAAAGTTCGTCCAACTTGAGAATTTACAAAATAAAAATGACGTTCCTTTTCCTTTTTTTCCCCCTTGCAGTACTGTGTTTGTCCCCAGGCTACAGCTCAAACGCCAGGACACTAGTGAGGCCGTGGCCAGCTGCCAGCGAGTGGCTGCTGACCTGTGTCTCCCAACCACCCACCAGACACTGGTGAGTCCTGGTGGAAGGGGAGCCACACACGGGCACCGACCACGTGGAGAAGAGGAAGCCCTTTCCGGCTGTGCGCCTGCTGCACCTTCCCCAGACAGCACAGGGTGGGAGCGGCCTGGAGT
Source organism: Fukomys damarensis (assembly GCF_012274545.1). NCBI lineage: Eukaryota > Metazoa > Chordata > Mammalia > Rodentia > Bathyergidae > Fukomys > Fukomys damarensis. The sequence continues at coordinate 63,941,957 of NW_022900935.1, forward strand.
CTCAGCCCAGGTGCCGGGGATGTGAGCTTTCACAGCCACAGCGTGTGCATTCTCACGGCCCTGTGTAGACTCACGAGTCTCTGAAGAGTGCTGGGCTAGGGCTGCCAGGGGTACGATTTCAAGTCGAAGACAAGCGTTTTGCAAGGAGTCGGAGAGGGTCCCGGCAAGGGCCCCGTGTAACAAGCACAGCCCACGGGTGGCCAGAGCAGCCCGGGATGGCATCTGCCCACGCCCCAGGCAGTGGACCACAGAGAGGGCACTGCGGCTGGCCGTGTGGAAGAAGGGCAGCTGTTCTCTGCTGATGCCCAAGGTTATCCAGAACCCTGGTCGTGACAGCTCCCACGAACTCCCTGGGTGCTGACCCCACAGGCTCAGGCCGGCCGCCTCAGCCATGCCCACTTCACCCCGTCTATCAGTGGTGCAGAGATGGCCCCCTCCCAGCCCCCAGGCACTAGACGAGTTCAGGGAAGACGGAGGAAAGGCACCATGTCTAGCTGGAAGCCACACAGGGTGGATGAGAAAGTGTGGGGCGACAGCCGGCCAGGCTGCTGGCAGGCACACAGGTGGGATGGATGAGAACAGGCCATGCGCACGGCAGCGCCTCCGACGCAGCGGAACCGTAAGCATCCCTGCTGACAGACACTGCCACTGCCCTTGAGGACAGCACAGCCACGGGGCTGAGGGGAACAGAGGCATCTGCAAAAGTAGGAGCCTGAACTGGCTACAGGGGCCCCGGGGCGGGCGGGCGTGCAGCGACTTCTCCTCGGCACACTCCCTTCGAGCCATACCTGCTACTATCTTTTTAATTTCAGCTGCTCATCCCGTTGAGAGGCATACGGAAGAAAGGCAGAATAGGAAACCGTGAAAAGTCTCTTTTTCAGAAAGAAAAAAAGTCAAAAAGAATCAAACAGGTTTAGGTAACAGAATATAGGAATTAGAACCAATTCATACAGTCAGACTACAACCAGAGGCAGATAAACTAAGTGAAGAAGTTTTCCAGGAAACTTGTGATCTCCAGAAACCTAATGTGTCCCTTAGGTTTGCCTTCCAGGGCTCTGGGGTTGGGGGCTCGGGCTCCAGGCTTCATGCCTGGGGACAGGGTCCTACGGCCACCCCTGGGGGCATCTTAAGGCCGTGGCAAGCATCCAGCAGGACAGGGTGCAGTACAAGGAGGGGGCATAAAAATCCTAAATGGGCAGAGGGATCTGGACGCAGGGCAAGGAGCAGCACGCGCTTCCAGTGGATAGGGGCCAGTGTGACTGTAGAGGGACAGCTGAGCTCCGGGCTCTGGCAGGGACCACATCAGCCATACTCCCCAGACAGGCACCAGGCAAGGCAAGGCCCCAGCCTGGAAATACAGTCTTCGCATCCATACCTGGCTGGCTTTAAATACCCTGAGAGTTGGAAATACTAACATTCCCACTTTAAGATGAAATAAAAATGCTAATTAAAAGCCATATGACAGAGCAACAGATTTTTTTTAAGGGGTTTGAGAAAGGGAGATAGAAAATGTTCCTAAAGGGCTGGGGATTTAGCCCAGTGGTTCTGTTGCCTGCCTCACAAGCATAAAGACCTGAGTTTGATCCCTAGTACCAAAAAAAAAAAAGAAAAGAAAATGTTCCTAAGGAGGTTCCAGGGAGAAAGTCACTGGTGGGAGGCAGAAGGGGGTCTCTGAAGATGCTTTAGAGTACGACAGGGGCAGGCAGGAGCAGAAGCTGGGAGTGGGCCCTCCCTCCCCACCTTACCCCAGCCAGGCTCACCCTCCAGCTTGCTGCCCGTCTGGTCTCCGCCTGGCCGCTCTGCTGCCCGCTCCGCATCTCGCTGCTCTCGAGGCTCCGGCTGCAGCCCGGCCCCGGCAGCCGGCTTCTGCGCCAGGAGGGGCACCTTCCCACCTGCACACAGGGGCACTCAGGTTTGGCAAAGAGGCGGGAGGGGTGTGGGACAAAGAAGGCAGCAGATGTTTCCTAAAATGACTCTCTGTCGCCGTTCCACCCTCCCCCATCAGCGCAGTTTATATTCAACCTGATGATTACTGGGAAGTAATAAAAAAATATTTAACAATCTCATAGGCTTGTGGCAGGGAGCCAATGTTAACTACCTTCTCCAATTAAAATGCAAGCCCCGTCCTAACCAGCTCTTAGACGGGCACTTAACAATGTGTTACCTGTCAAGCACTCCCGCACCGTCCCCCGTGTGAGCCCAGACACACGAGAACAGCGTGGCACCTGACATTTAGTGGTCTGGCAAACAACTGTGTGACAGATATTATAGTAGCTGTCAAGCCACCAGACTCTTCGTTTTCCCCACCAGCTGCCGAAGGGGCTGCTACATTCACATGCTAATCTTGTGAAATGGGAGAGAGATGGGACAGAAGTAAGAATAATCAATTCCTCCTGCCCTCAACACCCTGCCAGGGAGAAGGGTTTCCATCCATGTGCTCCAGGCTGACACCCACCAGGGTCGCTCTCCACGACGTCCCCTGTGTCCCCCGCAGTGTCACGCACAGCCTCCTGCCCTCCACCTGCTGCCCTGGCGTTATTCTCTGCTGGGAGGTGCAGGTCTCTGCTGCCTGGGCCAGGGTCCTCCTTCAGCTGGACAGCAGGCTGGCCATTTCCCTCTAGGATCTTCTGGGGGTCTTTAGGGAGACCCCCCACATCCCCTAAGGCCTGGACCTGCTCAGGGCTCTTCCCAGCCTCTGCCCTCTCCAGCTCCTCCTCGCTCCCCGATTTGGGTGGAGGTGGCACCAGCCCTTTGCCCCCAGGAGCCCCTCCACCCTCGTGTCTGGAAGGCAGCTTGTTCTCCTCTGGGCCTTCTCGGTCTTGACCTTCGTCTACCACCACCTTGTCGTGAGGAACAGGAGGCTCGTGGCGGTGGGCCTCCCCCATCGGCACTGCGATACCTAGAAGGGCATGGGGACAGTTGGGGGACCAGGCTGAGGGGGATCCCCACTTTGCCTTCCCAGAGAACCTGAACTCTGGTTCTGGACAGCGTGACGCAGGCCAGCAAGTCCAGCTGAGGGCAGGAGCCACTTTTGAGTCCCGGGAGGCACAATGGGGAGAGGATGAGGAAGGTGGAAGTGGGGCCCGACTCGGGCTCAGGGGAGGTGCAGAGCCCTGAGTCCTCTGCAGGCCGCTGGAGCCCCTCTGCCCTCTTCTCCCTGTGCCACCCACCTTGCCCAGGGCGGTCTAGCTGAGCAGCCTCCTGCTTTTCAGCGGCCTCCTCCCCAGCAGGCAGCTCTACGGGGCCTTTAATCTGAGCGCGCTCCAGCTCTTCCTTCTCCTCCGGCAGCTTTGGCTTCTCCCGGCCATCCTTGGCCACATCCGCCACAGGGTCCTGGGCTGAAGCAAGGTGCTGTGAGCTGCCTGCGCCTCCCCATGGCCACCCAGGTCACCATCTCCCAGCCAAATGGCAGGGCCCAGCCAGTCATTTTTTCCTGCTCAATCATTAGCGGCTAAGCAGTACAGAAAACTGTCATATTTCATGCATACTGACAACAAAAAAATGTGTCAAAATGCAGTTTACACTTTAGGTGCAGAAGACCACTCCATGTAATAATCGGCTGTGACCACCAGGTGGTGGCACAAGCCCACTGAAGAGGTGCATCTCCCGTGGGTGGGTTTCCTTTGCAAGGGCCCCAACCCAAACCCCCTCCTGAAAGGCTGCGGGTGAGGGCGGGTATAAGGGAAGTAACACTGGAAACGTGCACTTGTGGTCCTGGCAATTTCTCACTGCTGATGCAGGGAACACACCAAAAAGATGAGAACAAAAGGGGCACCTGCTTAAGCCAGCCACTCCCAGGAGCCTCGCAGCCCCATGGGAGCCACAAGGCGAAGATTCCCTTTAAAAAGACCACTTCCTATGTGCTGCAGGAACACAGCAGAAACTGAAGAATTCGGGAAAGCAATCATGGCATCCCAGAGGCCCAAAGCTACCTTTGTACCCTCTCCCTGGACTCAAGTTCCCCTGGAGGGGAGGTAAAAGTGTGGGTGGCCTGCGGAGGGTGCTGGGGCCCCAGGACCGCAGGGAAGCTGGGTGGGGAGGGGTCACGCACAGCCCTGTTGGAACCACAGCCTGAGCGCCTCCCAGAGAGAAGGAAGCGGGAGCCACCCAGGCTCTGTGCCGGCCTGCAGTGCCTGCGCTCTGTCTGGCACGCTGATCCAGGGAAACAGCGGGGTGCACACGTGGGCCAGACTTTCTCTAGGTGGAGCCAAGGTTCCTAGGCAAACTGGGAGCCAGCGCTACCCACCCGGTGACAGACAGAATGGACGTGCTGGTGTCCATCACTGCTCCCTCCCTGGCAGTGTCCATGTCTGAGTAAGAAATGGCCATAAATCAAGAGGGTCTTCCGGCCATGAGGAGATAGGATGGGGTAGGGAGGCGGGACAATGAAACAAAGAGGCACTCCACTCTCCATAGGACAGAGCTGCCGAGCAGTGGCCTGGGCAGGAAACAGACTCGGTGCAGCGCTGGGCAGGGGGCACCTGCATCCCCTGGGCATCAGGACTGCAGGACCATGCAGTCACCCTGAGTCCCCTCTGGAAATGCTCCTGGGAAAGCCACTGGGCTCCGGGGACAGCCCAAGAGGCTGCAAGGGCTTCTCAGCTCACACCTCCCAGCAGCTACCTGGACCAGCACCATGTGGCTGCTAGTGGGCAGCAGACGTGGTCTTTTCCTCAGGAAAGGCTGGCTGGCAGTGCCTCCTGGCTGCAGCAACACTGACACAAAACTTCAAACCAGCAGCTAAGACCCCTGCACTCTGTCTGCTTCCAATCAAAAGGCAACTGGAGTGTGCAAGCAGGAGATGGTGCTATGTGGGGTGGCCACCTGCAAGGTCACAGCCAGGAGTCCAGAGCGCAAGGAGGTGGGGTCCACTGTGGCTCTGCTCTACCCTGGTCTCCCTCATGCATCCTCCAAACTGTCACCACTGGTCATTGAACACAGGGCCTACCCCAGAGCCAGGGAAATTTCATGTTTATTCTGTGTCCTCACTGCTAAGGTGACAGCACAGTTCGCGGCTCCTTCCACACGCAGGAGTGCAGGAATGCAGCGCGCAGCCTGTCTGGTCTTACTTCCTGTGGCCAGCAGGGGGAGAGGGAGCCCCATCTCTGTGGAGGCTGCAGCTCAGAGCCCCATCTCTGCAGTCAGACACTTTTGGGTGGTGGCACATCTCACTCAAGGGGGAGACATCATCAGCTGCGGCTCTGACCACCACGCTGGAGCCAGCCTCGACTCCCAAGCACAGGCGGGGAGGTCAGGTGGCAGGGCTGCGGGGCACTGGCATGGCCCGCCGTTGCAGTGCCTTGTGCTCAGTAGAGATGGGAAGGGTCACCTCCAGCTGCCACCCCCATATGCAGCAGTGCTGGACGGTGATTCTGAAAGCCCAGACTCGGGGGGGGGGGCTTGAGACCTGCTCCCAGCCCAGGAAGCAGTAGAAACCGCTTTGATGGTTTTCTAAAACCAGCCCCTGGGTTAGGTAGCATCCAAGGCACACTTGGCTTCTGCCCTGAGGCAAGGATTACTCCTTAAGGGCTTGCTTTAAAAACCTGGTCTGCACTCAGCTATGAGGCCTCACCAGGGGGCTTGACCTGCTCCCAGCCCAGGAAGCAGTAGAAACCGCTTTGATGGTTTTCTAAAACCAGCCCCTGGGTTAGGTAGCATCCAAGGCACACTTGGCTTCTGCCCTGAGGCAAGGATTACTCCTTAAGGGCTTGCTTTAAAAACCTGGTCTGCACTCAGCTATGAGGCCTCACCACCTCACCTCTCTGGAGCGAAGGCCTCCCCATGGCTTGGTGACGGCTCTTGATACCCAGAGGGCCCACGCAGCCCCACGGCCAGCACCAGAGTTGGGCATCAGCTAGAAGATGCTACCCGCTCCTCCTCAAACACAGTGCAGCAGCCCCACATCACACAGGCTCTGCGCAGGCCAGCAGCTGCCAGAAAGCACCATCTCTTCCTGCCCCTCGCAGGTCTGGCAGGGTGAAATCAGCATAGAAACTGCAACAGGAGCAGGGGCCTAGGGAGCAAAGGAGCTTTAAAAACTTGCTCAGTAGCCAGCACTCTGGGAGGCTGAAGCAAGAGGATTGTGAGGTCAAACTTAGCCTGAGTAACCTAGTGGCTTAGCAAGATCCTGTCTCAAAATAAAACATCAAAAAGGGCTGGAAATGTAACTCAGCACAAAAGTCCTGGTTCAATCCCTAGTACTGCCAACAGGGACAGCCTTGGGATCACACTGTCCCAGACTGAGGTGGGAGGAGTGAATGGACCCAGCTCGGAGCCTGCCTCCCTCCGGAAGGGAGTGGAGGCCAACGCAGGTCCTTGGGAGGCAGCTGTGACCATAGAGCAGAGGAAGTCCACCTGCTAGAGGTGCAGGACACCAGGGGAAGCTGTGTCCCCTGGGCCTGCGTCACCTGCTCCAGTGCCCACACGTGCAGCCATGCCACTGCTCGCAGCTCCTGCTTCTGCCCCACACTGCTCAGTCCAGTCCGCTGTCCCACAGGGCTATACTCTGTCAGCTGCTCCTGCTTTGGACAAGGGAACGACTTGCAGGGGCCAGGGTGGGCCACAGTGTGTGCGCAAGGGGGAGGAAGAAAGACAAGGGGCACAGCGGCTTTCTAATGAGGCCAAACACCACCAAATCCAAATCCATCCAGAGACCCTCTGGGTGCTATCAGGCCCAGAGACAAATGGCCTAATTAGCCTTCTAAATGGGTAAGAGCTTTCCCAGGGACTTGACTGTGCTTTCCACAAGCCCACGGGGCCACACGTGGGGTCTGGCTGCACCTGCCAATCATGTGTATCCCACACAAGAACAGGACTTGGTCACGGCCACGGCAGGGCTCTCAGCACAGCTGGCAGGCTCTGTCTGTGGCCTGCACAACATCAAAGAGAACGTCAAGGCACGCCTGGGTCAGAACAGAGCGCAGCCACAGCCCGCAGCCCGCAGCCCCTCACCCGGAGGAGGCCGGGGCACTTGACGCAGCAGACAGCTCATGTTCTGAGAGGGGGGCTGTGTGTGTGTGTTTCAGCCTCACGGAAGAAATGGAAACCAGATGTGGCCTCGGAGGGCACCAGGTGAGCGGGTGGCCTGCGCAGGCTGTGGTGACGAGATGCAGCTGCTGCCATGCCCAGGGCTGCACAGCGCCATGCAGACAGAGCCCTAGGGCTGAATGACCAAGAAACTCATTGCCAGGCCTGCCTGCAGCCACTGAGACGAGAACCAAGAGGCACCCACTCTGGGCAGGTGGGCCCAAAGTGCTCAGGGTCATAAGCCGTGCTCTCTAGGAGGGACCCCTGTGCCAGGACTCAGCTCCAAGCTCCCCAGCATGCCATCCCCTTACCCAGGCTCCTTTCTTCCTCCTGTAGCAGCACCTGCTTTGCCAGCTGGCCCAGAGCAGCACCAGACTGGGCATCCCCAGGAGACCCGGGCAGTGTCTGGGCGGGAAGGGCAGCAGTATCCAGCTCCCTCCCATGGGGACGCCTCCAGCCCATGGGACTGTACAAGGCCATGGGGAGGGGGAGAGCGGCTCAGCAGTCTCCACACACGCACGATGCTGGCGAGGCCAGCAGAGTGCTGAACACGGCCAGCCAGAAGCCTGGGCTCCCCCTGCTGAGGCAGAGCCTGCAAGAGTGCTGACCTGGGCTCCTTCCAGGGACTGTTTTGTCTGTCCGTCAGAGGCTGTGTGGAGCAGGTGTCATAGCCGGCGCCTCCACAGCAACCTGCAACTCACCAGCGGGATGGCCCTGCACCCTCAAGGCCCGCCCAGAGTCATGGGCCAGATGGACGCCTGGTAAGCCTGGATCCACATCTCTCTATAGGGGCCAGCAGGCCACACGTGGCCAACCTCTCTGAGCCACAGAACCTGACCATCACCCCCACCAGCAGCCACGCCTGCCACTGTGCGGAGCCACTGGACAGGCATGGATCTGGGCCTGTGGGCCATAGCAGAGTCTGAGGGGCATCCCCAGGGTGCTTTCTGAGGTGCCCGGGAACCATGAGGGAGCGTGAGCTGTGATCCTATCAGTGGGACTGGTGAACGACCAATGAATGCATGAAATAGTAAACAAAACCGAGACAGCACAGTTGACTTTGTAAAGGAGAAAACTGGCTAGAAATTTATATCCTGAAAAGAAAAAACAAACATGAGCAACAATTTACATACCTGTCAGCGAGACCAAACCAGGCACTGTCTCAGCCAGCACGGCGCCAGCCCTGCACATGGGCAGACACCCTGGGCCACCTCTGCGTAGCGTGAGCCTCCCCAGGCAAGGCCACAGGACCCCCTCGAGGGACAGAGGCTGCTGGCAGTGAAGCAACTCACTTGGCGCAGAGCCGACAGGAAGCCTGGAAAGTACCACTTCCACCCCACGGCACCAGGTAACACAGGACTCTTGCTCGGTGTATGGGCCCGAGGCTGTGTGCCTACCTGCGAGCTGGGCCATCTCCGCTTTCACAGCGCCCTCGGCCTCCCCTCGCCGGCCACTGGGAGCCTCCATCACCAGGTCCACAGGGGCCTCCTCTCTCGCAGACAGGGTGGTGAGTGTGCTGACCACAAGCACACCCAGGCCAACCCAGAGCACCACCTGGACCAGACAGAGACCCAGGACAGTGCAGTCACAGCAGGGAAAACCTCCTTTGAGGGAGCTGAGGGATGCAGCGAGGGGCATGAAGCATCCCTCCAGGAAGCAGCACAGGCGGGCATGGAGCTTGCCTGAGGATGGTGGCCACCAGCAGACAACACACCTGTGGATGGTGAGGAGCTATAGTGATGCTCAGTGGTACCATCCCCCAACCCATCAGAGCGGTCTGCATGCCCTTGTGCCCTTCCCTTCCTCAGCAGGGACCTCAGCCAAGCGTGCCGAGCTGCATCAGCAGGGCTGGCAGGGCCAGGGCAGGGGTGGGGGCAGGACAGAGGCAGTGCAGGGTCCCAGGCCCTGACCCAGCTTCTCAGACAGGGGCCAGGTCTCTGGACCACATGGCAAGAGGGGCAAGACTCTCGGTGCATATGCCCCACCGGTGGGGGTCCCTGCACATAACATCTTCAAGATGCATGAGCCCTGATGCCACAGCACACGCCCTGTACAGAGGACACACAACACGTGGGTATGGATGATCTGTCCCCAGACACTGGCCACACCCAGTGCCAACAGCAGGCTGGACATGTCCAGAGCCGGCAAGGTGGTAGACCGTGCTGGGTCACTGGGAAGAGACAGGGCCTGACCTCTCTGGCAGGGTGCCCGTCAGTGTCCCCACAAGCTGTATTCCAGGCATTACTGGCTTGAGGGGCCTCTGCTGCCTCCAAAGGACCCTAAGGTTGATCATAAAGTCTGCAGTCCTGCAGACATCTCACCTGTCCTGCTGCAGCTCAGGCTATTTTAGGACTCTGCCTGCTGGGCCAAAGATTGCCTATGTTCTACACTGCCTCAGCACAAGGTGCTGTACCTCTGTGCCCCAGTTTTGTGATGGGGCTGGCAAAGTGGCCTTCCTGCCCAGCCTGGTCCATGCCCTGAGGTCTCGAAGCCAGAATTCCATATTCTTTCCAGAAAGGTGTGCTGACTCTTTAAACCAATCAGCTCAGAGGAACTAACTGATGAGACTTTCCCAGGTCCAGCGCAATTACACGGAAAGATTTCCATGGGACAGAGAGACCTACAATCTCTGAAGTGGGTAGTGACCAAACTGGAAAAAAACTACCTCAAGGAAAAGCTCACCTGCTTCTTGCCTGAGCTGGCTCCAGTACTCACTGACACCCCAGGCTGCCAGATAGATGTACAGGGCTCTTGAGGGACCCATGTGCCCCTCTGGCAATAGCTACAGCTGGCCTGCCCATGAGGTGACAGCAGGGCCACCAAAGGTGCATAGAGGACATTGATCTGAGTCCCCACAGGTCTGTGACATGCAGAGCTCAGGGTCAAGAGCTCCTGGCTCCTGTTCTGCCCTAAATTATTTTCTTACACATTCAGAGGCCCAGCCTCAGCTGTGTGGCTCCAAATGAGCACATTACATCCTTCTTATCACTGAGCAGTGATGGGGCCCGATGGTGGGCAGAGTGATCTTGGAGGAAACTCTTGATGTCCTGAGGCTACCAGCACCTTTCAGGGAGATGCAGGAAGGCCAACAGCTGCCGGGGGTGACCCAAGCTGATGTGGCACACAGGCTAGCATGGGGGGCAGGCCCGGGAGGTTCAGAAGACCACTGGGACCCCCGCTCTGCCCTCGCGCCTGCCCTAAGTCTCCACTGCCTCTGGGCCTTCTGTTCTCAAGGGTCGACCCTCTATCTGCAGCACTCTGCTTCATGGTACAGAGCAGAAGCGAGGCTCGGTCTCTAGGGTGGACGGTTCTTCTTGTGCACTGGTGAGGGAAGGCCTAACCGCTAACTGTGTGCAAAGGAGAGATCACAGTTCCCATGGGGGTGCCCAACAGTCACCCAGGGTGGACAGATGCCTTCCAGCTGGGAGCCTGGGAGGGGGTGGCTAGCTGGAGCACAGCCTTAAGCCAAGGGAGGGGCCCCATCTGGCCTCTGGATCCCCAGCCCAGCCCAGCAGCACTGTGCCATCCAGCACAGCCTGCAGTGTGGCAGAAGAGCTGCTTCTGAAGCAGGGGACCTGGTCGGTAAGCCACATCTATCTCAGAGGTCCCTCGCTATGACCCTGGCAATGGGCCAGCAGCGGAGGAGCACAAATCTATCTTGGATGGCTGGAGACTGGATTTTCGGGCTTGGGAAATCCAGGGCCCTGACTGGGGGCCAAAGTCCACAAGTCTTCTCAGCACACCTCCCCTCCCCTGGACAATGTCAGAGTGGGCCCTGACCCAGAGCAGAGACAGGAACTGGGCACAAAGAGAAAATGCACGCTTCTGCTGTTTGGACATGAGCCCACATTCTGCACTTCTGGACACAACACATGCCCCAGCCGTCCTGCAGCCTGCGCTCTGGTTCAGGTCCCCTGGCCAGCAGGGGTGGCGCCCAGGCCCTGCCATGCCCAGGCAGCCCCACTCTGCCCTGTGCACAAGATAGTGCTGGTCACACGTCTTTCCAAGGGACGGCACTTCCTGCTCCAAGCCCTCCGGGAAGTGCCTGTCTCTCCCCAAGCTGGCCTTTCTGGCCCCAGATCACTTTCTTTCTAACAGCATGGTCTGTTCAGGCTCCAGCAGCCCTGCAGGCTTCAGGACATCATCAAATCCACAACAGGGGCCCTGGCCAACTGCACTCAGGATTAGAGACCCACAGAAACTGCAACCCACTCCCCAACCCAACCCAACCCACCGCACCCCATACCGGGGATTGAACTCAGGACCTCACTGCTTGCGAGGCAGGCGTAGCACCACTGAGCTACATCCCCAGCACCTAAAAACTGCAACTCGTGAGGGCAGACAGGTTTCTTTTGGTTCAGTCCATTTTCTATCTTCCTAAGAAGGCCACACCCTACTCGACAAGAAGGAAGCTCATAAATGTACACAGTGGGTCAGTCAGAGTCTGATTCTTCTTAAGTTAATCTACAGCTCCCATGAACTCCAACTAGATAAAAACACAAACAAAAGCAGAACTTATTTTTCTTAGCAACCTAGCAGCTGGCTCAAACATTCATGTGGAAAATAAACCAAGTAAGAACATTCAAAAGTACATTAATAAGAGGATAAAAGAGGGGTTAGAATGAATCGTTCAAAATAAATTAATAAGAGCAAAGAGGAAGAATTTTTTAAAAGGTTCTAAGAATGACAGGTCAGAATGCAGCGAGTGCTGTGGCAACTGAAACAGTTCAGAAGGAGAAACCAACGAACTAAAATGCAAGTCCCCAAGACATCATTTCAGTGAGGGTTATTCAAATGATTCATATCAGTAACAGATTTATTCAATAAACAATGTTCTACAGCCAGGAAACCACCCAGGAAAAGACAGGATACCTACTTGATTCTTATATCAAAATAAAATATAGCAGGATTAAACATTTAAAGGAAAAAAGCACTTGGCAAAGTGATAGAAGTTTTTTTAAAAAAAAATGGGGCTGGGGATTTAGCTCAGTGGTTCTGCTGCCTGCTTTACAAGCAAAAGGTCCTGAGTTTGATCCCCAGTACCAAAAAAAAAAAAAACTGGAATGGGGAACGTCTAAGTGATTTTTTTTCCTTATAAAAAAATAAATCATGATGAGCTTGACACTTTGCAGATGGAGAAAAACATTTGCAATCTGACAGGCAATAGGCTAACTTCCTCTGACTCACTAGAAACCTCTGCCTCAGACTAAAGTGGAGCAGCAGGTGTCAAGTTGGTCTTCTCACTTAAAACAACAGTAAAAGCTGAACCAAAGCCCTGGCTCGCTCGTATCACCTGACTGAAGACAGCGGTGAACCACCTCTGCGGCTCAGATGCAGGGGCGGCAACCTAAGGGGCAGCACCACAGAGAGCCAGGCTTGCTGCCCAGGGCCCTCGCCATGGTGGTGCCAGCACCAGGGATGACACCAGGGGGCAGTCTAGATGCCAGGCATACTCATGGGGCTGGATGTCCAGAACGGCAGCAAGGGCTCCAGCAGTCACAGCCCCAGGGACAAAGGAATCCCCAGAGAAGCATAGGGCACAGCCCTGTGTGTCACTCTCCCCTGAGGCCATACCAGCTACCAGCCCTGCAGAGGTGAGCAAGGACTGAGTAAGAGCACCGGCAAGAACACACAACTTAGCAGCCTGCAGGTCCCGAGGTTCGGGAAGATCCTAGTAGCCAGGGCCAGCAGACACAGGGTTGTCTCACTGGATCCAGCCTTCTGCTTATGCTGTCTGGCGGGCAGAAAGTCACATCACCCAGAACCTCTGCAGCTTCTCAAACAAGATGACTGTAAAATACCAAACATTCCAGAAGATGGGACCAAGACAGAAAACCAACAAACCAAAAAGGAAAGATCAGAAAGTATCAACTACAGATGTTCCTTGACTTATATGGGGCTCCATGTCAACAAGCCCCACATATGTGGAAGCTAACCTAAGTTGACAATGCATTGAATGTACCCAGCCTACCAAATATTCCAGCTGAGCCACCTAGCACACCACAGCACTAGTGGTTTCTGATCTTGGTTGCAGGGTGACAGAGCTATAGCTCACTTCCACTGCCCAAGAATATCCATAACAGCATCACACCACACAAGGCCAGCTTGGGAAAACATCAAAGCTCAAAGTATAGTTTCTACTGAATTTGCTTTCATAACACCATAAGGTCAGTGACTGTGAAGTTGAGCTACTGTTAAGTCAGGAACCGTGTGTGCTTGAAACAACGATAATAATGTTGTGTGGGGCTATACAGAGTGAAAATTACACAAGAACGATCACACTTGGCTGGGGGCAGGTAAATAAAAACTCTGGGATACTCACATTGTCTAGAAAGTGGTTAAAAAGGGCCTACAGTTGATTCTAGTGAGTCAAGACTTTCTATTAATCACCTAGTATAACCATTAGAAGAACAGAAATGCACCAGTAAGAATACGTTAAATGTTTGGGCCAGGGATTTAGTTCTGTGGTTCCACAGCTGCCTCACAAGGTCCCAGGTTCCATCCCTGGTACCAAAAAAAGGAGAATACTTTAAATGTCTGATTGATCTAAAAGGGGAAAAAACTGAGGCAAAAAACAAAGAATAAGATGAAAGTTTCCTCCCCTAAATCCATAATCATATTAACAGGCTGGATAAGAACAAAACAAAAAGCCTTACTATGCTCTTACAGAATAACGTCAACACAAAGCCGTAAAGACACCAAAAGAAAAAAGATGGAAAAGCTCTGCTGCCAGCAGCGCTAAGGGAACCACAAGGCCAACTAGGGCTGCATCTCCATAGACACACGGGGTGCTCGCAAGACAGGTGTCCAGTCAACAGGGGATATGGCCAACTGCAGCCCGTGTATCCAAACAACACAGCTCCAAAGTTAGATGCAGAGGCTGACAGGACGACAAAGGAAAATGAATCTATAATTAGGGGAGGAGTTATCCTCTCTTTCTCATAAATGAGATTAAAAACCAGCAGGAATATGTGAAATCTAACGCTGTGAGCGATCCTGACCGAATCAACACACACAGGTAACACCTCATGAAGCTCTGCACAGCTCACAGCCCACTGAGCTCCCAGCAGGGCCTGCGCAGCCACATGGCACATCCCCCACTGTCAGAGAACTGAGACTCCCCAGAGTGCATGCTCCAATTACACCGACAGTAGCGTGAAAGCAGTGAAAAGATTACTGGGACTTCCAAATGTTTGGTCACCTAAAGAAGCTATGGGTAAAAGAAGAAATCACAATAGAAATAGAAAACATAGTCAATTAAAGGATGATGTAATTCTTCAATGTACTCTTATTTTTGTGGTGGCACTAGGGATTAAACCAGGGCTTTTACACTCAGCTACAACCCTGACCCCTTTCCTATTTTTTTTTTTTAATTTTGCAACAGGGTCTTACTAAGTCACTAAATTGTCCAGGCTGGGCTTGAACTTGAGATCTTCCTACCTCAGCCTCCCAAAGTGCTGGGATTACAAGTACTCACCACAGTCCTGGCTTCAATCTACAGTTTGATGCAACCTCAATGAAAATTTCAACAGGTTATCTGGCAGAAGCTGACAGGCCATTCTAGGAAAGAGCATCTTCAAAAGAAACACACTGGGAGGACTTCTCCCAGTCCTCCCAATCCTAAATACTACAAAGCATCAGCCCCTCAAATCAGCAGTACTGGGACAGGAGACAGCAGTGCATCCATGGACAGAGAGGTCCCCAACAGCCTCACACACATGGGGGCCCAACAGGGATGTGCATGGGAAGGATGGAGTGGGTTGGCCAGAGCCATACAACCCACTGCACAGCAGTCTATTCCAGGTGAAATGCAGACTGAAACGTGAAAGATGAAATTGAAAGCCTCCACAATAACTGTCATAAGGCATAACTGTCTTTGGGATCTTGTAGTAGGCAAAAACTTCTTAAACAGGACATGAAAACCACCAAGGAAAAGAAAAAGATCTATAAACTAGCCGTCACTATCACAGAACTTGTTTGTCAAAAGATGACCTTAAGAAAGCAAAAAGGCAGCCAAGAGTAAAATATCTACAATATACATTCCTGAAAAAAGGCATCTAGAATCTATTAAAAATGCCTACAAATCAGTAAGAAGAGACAGATAAGCCAACTGAAAAGTCATAAAGGCATTAACAAAAGACGACAGCCACATGCTAGTGAGCACACACAAAGGTACACGGTGTCACCAGTTATCCGGAGACTACAAATTGGAGGCCCAAAAAGACACTGCTACACCCCGCACACCCTCCGGAAGGGCTGCCACCTTAGAAAGGGATAAAAAAGGCAGGTGTGGTGGTACACATCTATGATCCCAGCACTGTAGGAGACCGAGGCAGGAGGATGGCAAGTTTGAGTCCAGCAAGGACAATTTAACAAGACCCTATCTCAAAATAAAAAACAATAAAGGACTGGAGACACAGCTCAGTGCGAAAGTCCTAGATTCAATCTCTAGTACTGGAAAAACAAACAAACAAACAAAAAGCTTAAAAGGGACATCCAAAAGGAAGGACAGCGGACTCTCCATGTAGTAGAGGCACCAGGGTGGAAATCCAAAACCCATTCAGCAGAAGCTGCAGAGCTGAGCACCCTCTGCAGACCAAGCAACCTCCTCCCATATGCAGAGCAGCACGCAGCACTTGGAGCAGTGTCCAACCTGGAGCTGTCCATCCTGCTGGCCAGTGGGTAAAGCGTGGGAAAGCACAGAAGGGAAACTTCCCTGCGTGAGAATACACAAACTGCCCCCTGCATGCTTGTGGGTGAGCCTGGGAGGCTGAGCGGGGCCTACACATGAGGACACATGTGAAACCCCACATGTGCCCAGCTGACCAGGGGCAGCAGCGGGAGCGGACAGCCAGCAGCACCTCTGGGTCATGGGGTGGGTGACTGTGTCCCAGGGAAGCTTCTTGCTGGATTATCTATCTGCCCTGATGCTCGTTCCTCAGCTGGGTTCACTTCGCATAACTGTTTCAAGCTGCAGACACAGTTTACGCTACTTATAAACACCCACCGATCCACATCAGTGACAAAAAGCTCCACCGCCCTATCACAAGTGAGTAACAGCAAGAACAGTTCACAGGAAGAGGAACGCAAGTGGCTCCCAGACCCATGAGAGGATGCTCAACTCCACTGCAGAGAAGCCCAGAAAGATATGACAGGAAGAACAGGCATGAGGACAGAGCCTCCTCGGGTCGCCCAAGGGAAGGATATTACCAGACTCCCATGGGCCTGGGATCTCTAGTCTGCAGCCCCAGGGCCACATTGTCGCACACTGGAAATGCCCTGTGCGGACTGGCATAGGTCATTGGATTGCTGTCCGTAACAGCAAATGGCTGGGCACGGGCTCCATCGGAGGCTGGAATTATGGAATTTTCCTACAGTGTAGCATGAGGAAACAGTTTAAAAACAGCAAAGCAGCTGGACAAGCATGCACACCACTGATGGGCAACTGAACAGGATTTTATGCAAAAGCAGCAGGAAGCTGGATCACTATTAAAAAATAACAAAAAAGCATGAATGTGAGCATGAACACACACATGCTCATGCAAATAGTGTCCCTGTGGACACCCCAAGGGCCTGTAGCGGTGCTCACAGGGCAGAGTGGGACCCCGGGAGGGGACACCCATCACGTATGGAACCCCTTGGGAGAGAAGCCAGGCCCACTGCACTAGCAAACACCGTCCTCTGGAGCCCAGCCCAGCCTGCCAGGTGCAGGCCTGGCTCACTCACCTGAGCAGAGAAGGCGTTCTTTTGGGCCTTCTTGTAGATTAGAGCTGGGCAGATGAAGCAGATGAAGCTCCCCACTGTCGCCCCCGTGAAGCCCAGGATGGTCTCCACTAGGAACAGACATGACACCGGGGGTGAGCGGGAGAGGGCTCTGCGGAAGGGGCCTGGCTTTCACCCCACGCAGGTGAGGCGCTTTGTGGCAGAAGCACCAGGCCCTTCAGACTGATCGGGAAAAGGAGGAGGGTGGCTTCTAACTGTTCAATTTTAAAGGGAATTCCCTGGGTCATGCTGCCTGGTCCTCGGACCCACGTAAAAGTCAAGAGTACCGGCTGCGGGCAGCCACCACCAGGAATCTGCACAGGAGGCTCTGTGGAAGACCCTAAGTTCCCACACTCGCTTGCCAGCTGGGAGAGGGTGCAGCTGTATCAGATAACCACTTCAGTGACCTCCTGGGTACCATGTGGACAACTCCAGGGGTCAACAGAGTGAGAGCCAAGAATAAGGAGCTCCATAGCCCGACAAGCCGGTCCTGTGTCCTGGCCCTGGAGTCTCTGCCCAGGGGTGAACTGCTTGGTCTCAACACAGGCCTGCTGCTCCATCAGACCGCTGATGCTGCCCCCGCCTTCTCTTTGAGTCAGAGAGAAATATGAGCTGGGGGCTTCTAGACTGTTCTTGAGACACCGAGGAGGACAGCATGAGACTCAGAGAGTCTTGGCTCCACACCTAGATGCAGGGGAGGGACACCCCAGGGCCTGAGTGTAACTGCAGAAATGGACACAACGGGACAGAAAAGCAGCAGGGCCAGTTGCCGAGTGGCCACCCACCTTACCATTGGGGATCATGATGCCACCGACCATGGTTCCGAACACAACCGAGAGGGTCAGTGCTTTAAACCGGAGAGGGGGCATGTAGCCTCCAGCAGCGAAGGTTCCATCTTTTTGCTACATGAAAGAAAACACAAAAGTTTTGAAACAACTGACTTCCTCCGCCACACCGTGGAGTGACGCCGCTGAGCATGGCAGACAGCCTCTGTGCGGGCTGGGCCCACTGCCTAGCAGGAGGGCAAGCGTCACCCACACCGTCAGGTTTGGCCGAGCGACCTTAACGGAACCTGTACAATGCCAGGAAGATGCGCTATCTCACCCCAGGTACTGACCACAGATCTCACAGCTTTGTTTTACAATGTGAGGGGGGAGTCCTTGTGTTTTCATTTTCATTTTCAGAGCAAAGATACGAGACAGATTCTTCCAAAGAGTCATGAAGTGCAGGCAAAATCCACGGGGGACTCTGCCAGAGTCCATAGGTTTCAGGCCTTGGGCAGAAGCCCCTCGACTACCTGTACACATGCACACGTAGCTGTGTTGTTGTCATTCCCAATACATGATGAGAAGTTAAGGAAGGAAGAAAAGGGAGGAAAGGTGTGAGGTGACATAGCCATGTACCTCTGCACACGTTCCCCACACAGGGGCCAGGCAGGCTACACTCAGTGGAGCGGCACAGGCAGAGGCACTGGCCTCAGAGGCCACCTGCCCTAGAGCTTGGACAGCTGGCTCAGATCCTGGCTCTCTATTCACTAGCTCAGTGCCTCAGTTTCCCCTCTCCCAACAGAAGCAGGTCCTTGTCAAGCTATGCTGAGGACCACAGGAGTTAACACATGTGCAGGATGACCATGACAATGTTAGGAACAACCACAGAACCTTCCAGACCTAGAATTCTAAGCCCCCAATTTTCAGAATAAACTTTACACCAGATGGACTGAGGGAGCTGGAGCCAGAATCTCTACTGACTTTGAGTCATAGTTTGTGGCTTTAGGTCTACAGCCCAGGAAACCCAGCACCAGTTTGCCAAGCGATGCTCCAGAAGGAAGGGAAGCAGGGAACTATGGGCACTGAGACAGTCAGGAGATGGCTCTTCAGGGAGGTCACAGGGAAAGGCAGCAAGCAGCGCCACACTCGCGAAGGGAAAGAGCGGGGACTAGGGGTACCCTGGACACAGAGGCACAACCCCTGAAGACGGGAAGGGAAGTGAAAAGAATGCCACCGCGTCCCTGTACACGCCACGTCAGAGGAGGGTGCAGGCAGACGTTCTGGCTTCGAAAGTCCTCTCGTGCCATTTTTGTTTTTTAACTTTACAAAGATGTGTTACATACAACAGCACCAATTCTGCTCCAATACAAAGAGCACATCTGCCCTGTGAGGTGTCCAGTGGAGACGGACTCCAGCAACCATGGCTAAAGGTGGAACAAGGAGAGCCACAGAGGACCCCACAGCCAGGCAAACTGGCCTTGCCTCCTCCCCTGAGGGATGAAGTCCTACATCTTGCTTCCTTTGGCACCAGGCACCTGAGCACTAGCAGAGGCAGACTGGAATGCCAGCACATGAGGGGCTGGTCCTGGGGCTGGCCTTGCTGTCACCAGTGACAGAGCACACAAGAAGGAGACAAGAGCTGCAGCACTGCCACATGCCATGTGGACAGGGAACCCTGTGCTGGCTGCTCCCAAGGCCTGCGGCAGCCGCCCTTCTCAGTCTGCTGCTGGACTCTCTCCAGGATTCTACGAGACCACCAACTCCCCACAACACAAGCAGGTGAAATGACCTGTGTCCCTGGCTACCGAGAGTCCCTGCTAAAGAGAAAGACTGGGCTGAAAGTCTTCAGGCCTTGAGCAGAAGATGCCACCAAGAAAAGCCACGAGTTGGCAAGAGGGTGACTGCACCCTGAACGGCAGGCAGGGTTCCCACGATGCCCTGGTGAGGACTCAGGCTCGGTCTCCACCACCTGGGCATTGGTATCACAAATGCACCTTTGGTGGTTAACTTAGCAACAGGCAAGCGACTCGGGCAGCCTTTTGATTTCAACTCCTGTATTTAAAAAGTTCTTGTAAAGAAGCTAACTACATATACTATGGTTCAAAACTCTTTGGCTAAATGATTAATATTTTCAAAGTTAGGGCCAGGAATTTAGCTCAGTGGTTCCACTGCCGGCCTCGCAAGCACAAGGTCCCAAGTTTGCTCCCCAGTACAAAAAAAAAATATGTGTGTGTGTGTGTGTGTGTGTGTGTGTGTGTGTGTGTGTGTGTTCAAAGTTTAAAAAAAAGTTCAGAAAGGTCAGGCCACCCCACATCTCCTGTCTTTACCAGCAATGGCCAATGACTCCAGTGCCCATGTGCCCCATATCACCACCGAGGCCTGCCCAGGGCTGCTGTGAATAAAATTCCATTTCCTGCTATTTCTCTGGGTGGGGGACAATAGCATCAGCACTATGAAGTCACAGAGACAAGCCTGAGCTGCTTGCAAACCAACCTAGTGTGTTCAAAGTTTAAAAAAAAGTTCAGAAAGGTCAGGCCACCCCACATCTCCTGTCTTTACCAGCAATGGCCAATGACTCCAGTGCCCATGTGCCCCATCCCACCACCGAGGCCTGCCCAGGGCTGCTGTGAATAAAATTCCATTTCCTGCTATTTCTCTGGGTGGGGGACAATAGCATCAGCACTATGAAGTCACAGAGACAAGCCTGAGCTGCTTGCAAACCAACCTGACCCCAAAGGCCTATCTTTGGTGCTCTTTTTTCCAAAGGTAGTTTACAATTTTCCTATTGGGGGCTGGGGCTGTAGCTCAGTGATAGAATGTGTGCTTAGCAGGTACAGGATCCTGGGTCCCATCCCAAGCACAAAGAATTTTTAAAAAAATAAATAAAGCAAAACCCTAAGAGGAGATTTTATTTCCATGGGATCTTGCTTATCTTTCATCAGGAAAAGCTGCCCCTACGGCTGCCCAGGAAAACTGAGAACCCCACCCCAGCCCAGGGTGCCTGGAGAGCCCTACCTGCTGCTCGAAAAGCAGTGTGTTCAGGGCCTGCCTACAGGGCAGGATCATCATGGGGAAGCCCACGGCCACCGACATCATGAAGCCCACGCGGATCATCTCCGTCACCAGGTTGGAGGGGAAATGCATCAACACATTGCCCGCTGTGGCCTCGGCGAAGCTGACATAACCACAAAACCCCACCTGCAGGAGGAGGAAAAACAGCAATGTGGTGAGCATAGCACCTGGTGGGGAATGGGGGGTGGCCCCTTCCTGAGGAAGCTAGAGCAAGAGATGGCCTCAGAGGGCAAAAATGCCACTCCACTGCTCATTCACATAACTCTCTCTTGATAAACACAAGGCAAAGGTAATGACGAGGGAGGGGTCAACATTAACTTTTTGAAAGGATCACAGATGAGAAATACGCGAAAAGGAAGGTGCCAGAATGACACCCCCCAAGCCCTTCAGAGGAGCTATTCGTCTGGCTTCAAAACTCAACCAAGGAACCAGGGGGTAAGGTATGGTCCTGGTGGAAGAAGACAGATGTGGGCAACGCTCTCCAAGGCCACACACAATTACCTACAGGAGTGCTGAGGTCACAGAGGTAAGGAAACAAGCTGTGACCTCAGTGTTTTCATAATCTTACTTACAGACAACAGGAGCATTAAGAAGACTGGGAGGGAAAAACAAATTGACCTTAATAGTGCCCTGAACCCCTCAGACAGAAGACACCCACACAGCCTGGGGGAAGGTGACTCACAGGGCCAGGCCCTGGAGGATGCGGATAGAGGAGAGCCTCCCTGTCAGTGTGCATGCAGTGTGACCCAGACAGACATGGCAGAGAGAAGGAGGTGGTGCCTATGTGGGCAGAACCTGGGTGAGGAGATGGCATGGAAGGTGTCCTACCGTGACGTAGAAGGTGGTAACCACATTAAGGGAGGAAGCAAATATGGAACTCATGGTCTTCACAGACGGCTCGTCTAGACTGTCGTAGGTAGGCAGGACCTGGCTGTGTAAAGACAAGCAATTCACAAAGCAGACTCCAGGGAGCCTCACCAGCCTGCTGCATGGCAGGCAGTTCCTGAGACCTATTCTGCTACCCAGCCAAGCCCACACACTTCTTTCACGTGACATCTACCACACACCGTGGCTCACGGAGCCAAAGCTGGCAGATTTCATGACGCTACAGATGGCAGCCCTGTGAGGGCTCACAGCAGCCCCCAGAACACACCCTACCCAGACATCTTACAAGTGCCGCAGAACTGGAGGCCCACTGGCTGGGAATCACATGCAGTCAGGGAGAAGTTAAACCAACAGCCTGGCCAGCCGCAGCCCAGCCTGGCGCCACACCTCAGAGTCAGCCCCAGCTTGCGCCCTCGCCTGTGGATGAGAGGACTGGCTCCTCTCCCAGGCCCAGTGCCAGGAGTGTGGTGCCGCTAGGCAGGTGGGAGGGGCCCAAGTCACCAGCTGAGCAGGGAACAGCCCTGCCAGGCTCTCACCAGACAGCTCGTCTTAGGACAAGGGTGACAGCTGAGAAAAGCAGGACCTGGGCACCTGTGAGGGGTGGGGATATCAGGAGGAGGGAGCCGCTCTGCAGTTCAGGCAAGATCATGGCTGCAGAGCACAGTGAGAGGGGAGGGAGTCTGGTGGCTGCCCTTCCAGGCCAGGTTCAAAGGCACAAAGGAAACGAGGCCAGTGCGGGAGACAAGGAGGGGTCAGGATGCAGGAAATCGGCAGCCAACAGATGAGCAAGCACAATGGTCAGTAAAGCCAAATCCCAAAACTGCCTTCAAAAAGTGAAAGAAAGGGCCAGGGATTTAGCTCAGTGGTTCTGCTGCCTGCCTTGCAAGTGCAAGGATCCGAGTTTGATCCCTGGTACCAAAAACAAACAAACAAAAAACAAAAACAAAAAATAATTTGAAAGCAAAACAGGATGCCCCAACTCAATCAAAAAGTGGGCAAGGGGCCAGGGATTTAGCTCAGTGGTTCTGCTGCCTCCCTCGCAAGCTCAAGGACCCAAGTTCGGTCCCCGTTACCAAAAAAAAAAAAAAAAAAAAGGGG
>NW_022900935.1:63964757-63993921 GCF_012274545.1 Fukomys damarensis
AAAAAAAAAAAAAAAAAAAGTGGGCAAGACCTTGGGGGCAGGCCTGGCCCAGTGTCCCTCAGTCTACCACTAGCAGTCAGGCTGGGAGGGGACAGGTGGCCCCAAGACACAATAGAGAAGTCACTCTGAGCCCCAGTCTGGCACCCTGGAGACTGTCCCAGCAGCAACTTCCCTGCATAGAACAAGCTTTGGCCATAGCTGAGTTTGTGCCAGGAAGCCCAGCTTGAAAGAGTCCACACCGGAGGTCTGTGGCATTGGCCTGTCCCCAGCCAACATACACCTAGGAGAGTCTCTGTCCAAGAAGCTGTGGTAGCCACCGGGGGAGGCCATGTCTGGACACAAGGGGGTGGAAAGGCACGAGGCTCCCCTCCCATCCTGACTGTGCTTCGGGCCTTCCTTGGACCATACATCCTGGAGAGAAGGAAGGTGGACCCACAAAGCCCCCCCGGCTACCTGTGTGGGAATCTACCTGTGCCATTCAGGGTGCCATGCACTGACCACCACTACTTGAAACAGGACTCAGGTCGCCGGGTGGACCCTGCCCTGCCTGGACTGCCATGTGCTCAATTGCCACCTCAGCTGCTTCTCTGGGCTTAGGATGACAGTTCTATAACCAGGATGTTCCTAGAAAGTGTGACCAGAAGGACATACAGTGATGGCAACAACTACACCAGTCACAGGGCAGGGGCCTGGCTGTCACCCCAGTGGGACAGGCCATCTGATGCAGGCTGCCATGGGAGGAAGTGCTCTCTGCCGTGCACCTGGTAAACATCCACATGTCCAGCATGGGTGAAGCAAGCAGGCCCACAGCCCCAGTGCTCTCCAGGGCGGGAAAGAGCTGGCGCTGAGAGAGCGGGTGCTCCCACCCTCATTTGCTCTGAGAATCCAACCCAACAGATGTGCACTGGCTGCTACGTGGCCACCACTGGAGCCCCGACCACAGGCTTATTTTTAAAACAGCAAACAGACAGAAAGGACAACTGGTAACTAGGTACACGGCACAAGAATGTAACTTCTGTCACTGATGATAATGGGGACATTAAACAGCAAGGCTGGAGCGTGTTCTGGTGGAAACAGAGCTGCCAAGAGAGACGGTAAGTGGGAAATGACGATTTGGATCTCATATGTGGGTGTAAACACAGCAGTGTGAGCAAATTTTATCTGTCACATTAGTTTACAATTGGCACAATACATGCCCACCGATGCTGTGGGGGGGCCACTCTGCCAGCCCCCCACACCGATGGTCTTTTCGGCCCATGCCGGATTTACACCTCTCCTTTCAGCTGTTTACCACTCCTGTCCGGGCATGAATCACTCGCTTCTGCCACCCTGGTGGAGCAGGTACTGCCGCTAGGCGCCCGGAGCAGCCTGATCTGCATTCACAGAGCCCCGCATGCCAGGGAGCTCGCCCGCTGCCCGCCTGCACACACACGGGCCTTGGAGCCATCCTAGCAGCAGCCTGGAGTCAATGTTTGTGCAATTTCCTTTCAAGTATTCGCAGAACAGCTAAATTCTGGCAAGACACTTGGGACTCTGCACTCCCACAGCCAACTCTTCTCTCGCGAGATCTGGCGAGCAAGGTGCTTCTGCCAGTGGACCCAGCAGCAGTTTCTCTCTAGTTCGCACAGAGCTCTCCCTCACCCGGAGGGTGCAGGTCACACCGGAACATGACACTGCTCCTCAGCAGCCAGAAATGAGCAATTAAAGAAACCCAGAGGAAAAAACAGGAAAGCAGAGGCTGTCTCCGCAGTACTTACGACTGGCAGGCGAAAGACATGCTGAAGATGGGAATGCAGCGGAAGACGCCCTCCCAGCGCACGTAGCTGACCCGCTGCAGCCACTGCCCACTGAAGAGGCCATGCTTGAGGGAGGACAGAACAATCTGCACCAAGGAGAGAGCAGGGCACGGGTCAGGGGGGAGCCACACTCGGCCCACCAGGAGTGAGGCAGGAGCCCCACAGCTCCCAGCCCACACTGCTGCCAGTGACCCCTGCAAACTCAGCCTGCGCTGCCTGGAGGAGCAAAGGGACATCACACCTTTGAGGGTGCCCTGCCTGCAGCCCAGGAGCACCTTAGTCCATGCCATAGACATGGGGTACACCCAGGTGCAGAGCATTTGCTGCACGTGCCCCAGCTTCTCCTTGTGCAGGGCTACTTAGCACAGAAGGAAGCCAGCGTGTGGCAAGCCAGAGAAGATGGTGCCCTCAATACGGCCTGGTCCCTGCCTGGTCCTGGGCTGTGCCGTGGATGTCTTTCAAGAGCTCACCCTACTGAGATGTAGCTATCCGAGAGTAAGAAATTCACTGTCCCTGGGCTGGTCCTGGCAGAGAGTAGAGAAATGCCCACTCCAACGCAGGCCTTCTATAAAGATGCCCCACCTCTGACCTTGCCAGAGTGCGTGCAGGTCCAGGGCCTCAGGTGTAGCAGGGGTGACAGGAGTGAGGCAGGCAGAGCCTGAGGTCCACTGCAAGGTCTCCACATCCTCTGTCAACTCTGCACACCAGCCTCCAGTCTATCCTCCTAACAACTCTCATTCAGAAAATAACACTTGCCATGTGGGACAAAACACTGATATCATGCTCTTGGTCACAAATCCCACAGCAAGGTCTTGCCACAAATCGCACAGACACTACACCTGTCTGGATGTAGTAAAGCTGGTCTCAGAGGCCCTCCTGCCCCGAGTCCCCTGTATCTTCTGCTGTCTGGCTGCACCTGTCCCACAGCGCCCACTGCCCAGGAGACGCAACACACTTCCCAGGCCCAGAGCCACTTTTCCATCATCCCCAAAAGCTAGCTGAGGCCAAGCTAGACCCAGGCTGGCCCTTCTGTGACCAACCCCTTCCTCTTGCATAGTGCTCACCACAAACATGAAGATGGTGTAGAAGATGAGAGCCATGGCGCTGAAGGACTGGATGGAGGCCATCATGTTCCTCTGCAGACTGAGCGGGAGCACAATGCACAGGGACACCGCGAAGAGCAGGAACACACGGAAGGTGCCGCTTACCTGGAAGGGAATCGGCAGAGTCCCCAGGGAGCCGCGTGATCAGTTCCCACCCGCAGGGCTCATCTGTGCGCCGCTGGACAGGACAGGAGCACTGCGAGTAGAAGGCTGGAGGCTAGCACACGAGCTCCAAAAGCTGTCCTAGGACTCTGTGCTCCGATCCCACCGGGTCCAACCCAGCCCCGAATGAGGCCAGCCTGAGCAAAGATAGCCACTGTCCCCCTTCACACAGGGGAAAATAGGGGTGGGGCGGGAGCCTGTGCTGCCTGGGCCCTTCCTGCACACCCAGCACTGATGGAGACGAGCTGGAACCCGAAGAAGTCCAGCACAAGGTGCTTCTCTATCAAAGCTGACCTGCTTCAGAAGGATGGAAGTCTTGAAATTCTGGTCCAGAAAATTAGTCACAGAATTTCAAACTGGTGTTTGTTACAGCAGAGCACACAAAGGTCTAAAGATATGTAACATCTAACTTGGCTGCATCCAATCTCCAGCTCCTGGCCAGGCGTGGAGGTGCACATCTGTAGTCTCAGCACTCAGGAGGCTGAGGCAGAAAGACTACCAAAATTGAGGACAGCCTGAACTATAGTGAATTCAATCCAGGCCAGCCTGATAAAAGCTCTACCAAGAGCCCCCAAACGTCCCTTGGCTGTCTCTCCCCAGCTCCTAACTCCTACAGATGATAAATCCCAAGTCCACAACTCAGCATGGGAACCCTCAACAACACACCAGCAGGGCCAAAGACAGAAAGGCTCTGCACACAGCTGACAGAGGCAGCCAGTGCCCTCTCCAAGTCCCATAGGACCACAGGTCATGTGTCTGGCCCAGGGACACAGGATGGCGGGTGCAGGAAAGTCCCAAGGGTTCTGCAGGCAGGACAGACTCGAAATTCCGCTCAGTCCACAGTGAAGTGTGTGAAATGGAGAGTACAGGGAAGATGTGCAGAGTATAGACCAGGGCCACACTCACAAGATGCTCACACCCCACTGTCCGCCCGCAGCCTAAAAATCTGGCACATTCCACCCTACCTCTGCTGCTATGGTCTTCATAAACTGAAATCCTTTGCTACCTTCGGGCTCCCACCTGACCCCCCAGTGCTGGCATCCAAATATGAGGGACCCATCATAGAGAAGCCTCTCCAGTACCAGGTGCCCCTCTGCCTCAGGACCCAGGTCACAGATGTGACCCCTGCAGGGGCAGGGAGCACACAGTTATCCCTGAGGCTTCAGAGAGCCTAAGTCCACCAGGGCTGCGAGCAATTCCCTTACACCCAGGGTGAAGACCAGGCTCCCAGCATAGCCACACTGGCTGACAGCCAAGACAGCAAGAAAGCCTGGTCATTTCTGCCCCTTACCAGGCAGCACTGGCTGGCTAAGGCCAAATGGCTGTCCTTTTCTCTCCCAGGGTCTTTCACCAATGCAACCCTAGCATGGTCCCTGAACTCTAGAACACAGGACTTGAGCGGACAGCAAGGCACAGAGAAGCTTCTCCCAGTCAAGTGCACCGGTCTCAACCAACTGATACAGTGACACCAGCTGCCACAGCACTCAGGTTGAAGCCCTCACGATGAAGTCCTCACCTGAAACCCAAAGAGCCGAGCAAAGAAGTTGGAGCCCAGGTCACCAATCACAACATAGAAGGCAATGCAGGTTCCCAGCATCAGCCCAATCATGCTGTAAAGAAGGAGACCGTGGGTTTAAAATGGCATTCTGGAGGAATGTGCTGCCTTGCCATGATCAAAGCTGGGCCATGCTCAGAATTGGGGCCCAGGCAGCCAAAGGCCCAAGGACACCGAGGGCCAGGCCCTGCCCCCGGACTGTGCATGGATGCCTACAGCCTGGCTGCTGAGAGCTGCGATTTCAAACGCCCCCGGTCACAGGAACCAGGTGTGTTTTGTAGTGTACTGCACCGGGCTTGGAGTGAATACTGAGCCCCACTGAACTCTCTGCTGTATGGTATTGTATTTTTCTCTCCACAGGAGGTTCTGAGAGTTCTTTCAGATGCAACAAAAATGCACCATGACATTACACAAAAATCAACCGCTTGCAAAAAAGGTTTTCTTTCGAGTTTATAATTTGCTAATTTAGAAGCCTAAAAATACAATTTCCCAGCAATTTTTCATTTCATAAAATTTTACTCTAAAGGGAAAAAATGTAGCATTTGCAGTTTAATGCCGATTTTATGCAGCAGTGCTGGGGTACAGTTTAAGGACGAGCATTAAGAGATTAATTACAATGGATGGAGAGCAATTTCACTGTTCCTTAGGTTGTCCATTTTTAAGTACTTCTCGGTAATATTTAAATAAAGCTTTCAACCTTGACAACAATTATTTTAAGGGTGCAATAAACTAGACTTTAAACTATTTTGTAGATAGCTCTTCAGAAATGTATTAGAAGTTATAGCTGGGGATTTAGCTCAAGCCCACTGCTTGCCTTGTAAGCACAAGGTTCCAAGTTCAATCCCCGATACCAAAAACAAACAACAAAAAAAGGTTGTAACATATCAGAAGTTATAAACCAATCCACAAGCGAGACTTATCATTCATTCCTTAGCATTTCCTAACTGTCCCTTGTCTCCACAGCTACAAGGGACAAGGATCAAGGCGGCTCCCTTACCTGGTCTCCACCAGCATCTTCCCGGCTTTTCCATAGGCGTGGAATGCTAGTGCAAAGGAAAGAGAACAGGCACTCAGTCCGACATCAGCAAAGGGTACTGAGTAAAGCTGCGAAGGCAAACCTGACACAAAGCCATGGGTCCAGAGTTCATTCGGCATGGGGGATACTTCTAAATTCCAGTCCTCAGGCATTTTCAGGTTTACCATCCACAATCCAAACTACTTGTGATGAGGACAAAACAAGAGAGGCCCAAGGCAGATTGTTCTTTTCACACGATATTTGGGAGTGGGTCCTGCAAAATGGTGGCTCCTCACACATGGCAATGACAGTGAACCTGCCCACAACAGTGCCAGGCAGCAACCTGGCCCCATCCAGGGCCCTGGCATTGAGGGGTAGGGGTGTGGGGGTCCTCAGAGCTCAGAGGTACCCCACATGTCTAGTTTTACTCCAAACACCCAAGCTTTGCAACCTGCACCAGAGACGCTGTAGGGGCTTTTGCTTCACCCTTTGGGCATGATTTACAGAAGCAAACAGAATCCTGGCAAGTGTGGCAGTTGGGGAGGGAGGGGACAGGAGCTCTGGGGCTCCCCAGTGCCCAGGCAAGACATCCAGAGCCTTGCCAATGATCAGTGTGTGTTGCCAGGGCACAGGACATCCTGCTGTAAAAGGAGCCTCTGCCTCCCCTTCCTGACCACAGAATTATTTCCAGCAGATGAGAAATTAAATGCTGCTTTGCTGAAGTCCCTGGCAGGACTTTAACGCTGATCTGGTCTCTCAGCATTTCCTCAGTCCCATCTAACGTGGGCAAAAGAAAGTTCTGGTCTCCAAGGAACAGCCCAAAAGGCATGCATGTGACAGGATAGCTCCAGGCTCACTGGGAATCCCAATTCCCTGCCCCTCGTTTCCTCCCCTTTGCACAAGGCCAGAGGCCCTCCAAGGGGGATGTGAAGGCAGGAAACACAGCCAGCTGGGTATGAATAATACACACACACACACGTGCACACGCACGCACGCACGCACGCACACGCGCACTGACACAAATGTGGTCCTTCCCATCCACCCTGTTAGTCCCTATTACTTTTAACATAGGCACAGAATTGTTAAGGGCCCAAGGGCCTTGAGCAGTGAAGGCTTCAGCCTCCAGGGGTCGCTCTGCCTTTCCTAGACTTTGGTCACCAGTAAAGGAGCCCAGTACCCTTCAAGTGCATCTAACAAAGTGAAATCTAAGCTGGGGCTCTATACAATATCCTGAGTGCAGATCAAGATCTAAACTGGAATTTCAAAAACTAAGAACTCCAGAGGCCCTAGCCAGAGAACGTGCTGTCACCACAGAGGCCAGAAATAGGCACCAGGCGTGTTTTGCACAACACAGTATCCCAGTCCCACGTGAGGAATTCTGAGTGCCTACCCTTCTATTCCTTCTTCCTCTCCAAAAAGAAGCCACAGTCTGCAGCATGCTCCAAACTCTGGAGTGCCCTGTCCAAAAAGCCCCAGGAAATGTCCATATCCCGGGCATAGGGAAGTGGAGTACAAGTGGGAAGTGCTCTCTCTTCAGGTCCCAGAACAACCTAAATGGCCGCCGCACAAAGAGCAGACCTTGTCCCCATGGCCTCTCCCTTCCTTCTTCTCTTCCCTGGGCTACCCAGGGGGGTCTTCATGTGGACAGACAAGCCCTTCCCTACACTCCTCTCTATCTCCATCCAAGGGTCGGCCACGCGGAGGGCAGGTCACACCTGTGGCTCTGGCCTCATCAAGGCCCCCAGGCTGTCACCTGCCCTGCCCTTCATTCCCTGAGTCTGAGAAATTGGGCCAGCTTTTCTCCAGGGCCACAGGCATAGCTCACCCCCCACCTGCTTGTGACACCCCACTACAGCAAGCGAAGAGGAGGTGCTGTTCAAGGTGAAGCCACAGACAAGGCAGAGAAGAGGTGACAATCAAATGGGGGACACCTAAGAGGCAGGGAGGGGGCCATCAGCACACAGCAGGTACATACCTAACAGCTGGAGATAAGGCGCTAAGAAACCCAGTGTCTGTTCCCCAGCCTGTATGCTAAGCCCAGAGCACGTGCACAGGTCACCCCCAAGGACTGGCACAGTAGAAGTCACTCTGCACCGTGCCCCTGCAGGTACCACCCAGGCCAGGAGGAGTGGCCACACAATGACCAGGGGTGTGAAATCCAGGTGACACACGCCAGCAGCACTTACTCTGCAGAAGCCTGGCGGATGCCAAACACTTCCTGAAGCTGGATTGCTGCTTCCAGCTCAGACTACACACCTTGGGGCTCAAGTCGTAACTCAGGGTGAGGCCAAGGGCTCAGAACATTTCAGGGGTGCCATGGTGTCCAAAGCAGTTCACTCTGATATGTCTATTTATCTTTTGAAGGAAAACAAAGTTTAGAGAAGGCCACCTAGAGCAGGATGAGCTGGGCAGGAAAGGGGAGGCAAGAAGTTTGCAAAAACCACAGAACAACCAGGACAGCAAAAGCAAACAAAACAAACATGTGTACAACCCCAACAAAACCACCACATTTGACTCTCCACACCAGCAAAGATCATCCCCAGTGTCTGGAGCAGTGGGCCATGCCAGGGCAGAGAGACCACCACCTCAGTCTGCCAAACTGCCAAATGGCAGGACACAAACCCACGCTCACGTCAGAACACCGCCAACTCTCCCATCCAGTATTCAAGGTGAACAGGCTACTTGGACACAGGTCTGCAGCACCTGGATTTCCTACACCTTCTTCTAGTCTCCAGATCCAGATGAAGGCCATCTGCCCATCTCACCAGATAGCTGCCCAATGCCCCACCCTGGCCAACAAGGCGTCACAAGCTGGGTGCAGCGAGGGCATCTCTGTCCAGACCCCATGGTGGGCTATAGTGCAAGCCTGTGTGGGCCTCACATGGGGGAGGCCAGAGGAAGAAGAGAAGGCCCTCCCAGAGGATGTCTGTATCAGGCCCCCAGAAAGGACCATGCTGCAGAACAGCCACCCCTCCAGAGCAGCAGCACCAGAAGATCCTCCTCTCCCCTCTCCAGCTGCTGTTCCCCACAGTTCCCTCCCACACAGCGGGTCTATCCATCTCTGGGCACAAAGGAAGCTGGTGCTAAGAGGACAGATCAAATGCACAATCTGAGACCACTGGTGTTCAGCAATCTTTTGTTTTCAGCAGTCACCCTACTCGGGGAAAGTTGGAACCCCAGCAGCCAGTGCACAGGGGTGCCCATTAGGCAACTTTCTTTCAACCCTCATGTCTAGCCAAACCAGTTTGACTTCCCAAGGACTTTCAAAGAATAATCAGCCAGCATGCTATCAGAATCAGAAACCACAGCCTCTCCAGCACAGGGTCCCAAAGCTCCTTTCAGAATACAGTGCATATTTGAATTGTAGCCTCTGCTACAAAACCTAGCCCGAGACCTCAGCAGGAAAAGGGTTAGCCTGGCCATAGCTGTGGAAACCAGGAAAGAGGCTCACCCAAGCACCTCACCCTGGGTTCTAGTGGACACACTTCATCCTAGTGGAATTAAATCACTTCAGTGTGTGTCAAGTTACGTGATAAACCTTACTTCCTCAAGTGCCAACAATAAGACTGACACCACTGCCCTGAACAGAAGAAAAGGAAGGCTCTCCTTGGTTCTGAAGCCAGGAAAAAATGCCAGTGTCCTGGTGCCAGCACACAGCACACTAGCAGGAAATAAGTGCATCTCCAGAGATGTCTACTTTGGCTCTGGAATTCTGTGTCCCACTTCCTCTCATAACAGCTTCATCCCTCCTCTGTGAGAACAACAGGCCAGCCCTCTGCACAGGAGCCCAGCACCCTGGCTACACCTGGCTGGGGAATCTGGAGCTTCACTGCAGGCCAGGAGTGCACCAAACACCCACAGGCTGAGCTCTGAGAACAGGAAAGTGGCATTTCAACACCCATACCAAATGCTCCTGCTATGGGGTGCAGAACTGGAAGGCTCAGAGCCTGGGCCGAGCCAAGAAGAGAGAATTAGGCCTCACACACCAGCCCGAGAGTGGAAGACAGGAAGATAAAGGACGGTATCCTTGAACCAAACTACCTAGAAAACATTCCAAACTGCTATGACTGGCCCCTCTGGCTAAACTAAAAGAAACAGAATCACAACCCAACAACACCAGGAGGGAGACAAAGCCTTTGGGAGATGAGTTACTTAATCCAGCGTGAGTCTGACCAGAGTACATTTCCTCCTGGGAATTCCAGGTAGGGTGTTCAGCAGGATTCCTCACGCCTACTCCAAGGAAGGCTTCCCACTACCTGGAGACAAACACAGTCAGTGAGCCAGCAAGAGGGCAGTGAGTGCCGCTGGAGGGGAGACTATGTGTATACCTGCTCAAGAGCTGGGGGAATATTTCATACCCTTCTGCATCACTTCAATTCTGAAGCAGTTTTTTTTTAACGGCATTAAATTTTAAAATAAGAAAAGACACTACCGCTAAGAACCTCATTAAGAATAAAGTAGAAGAAAAATAACTAGACAAGAGGAATAAGCCCCCAGGTCCTAAGAACTAGAGCCTCCCTCTTCTTTTTTTCTTTTGCAGTACCAGAGATCAAACTCAGGACCCTGCACTTGCCAGGCAGGCGAGGTGCCACTGAGCTACACCCCCGGCCCTCACCCCTCTTCTTGAGCAGGTATCTAATACAGTCCGGCATCCAACCACTGAGGGAGCCAGGTCTCACCCAGGCTGGCGTAGGTCCTCCTTTTGCTCAGGCTGGCGGACTTTACCAGGAACATGCATGACTGGTGTGTCATCCAAGAGCAGAAGACCAACAGCAGGGCCCCCAGGACGATGCCACACTGCGGAGACAACAGAGAAAGCACTGTTCACAAAACCGGACAGTCTCCACATCTCCACCTCACACATCTACAGCACCGGGGTTCACAGGAGCCTCCTCTGTCCATGCTTGTGGGCCCTGGAGACCCCCACTGTACTGCCCTCTCCTCCTGTGGGTAACCCCACTAAGTGCTGACCAGCAATGGCAGGAACCCTGCGGTGTGGATTCCAAAGAGCACCAGGGACATCCCCACACCTTTCTGAAGTCTTTCTGGACAGCTGGGTGTTGCCAGCAGGGTTTTTCCACTCCCTGCCTGTACCCCATGTATACTGCCTTAGAGCCATCCGGGTCACCTGTATGTGGGAAACACTTTAGAAGGAAGAGATTAAAACTGACATATGTTCTTTTCATATAAGTTAAGCAGACCATTACCATGTGACTCTGTGATTGCACTCCTAGGTATTTCCCCCAGAGATGAAAGTGGCCATACACCAACCTGTTCTGTATAGCAGGTTTAACCCTAACCCAACAGCTAAAGAGCAACTGTATGGCCTTCAGCGGGCGCTTGGACACAGCGTGGTTCATCTGTACAAATGAACATCATTCAGAGTAAGCACACCCCGCGTGGACATGGGTGCTTCTCAGATGCACCGTGCTGAGGGGAAGTAGCTGGACTCAAAGGAAACAGACTGTGAAGCTATTTACAGGACACCCCAGGAAGGCAAACTGTTGGGCTGGGGAGCAGGTCACAGGGTGGGAAAGAAGTTGACAACAGAGGGACAGAGGTAACTTTTTTTGACTACGATAGAAACATGACTGTACACATTTATTAAAACCAGCCAACTATGCCCTAAAACCAGTACACTTCACTGCATGTGAACGATTTCTCCGTAACTCTGACCTTTAAAACTTTAGCACCACTACACTAGTGCAAGATATTAACAAGGGAGGCTGAAGGGACAGGGAGGAAGTCTACTGAATTCCCTGTGCTTTCTACTTCATTGGCCATAAATCCTAAACTGCTAAAAATAAAACAAATTCTATCAAAAAATACACACAAGCCACAAGCAGTGGCGCATGTCTGTAATCCCAGCTACTCCAGAGGCTGAGGCAAGAAAAATGCAAGTTCAAGGCTGGCCTAGGCAGTCTGGCAAGACTCTGGATCAAAATAAAATGTTAAAAGAGATGGGGATAGGACCGGGGATTTAGCTCAGTGGTTCTGCCACATGCTTCACAAGTGTAAGGTCCTGAGTTCGATCCCTGGTACCAAAAAAAAAAAAAAAAAAAAAAAAAAAAAAAAGAAGCGGAACACACACACACACACACCACACCACCAAACTTGCATCACAATGGCTCCACGTTCTCTGCAGTATTTGATAATATGTGGAGAATTTGGGCCTCCAGATACTCACTGGCAGGAGCATACACACCCATGAGCACGCGCACACACACACACACACACACCACACCACCAAACTTGCATCACAATGGCTCCACGTTCTCTGCAGTATTTGATAATATGTGGAGAATTTGGGCCTCCAGATACTCACTGGCAGGAGCATACACTGGTATGCCCGCCTGGAATCTCTGGGCAACATATACTAGAGCTGAACACACGCATACCCTATGACTCTGCCGTTCTGACACATACACAGTCACTTCACCTGTATTCACAACAGCGCTCTGTACATCATAAGAGCTCCAAACAGGAAACACCAGATGGCTCACAAAGGTATAATAAACTCTGATAGATCCATTCAGTGGGATACTGGCCAGATACTGAAGCATACACATATTGCAATTCTACCTCAATTTAAAAACAGGTAACATGAGCCAGGCATGGTGCTATACACCTGTAATCCCAGCATTTGGGAGGCTGAGGCAAGGGGATCACCATGAGTTCAATACCAGCCTGGGCTACATAGTGAGTTCAAGGCCAACCTGAATTACATAGTGAGACCTTGTCTCAAACAAAACAAAACAAAACAAAACAAAACAAAACAGCTGGTGATGGTGGCACACACATATAATCCCAGCCCTCAGGTGAGGCAGATCACTGTGAGTTCGAGACCAGCCTGGAATACACAGTTAGTTCCAGGTCAATCTCAACTACATAGTGAGACCCTGTCTCCATAAAAACCAACAAAACAAAACAAACAAACAACAAAAACAAAACAAAAGGTCAGACATGGTGCCACATACCTATAAACCCAGCACTCAGGAGGCTGAGACAAGAGGATTGCCCAGAGTTCCAGACTAGCCTGAACTACAAAGCAAGACCCTGCCTCAAAAAAGGAGAACACACACACACACACACACACACACACACACACACCACTAATCTCTAGTACCAAACTTGGTGGGCAGGAGAGATTGGCAGAGGGGTTGGAACTGTGGTGTTCTTCAATGTGGAGTGAGTCACATACGTTTGTTCACTGTATGCAAATTCATCAAGAGTATACCTGCTGGGGCCAGGGATTTAGCTCAATGGCACTGTGCCTGCCTTGTAAGTGCAAGGTCCTGAGTTCTATCACTGATACAAAAAAAAAAGTACACCTGCTGGGTGTGTAACACACTCCTATAATCATAGCACTTAGGAGACTGGGGCAGGAGGATATCTGTGAGTTCAAAGCCAATAGTGAGTTTAAGACCAGTCTGGGACAATAGTGAGATCCTGTCTCAAAAAACAAAACAAAAAAAAAAAAAAGAAAGAAAGAAAGGCGTACACCCAAAGTGTATACAGTTTTCTGTATGTTAAACTTTACTAAGAAGTTCAAATATTTTAATAATGCCAGAATTACTGAAACAAACAACAAAAAGACCCTAACACTAAACCAAAAAAAAATTTTAATGACATGACTGTCAAACACTAAATACACATCCCCAAATAGCCTGCTGGCCTCCAGCTGTGCTCCAATCTGAGAGGCCTCCCCTAAGGGAGATGCCAACTCTAGAGACAGCAGCAGCTGGAAGCCCCTCAGGACAGAGTGACTGTTTCTGCACATGGGCTTCCTGCTTAGCCTCAAGCTCCTCCCAGGCAGGTCTATGCCTGCCTCACCTT
This sequence comes from Fukomys damarensis, assembly GCF_012274545.1. Lineage (NCBI taxonomy): Eukaryota > Metazoa > Chordata > Mammalia > Rodentia > Bathyergidae > Fukomys > Fukomys damarensis. Next base: position 63,978,225 of record NW_022900935.1, read on the forward strand.
CAAATGCTCTGGCAGGACACCAGGTGTTCCAAATATGGGGACAGCTGAACCACCTGGACCCTCCACAATGGTCAAAACCAGAGCTTAAACCACTTGGAGGGCCGGCATTAAGGATGACAGCAGCAGAGTGCAGATAAGGAACCCGCCACCACTCCACATCCCTGGATGGAATTCTGCTACCCGGCAGGGAGTGGCTGGCACAGCACTGCGATTTACACAGATGTTATCCCAGCAGCTGCAGTGACCTGTAGCTCCATCCTCCTACCTACACTGTAACCACATCAAACAGAGCCCACACCATCACCCTCCGTGCATTTTCACCCAGGCCAGGATAAAGGGCCCAGCGGGGATCAAAAATTCTCAGATCAAAAATTATCTTTTAGGAGCCAGGCATGGTGGCGCATGCCTATAATCCCAGCACTCGGGAGGCTGAGGCAGGAGGATCACTGTGAGTTTGAGACCAGCCTGGGCTACAGAGTGAGTTCCAGGTCAGTCTCAGCTACATAGAGAGACCCTGTCCCAAAAAGAAAACAACAACAAAAAATTCTTAGGGCCCGGGATTTAGCTCAGTGGTTCTGCCGCCAGCCTCGCAAGTGCAATGTCCAGAGTTCAATCACGGTACCCACCCACCCCAAAAAAAATCTTTTATATTTTTATCCAAAAGATACAAAATATGAAAAAAGACAAGTGTTAACGTAAAGTTAAACTACCAATAATATCATTTTCAGTTTCAAAATGTCTATCTAGCTGTGCATGCCTGTAATCCTAACACTTTGGGAGCCTGAGAAGGGAAAACTAAAAGTTTGAGTCCAGCCTAAGCAATTTAGCAAGACTATCCCAAAATGGGGCAGGGGACAGAGCCGGGGATGTAGTTCAGTGCAAAAACCCTGGGTTCAATCCCCAGTACCCAAAAATAAATAAATAAATAAATAAATAAAAATAAGTCCACCTTATTTCACTTTCTAACTCTGGCATCAACAGATACAACTGCCAGGACCTCTCCAGTGTCAGCTCCTCCCTGCCACGCAGTAGGGTACAGCAGCACACATGGCAAACATGATTCCCCTCGGGGGGAGCCCCGTATTCACTTGCTACAACAGTCTTATGGGAAGAAGTCGCCCAATGTGATGTTTCCATCAGCCTCTGAATGCCAGCTCATTTGCGGATTATTAACAGAAGTCGAAAAGAAACGGCCGTTTTCTTTCACTTGGCGTTCAATAGTGAGACGAAACCAAACGTTTTTACATAGTAAGACTGCCAGTAGCAGTGAAATCTGAACAGAACAGACCAAATACGTACGATATGTGTGTGGAATGAGGCTCTCAAGTGACCGAGCTGGTGATTTTTTAATCACCTTGTAACCAACTGCTTCCGTGCAGTTGGGCAGTTTTAAGAAAACGGGATGAAGCAAACCCTACCGAATCCTCTCGTTTTCCCCTTGCGCGCACGCAGCCCCCCGGGACGGTTTTGCGTGCTGGACTCGTCGGCACTTAGTCTCCTCGGCCCGGCTGCGCGCACACGTCGCCTGTCCCGCCCCCCCGAACGCTGGGCGCAGGCTAGGCGGCCCAGACGCACCTGTTTGAAGCAGAAGGGCATGGTGAGCACGCTGACCCCCACTATGCTGTTCACGACGTTCGTGACCAGCCCCCAGTTGGAGGCAGTGGCTGGAGTCATCCTGAGGGCCGGCGCCGCCTGCAGAAGGCCCGGGAGCAGGCGGTGGGACAGGTCAGCCTCCAGACCCCGCCAGGCCGGACAACCGCCTCATGACCATCGTCCGCCTCTCTCTGGTAACTGCCTCCGAGTTTCCGGGACCAGATCAGCAAGGGTGGGAAGCTCCGCTAGTGACACCTCAGCAGTGTTTCTCCTCAGCCGACTCGTACACTTCCGCCGGCTCCCCACCGGAAGTGACGACACCGGGGACGGGGCGCGGAGCCAAGAATCTAGGAAAAGCCGCTAGAAAAGGCCAACCGGGAGGGGCCTGCCATGCAGGGGCGAGGCTCGGCGGGACGCAAGCCAATAAGATGCCAGAATGTGTGGTCCCTGGTTGGGCGGGGCCAGGAAGGGACTGGGCGGGATCAGGGCGGGGCTCGTTGCGATATGAGCCAATGACAGGTAGGTCTGCGAGGGCCTGGCGGGGGCGCGGTAGGACTCTGGGCGGAGCCTTGGATGGGGAGGGGCGAGGCTAGACCCCGGCCTTTGGCAGCTCACCTGCCGGGAGGCGGAGCCGGGCTCCTTGATGCTGGAGGAGCAGGCTCATCCCCCAGGGGCCTTCAATCCGGAAAGGCGGCGTGTACCGAAAAGGATCGGGTTTGGAGAGCTCTTCGAATTTAGCCTCTAGAACGGTTTCCACACATGTTCCTGGTGCCCGGAGCGCAGGAGGCGGTGCTTTTTCTGAGCTGAATACGATCTGTGCAGAGAAATTACCACCTCCGCTTTACAAAGGAGGCTCGAGGCACCGAAGGCTTCAGAAACTCAGCTAAGGGCCTACTGCTCGTAAGAGGCGGGGCGTAGGGCTCGGCCGCACAGCGGGTGCTCGGCCAGACGCCTCCCCCAGAGCAGTGAGAAGAGAGGGTAATATCCTGAAATGAAGGAGCAAAGGAAACGTGAGGGGGCGAGAGGGAGAGACTGTGGCCCGAGAAATCTGGGAAGGCGTCAAGAAGGGGTGGCATCTAGACTGAATCTTGAAGAACAAACGAATGCAAACACGCGGGAATGTGGGGGTGGCCGAGAAAATCCTCCGGAAGAAGCAAGTAATTCCAAGTGGGCTGGAATTGTGCATAGGCAGAATCACAAGCGGCTGGGAGAGGCCACCAGGGAAACAAGACCACGTTTGCAGGCACAGCTGCGGCTCAGGTCTTAGGAGTTGGGCTCTTCAGGCACCATGCAGTCTCTCCGTGAGACTCTGCCCTGGCCTCAGGCAGGAGAGGCAGAAGAAGAAATGCCAGGGTAAAGAATGATTTAAGGACGGGTGTAAACACAGCTACTTTGGAGGCTGAGGCAGGAGGATCACAAGTTCAAAGCCAGTTTGAACACTTTAGGAAGACCTTATCTCAAAATACATGGGACTGGAGATGTAGCTCAATGGCAGTGCACCCCCTGAGTTCAACCCCCAGCACTGGGGAGAAAATAATATTTGAATACAAAGCCAAAATAATAAATGCCTCCTTTGTGTTCATTTATTTTTATGTGAATGAAATCATATATACAGTCTGTGACCTGCTTCTGATTGTGTAATTTTTAGTGAAATACGCACAAGATAGGATGTGAAATTTAAATATATACTTTAAAGAATAGCAATAAATACCCATGGAACCAACATCAGCTTTAAAAACAGCAGAAACTGAGGTACGCTCTTTCCATCCTCTCTCAATTCTGCCTTCCTCCCCTCTTCCCTGCCATCCTCGAATGGTCTCTGTCTACGTTGCCCTTACTTTTCTTTAACAGTTTACTGCATCGAATATAGCCCTAAACAATTGCAGAAAGACTAGCTTTTGTCTCTTATTATTCATCGTCCATCTTCTAATTGAATAGGGATGCACATGTGGGTGCCTAGAATAAAGAAAACACTCAATCCTTAGAAGGCAGGATCTGTCCCTTCCTTCATCGTGGAGTCTGGAACACAGATGTGGTGGTACGGATCCATCTTGTCATGAGGCCAAGGGCAGGGGTGGAGGGAGCAACAAGCCAGACGGAGCTCAGATCCCTGTGGGACAGCACGGAGCAGAGCCACCACACTGGCCCCTGACTACCTTCTCCCTACTACTCCATGGCGTACAGACAGAATGTCCGGTTTAGGTTACTGTTATTTTTCAATTCTGTTTCATGAAGCAGCTGTGGTCTCATTCAATAACGTATTATGATATAGCATTTCTGCACTTTTTACTTTTATAATAAAAGAATTATATTTCAGATATTCTTCTGCAACTATCTCATGCAACACCATTTACAAGATTCACCATTACTTTTATTGTATTTATTTATTTTTGGTACCAGGGATCGAAACTGGGACCTTCCGTTTGCGAGGCAGGTGTTGGCAACACTGAGCTAAATCCCCAGCCCTCACCATTACTTTTATGTCACATGTATGTGCTGTGAGTCATTCCTTCTCACCGCTCTATGGAATCCCATTGTTAAAGTAGCCCAGAATATATCCCCATTCTCCTACCAAGGGCACCTAAGTTGTCTCCAATTATTTGACATGATAAACAGCAACACGGTGAGCATTACTGGACTTGTCTCCTTGATGTCTGTGTGTTAGTTTCTCTAGCGTGAATAACTAGATGTGGAATTGCAGATCCAAGAGCGTGCATACCTATGACTTTAGTCAAAGCGTTCTTCAAAGTAGCTATAAAAGTCCTCCTGGTTTACATCACAGGTTGGCAAGCTTTTTCTAAGGGTCAGATGGTACATATTTTCAGCTTGTCAGGCCATGCAGTCTCTGTCACAACTACTCAGTTCTGCTGTTGTGGAAGCACCCTTGGATAAGTGGGTCTGCCTGCACTCAATAAAACTTATTTACAAAACAGAAGCTGTCCCAGTTTGACCCAAAGTGCTGTGTGTTGTCTCCTCTCATCCCCAACAGTTTGATAACATCAATTTGGCCAGTGTAGTGAGTGGAATGGAGTCCCCATGACAGCTTTCATTTCTTTTCCCTTAGTTAGTCTTTTGTTTTGTTTTTTTGAGATAGGGTCTTGCCTTGTAGTTCAGGCTGGCCTTGAATTCACTATGTATGCCAGACAGGCCTTTAACTCATGGTGATCCTCCTCCCTCAGCTGCCCAAGCGCTGGGATTACATACATGTACCACCATACTTGGCTTATTCGTATTTTTATTGTTCCTTCATGTCTCTTCTGTGAAATGTGTGTTTGTTTTTTGCTCATCTTTCTATTTAGCTGTTTATTCTTATGACTTTTGAGGAGTCTGGATTTTGGGGGGAGAATGGGGTACTGGGGATTAGGGCCCAAAGCCCTGTACATGCCAGGCAAGCCCTCTACCACTGATACACATCCTCATACTTTTTGAGTCAGGTTCTCTCTAAAGTTGCCCAGCATGACTTTAAACTTGAAATCTTCCTGCTTTCACCTCCTAAGTAGCTGGGATCACAGGTATTCACCACTCAGTGTGCCTGGCTTCTTGAGTTCTTTCTTTCTATGCACTTGACAATTAACCCTGTGGCCCTCAATTTATGTTTGTCAGATGTCTTCTTATCGTATTTATATTTCGTCGCTGTTGTAACAAAATTACCACAAATTCTGCCAGTTAACACAAATTATTATCTCTCAGTTTTGGAGGCTAGAACTACCCTTTAGATCACACTGGACTAAAATCTCCCTCCTGGAAGCTTCAGGGAAATTGGCTTCCTGTTCATCTGGTTGTTGGCAGAATTCTGCTCCTAGAGTTGCAGAACCAAGGTCCTCTTTTCTGAAAGGCCATTCCCAAGCTGGTCGCCACCTTCCTCTATCTCTAAAGCTAGTGAAGTTTCTTCCAAGCCACATCTCTGAGCCAGCTGGGGAAAGTTTCCCTGTTTTAAAGATTCGTGCGATTAGCCTGGCCGCTGGGATGATCCAGGATAATCTCCACATCTCAAGGTCTATAACCCTGATCCAACCAGCAAAGTCCTTCTGCCATGTAAGGCCACATCCTCAGGGGCTGTGGGGGCCAGGGTGCCACTGACCGCCTCACGATACAATGTGGGTTGTGTGTCTCTCTGAATCCCACCAGGGGGTGTGGTATTACAGTGGTTGTCGCTGATGAGGTTTACTCTGATCACCTGAGCTGTCTCCCACAAAGGCCTCCCTTTCTCCTCTGGAGTTAGTGAGCAGTTTGTGGGGAAATACCTTGAAGCTAAATATTTTGGTCCCTAGCTGGGTGTGGTGACGCACACCTGTAGTCCCAGCACTCAGATGGCTGAGGCAGGAGGATCGCTGTGAGTTCGGGCTACATGGTGAGTTCCAGGTCAGACTCAACTACATAGTGAGACCCTGTCTCAAAAAACAAAAACAAAAAAAGAAAAAATATCCTGGTTCTTGACAAACTTTCCATTATTTAATTTATCTACATTAGGAAGGACTCCTGGCTCCTATTTTATGTGGTGGGTTACAATCCATTGCAGACACTTTTTTTTTTTTTTGCAGTCATATGGATCAAATCCAGGGCTTCATACAGCTAACACTATCTTGATGCTTGAGCTACCCCAGATTAACCCCTTCCACCATTTCCTGTGTCCCTCAGCATGTTCCTCTATTTTGCAGTCATGGGGATCAAATCCAGGGCTTCATACAGCTAACACTATCTTGATGCTTGAGCTACCCCAGATTAACCCCTTCCACCATTTCCTGTGTCCCTCAGCATGTTCCTCTCATTCTCTGAGCTCAGCCTAGCCTTCTTCTGGCTCATTAGGGTGTCCCTAGCTAATCTTGCAGGACACCCCCTTCCTGTCTCCAACGACCCCATTCCTTTCAGTGGAGACCTCCATTAGAAGCCCTGGTGGAGTCCTGTGTGCTCATAGCCTCTGGGGCCCCACTGCACGCCACATGTTCACATCTGGATTTCTTCCCATGCCTCGATGCCTGTCCTGGAAGATGAGTCCTCACCAGCATCGCTGACGGGCCTGTCCACAGGCTCACCTTGATGTCAGGTCCTCCCAAGTCTGTGACTCCAACCCTGATGTCTCTACCACCTCCTTCAGCTCCTGTCCCCACTCCTCGGGGAGGCCCCCAAGCACCCTGAGCTCGCAGAGCTGTCTGCAGTCTCTTAAGCACCAAGACACTGTGAACCCAGGCACACTGAAATGCCTCTCTGAGTCCCAGGCAGCACCCACCACTGAAAGGCTTCTAAGAACAGCAGCTTCCCACCAGATTGGTGGGCACAACAGCTGTGGGAAGCACAGGGGACGGAGAGCCACGGCTCGAGGTGATACCCTTTGGGGTTCCCTCTGGGAACCTTGATCTACCCTCCCTCTGCGGTGAGGATCTTGCTTCTCCCACACGGCGCAGAGGCCGCACCTGCTTCTCTTAGGGGTGAGCCAGGTCTCTCCTCACTCTGGGGCAGGGTGCATTTCTCCACCTCCCCTTCCCTTCCTCCACTGTCCAGCCCAACCCATCACCAAAGAAATGCAGGGGCCCAGCCTGCAGTTAATCACAGAAGAGCCAACCCTGTGGGTGACCAGGGCTCCAGGAGATCCAGCAGCAGACAGCAGGCCGTGCACAGGACCTGGCCCGGGCCATGTCACCTGGAAAGCTTGAACCCGCTCCAGCCCCACACACCGCGTGAGGTCAGTGCAAGAGCTCCTGCCCCAGCTTCTCCATCGGGCAGTCCTCCCTCTGCCATCCATCTCAGGCTTCTGATCTGGGGGCACAGGAAGACAGAGAGCCTGGGGGCTGAGCCATGTGGCCTCAGGGAGCCTTGTGTGGGACCGGGTTTCTGTCCCCAGCAGGCAGAGGTTGAGTTCACTCAGCTCAAGTGCTGAACTGTGAAGAAACTGAGTCCCCACCCCTTCTCTAGGGCTTCTCCCCATATGAGCCTTCTGTTCCTGCAGAGTCCTAAAGCCCCTCAACTTGGGGTGGCATCGAGGGGAGGGGGAGCGCAGAACTGGGGGCCTCCATCCCCACCCACCCTGTCTCCCCATTTCTACAAAGCCAGAGCCACAGAGCTAAGCACAAGTCTGGCAGGCGGGAGTGGATCTAATTTAGCATCCACCGCCCATTTTAAAGCCACAGCTGGGAGGGGAGCCCTGAGGCAGCCACGTATAACACACCATGGTGGAATCTACCCAGGCCTCCCACGTGGAGAGTTTGGGGGCCAGCCAGGCCCATGGCCAGGGACCACATCCGAGGACAGCTTGGGAACCAAGCAGGACAGGCTTCTCCAGGAGCCTGGGGCAGGGTGTGAGAAGTGAGATCCGGTCCTTGGCTGTGTCTCCAAGTAGCCTGGATCTGCTCATGTGATCAGCCCTTTTGCAGAGGAGGAAAGGCCCAGGTCTGGTCCCCTGCTCCTCTGTCAGGTCCTCCCCCAAGCCAATGAGGAGGCACCCAGGGAACTGCCTGGTGTGAAGAGCAGAGCTAGGGCTGGTGGGGAGGGTACCTAGGGCCCAGCCAGGGTTCCACTTGGAGCTCAGGCCTGTCTGCATCCCCCTGGTGGCTGGAGGACTGTGGGGAGGGCTGCCCCCTACCCACCAGGGTGTCCTGAACAGGCCACGGTGAGGAGAGGGGGCACAAGTGCCACTCTGAGGGGATTTAGAGGAACCACGAGGGCCAGCGGGGCCTGGAGTGGAGAGCAGTTCTGAAGCTGGGCAGCCATGAGACTCTCAGTTGAAAAACTGCTGGCTGCGGCCCCACCTCCCCACAGGCCGCTGTCCAGTCCTCCAGCACCCCCACTGGGGCTCAGCAGAGAAGGCCAGAATCCAGAAGCCAGCCTTTCAGGCCCACCCCACCCAGCTCAAGACAGCCCTGTCCAGGGCTGGGTGCAGCAGGCAGGAGGACATCAAGCAAACTCAGCCCTCTGGGAGACCGGCTGAGCTGAGGGAGGAGTTGGGGCTCCCTTCTCTCTCTTCTCGGTGGCTCTGGGATTGAAGGAAGGAGCCCAGGGGGCCCTGCCCAGCCCCAGCCCACCCTCCACCTCTCCTGGAAAACAGGTAGCTAGAGGGAGGTGCCAGAGAGGGACACCCACACCTCCTCCTGGGCTTGAGCCTGGCCCGCCCCCCACCATGCTCACCATCCCCAAGAATCTCACTGGGGAGACAAAGGGCATCTGGCGGCATGTGGGGAAGGCCAAAGACGTGTTGATTCTCCTCCGGGCATACTGTGGCTATGAGCAGAGCCCCGGTCCTCACAGTTCTGCTGTTCTGGGGACAAGACGCCCTCACCTCCCAGCTCCTCAGCCAAGGAGTCGGCTGCACAGAAGACCCTCCAAGGTCACTTCCTCTCCCGCATGCAATCCTCCAATTTTGTGCCAGCCCCCAATACCTCAGAGTGTGACCTTCTCTGGAAATGGGGTCTTCACAGATACAATCGGTTAGGATGGAAGAGCGGGCTCTACACCCAGTGGGACTGGAGTCCCTGTGACGACAGGAGGCCTGATGCAGATGCACAGGTGGGAGGCGGAGAGCAGGTGAGGCTTCTACTTGTCCTTGAATGCCAACGATCAAGCGCCGCCCCCCAGCCCCTGGGACAGTCTGTCTCCCTGCTGCCTCGGAAGCATGGCACGCGAGGGCCCAGGCTGTGTGGCTCAGACACGCCCTGCTCGGCTTCTAGGCCACCCCACTGCCACATCTCGAAGACTGGGAACTTGTCCCACCCCTGCTCGTGAGACAGCCTGCCCTGCTCACTCCTCCAGCCCTCCAGTCCCCCAGTCCTCCAGCAGGTCCCTGGCGCTTCTCTGGCCTTCCCTCCTCCCTTGGCTCTGCGATCCCCGCCCCCCAGCCACCCCTCCGACCCCAGCCGGCACACCCAGGTCCTAGCACCCGCGGAATTTTGCCGCCCTCACCTGGAGAGTCACGGAAATGGGCTCTGTGCATGTGTGCGCAGGGAAAAACAGCCTAATTCCCACAGGCGCTTCCACAGATGGAGGAGGAAAGAAAGCGGCTAGGTCCTCACTTGCACCCGTTGCACCGATCAGCTCCTGCCTGGGTTTCTTTCTGCCCATCCCGCTGGCTGCCATTCTGGTTCAGGAGCCAGGGAGAAAGAACAAGCAAACTCAAATCTGCCAGGGAGCTGAGTGCTGTGAAGTGGAAGGTTAGTCAGGGAAAGGCATCTGGGGGCTCCTTTGTGTAGGGGGTCAAATTGTGACCCCTCAGATCTATGTTCAGTTGGAACCCCAGAATGTGACCTCATCTTGGTGGCTAGGTTACGGTAAGGCTCTTGAGACGAGATCGTCCTGGATTTCCAGGTGACATGGACACAGAGGAGAGGTTCACGAGACGACAGGCCAGGGGCTGGAAGGCACCACAAGCCAAGGGACACCACAGCCCCCAGCTGGGAGAGGCAGCAGGCCCTTCTCTAGAGACTGGTGGGGGCACACCTGCTGATACCCCGATGTTGGACTCCTGGCCTCTGGGACGGGACAATAGATTGGTGTTGATTTCTGGGCACCCCCAGAAGTCACGGTTCCAATACCATGTTCACCGGTTCTTGGGGGTCTCTGAGATGCTGGGGAGCACAGGTACAGGGAACCTCAGGACGAGGTCTTCCCAGGAGGACAGAAGAGCCATCTGCAGAGGGATCCAGTGACCTGCAGAGATTGGCAGATGGAGGAGGGAAAGGGCAGCTAGACAGAGGGACAGGCATTGTCACGTGCCTAAGACCTGACCAGGTAAACAGAAGGGTTAGGAGGACTTCAGGAAAGTCTTTCTAATCATGCTTCTCTTTTCCCCACTCCCTCCTTTCCCCTGCCAGATGCAAGGGTGGAGTTCTGCAGCCTCTGTGGAACCGTCCTCGACATCTCCATTTCGGTCTTACCTTTCACCCGATCTGTCAGGAAGTCCTGGTGAGCCCATGTTCAGCCATCCAAGTCTCTGACCATCTCTCACTACTTCCTGTGTCTCTGTCTCAATCCGGGCTATACTCACCAGGCTCTTGGCCACCAATGTCTTGGCTACTAAAGCCTTTAGGAGACAGGGCCTAGTGGGAGGAAGCTAGGTCATTGAGGATGAGCCTTCAAAGGGGATGTTAGGGCCCTGGCACCTCGTCTTCCTGTCCTTCCTCTCTGTACTTCCCAGCTGACCCAAGGTGACCAAGTCTCCTCCATCAGCTGCTCCTTGCCATGATGCTCTGTGCCACCACAGGCCAAAGTAACAGAGCCAAGTGACCACAGACTAAAACCTCCAAATTATGAGCCACTATAAACCTTTGCTCCATTTGAATGGCCTCATTTAGCTGGGTGGGGTCCTGCACACCTGTAAACCCATACTTGGGAGGCTGAGGCAGAGAATCACAAATTCAAGTCTACCTGGGCATTTTAGCAACTTAGTGAGATCCTTTCTCAAAAAATAAAAAGGGCTTGGGATACAGCTCAATGTGAAGGCCCTGGGTTCAATCCCCAGGACTTCTAAATAAATAGATATTGTTCTGTTCAGTTTAAATTGTCCTCCATTTAAATTTGCACAGTCATGGAAAACTGAGTAGCAGCATCTCTCCTGCCCGCCTGGATGGGACTCTGTGGCACTGTTGCTTTGGTTCCTGGTAGAGGCAGCTCTGGCAATCTTTAGCCATGACCCTCTCCATTTTACAGATGGGAAAACTGAGGCTTGGAGAGGTGGAGCTATGTGCTGAAGGCCACGGGACTCCTAAGTGTGGGTGGAGGAAGGACAAAGGTCATGGATCTTTATATTCCACAGGGCCACTTGCATCTAATCACTGTTCAGAGCTGAGGACCGACCATTCCGCAGACACTTTAGGAACGTGCTGGACATGCTGCTTAGCTACGTCTGACCCTCCTCCAGGCTGGCCTGAGTGTAAACTATGGAGCGGACCTCCAAGAGATGGGGAAGCTGGGACCCACTCTGCCCTGGTCTCAGAGTGTGAGCCCTTGCCAGGTCCCAGGGAGGGATGGCTATAGGGTGCTGCATCCTCCACCTTCCCAAGGTGGGGCCTGAGAGCTGGGGTGGCAAGGCAGCCTCCTCCCCCACAGCTGCTCCGCTGAGCTGGATGGACAGTGTGACCTTTGCAGATATCCTCAGTCCAGACAAAAGCTGCAGATTGTAATCTTGGCCACCAGGAGGAAATGCCCCCATACCTTCCTTGTCGCTCTGTAATTAGTGGGGACAGTGAAGAATCTGACGTGATGGAGAACCTGCTTTCATCTACCTTTTTTATTTTTGCTCAAAATTCCAGATGGGAGGGCTGGACGCACAGCTGCAGAGTGGTCGCTTTATAGGCTGGGAGAAGCACACAATACAAGCAAGCTCCAGCAGACAGGGTCTGGCAGGTCCCCCAGACTGGCCCCAGGACATTCACACAGGTCACCCTTCCTATTTGGGCAGGAGGCAGGTCCACTGGGGCATAAGCACAGCAGCAACCACTTCTGAGAAAACCCTCCGTCTCATGCTCTTCCCTCAACCCTCTCATCAGGTCCTGAGTGGGCACTGGGGTTCTCTGACCCGGCCCTGACCACGAGCCTGCTCGGAGTCTCCTGCAGTGTGCCCTCGGTCCTCCCCGGGCCGGGAGATCAGGACAGGGGCAGCCCAGTGTGTCCTCTGCCCAGCCTCAGCCTAGAAATCTGGGGCAGAGCTGTGCCAAGAGCCCAGCCCACACTCAGCCTGCTCTGCTCCCTGTCCAGGGATCCCCTGCCCTGAGAGTGTGGGTACATGGCCCACATCTCCCCAGGGCCTGGAGCTGAGGCCTCCTGTCCCTCAGGCTGCAGCATGGGTCAGGGCAAAGGGCAGGCGTCCTGGGGCAGGTGTGCGCTCCACAGACACTCCCAGGCACGGGCTCCAGGGAATGCAGTTCGGGCTCCAGAAGGGAGAGGGCAGCAGTCCTCCCACACACCGTCCTTGCTCAGGAAGTGGGGTGTTCCTGCCTGTCTCCCCACCCCCACCCCTGGAGCGGGACTGCAGCTGGCTCTCTGAGGCCCACCACTGCCAGCAGCAGCCCAAGGAGCAGAGGTATCACCTGTCACCCCCTAAAGGGGCACCCCAAATGGGACTCCTCTAGAGACCTTGAGGCCCGCGGCTCCAGGAAAGGACTCACCTTGCATGGGGAAGCCTGGGTCCCTTTGCTGGCTGCCCTTGTGGAAGCCTGTGACTGCCAGATCCCTCAGAAGTCAGGGGCGGCAGGCCCCTCTGTTAGGCTGGGGCACAGGGCTGTACAGGAGTGGGTGCGAGGATCAGCGAGGCACAGCTGGGAGTCCTGGGGCACAGTTGGGCTGCTTCCAGGACCCATCCGGCAGCTGCGTCCCCCTGGGCTCCCTGCACTCCGACACCCGCAGCCGGTAGGACTGTGGCCCTGGGGAGATAGGCAGGAATGCAGCGTGCCCAGGCGTAGGGCTGGAGTGCCTCCCCAGCTGTGCAGAGGCCTACGCAGATGGAGCCTGGTAATTAGAGCCCCTGACAGCTGAGAAGTGATGTAGGCAAGAGCACAGGGGGGGCTCCAGGATAGGATCTGCCTGGGGACAGGGCTGAGGGGGCCTCAGGAGAGGCGGCCTTATTGGAGGCAGGGCCTGGGCAGGGAGAGAAGCAGAGGCCAAGTCTAGGGGCCACCTTGGGCCAGGCTCTGTCACATCCAGCCTCCTATGTGATCCTTACGCCCTGACACATGGTTGCGATACCCAAGTGCTATAGAATCTGTCACCCCAACAAAAGCAGAGGGGCCTGCAGACAGCTAAGGCCTTGGGGACCAGAGAGGCTGCAGCAAAAGACTGCCTAGTGTGGACAGCTTCCGCCTCCATCCTTGAGGCTGGCCTGGGAAGGCCCGGGGCGAGCTCCAGCGTGCTCTCCATTCGGAGAACCTGGGCTGCCCCACCCTGGATGCTGCCAGCTGGGGTGAGGAGTACAGCCAGGAGGAAGAGGGCTACTTCCTGCATGCTGGGCTAGTGGAGGCTTCAAAAGTGCCCAGGGCCAGCCCCACCCCAGGACATGCCCCTGAGCCCAGCTCCAACACCAGGGTTTCCATCCTCTCCCACGCCCCACGCAGACAAAGTCCTGTGCTCAGCAGCATAAAGACCTGCAGAGGCAAGACACCCCAATTCCCACCCACTTTTCCAGTTCCTGGCAAAGGACAAAGCTTTGGGAAGATGTCCCCAACCCTGCCTGGTGCCCAGCCCAAATATAGGTCTTGAAATGTCCCCTTGCCAAACCACAGGTCACCTGGATTCTCATCTAACAGGGGCATGAACTCATTGGTGTTCAATGCCCAGCACTGCTAAAATGAAATAAAAAAGAAAATTGAAATGATAAGCATATATTTTACCATTCATCTTTAGCTTGTTCAATGTCAGCCCACCCAAAATGCAAATAGAGGCACATGGGTATTGTTATCACCAAAATAGTACACAAAAGGAACTCATCTATTTTGTTTGTTTGTTTGCTTGCCTGTTTGTTTTTACACTGCTGAGGACAGAACCGAGGGCCTCAAGCATGAGCAACACTCCCAGCTCTCTGCTGTTTCCTTTTCGTTTCACAAGTTTACGTTCCCCTGAGCTGTTCCTCTGATGTCCTGCGAGCAGAGAAAGGAAGGAAAAGCAGCTGCGAGCTGCCCTCTCCTGCTCTGTCCTTCCTTGTCATCCTGGCTCAGACAGGGAAGTAACAAAGTCAGAATGCCGGGCCACTGCCTGCTTCCTGCCATTGGGCTATTTCTGGTTCTAGCAGGAAGTGTGGTCCCCGCGCCAGAAGGGCTTCACCCTTCATGTGACACACTTGATGCTGACTTGGAGGGTCCCCTAGATTCTGTGCTGTTGATCTCTGAGGACCTCGAGGTATGGGGTATAGTGGGACTGCTCACGGGCTTGCTTATGCGGACCACTTAACAAAACACAAGTTCAGAGAAACAATCATTAAGACATTCAGAATAGCCTTAAACCATGCATTTGTAAATCCAGCTCCTGTGCAATGGCTCTGGCCTCCACCTAGGAAGCCAGCCCTTTTTCTTGACAAAGACCTTGTCTAGAATGTCCGATATGGGTCAGATTGGGGAGAAGGGCTGGGAGAAGACAGGCCTCAGGTGGGAGCCAAGGGGGCCACCTGCTGGGCCTAGGCAAGCCCAGGATCAGCGCTGCCGCAGCTGGCTTGCCCTGCCCTCCTTCACCACACACCCTTCTTGCCCCCTCCTGCCCCTGGTACAGGGGCCACAGCCCCAACAAACATAAACCCAACCAACCACCCTTTTCTGCCTGCAAATCCCCAGGGCCTGGGGACATGGTCCGGACAGCAGGCCATTTACCCCCAGCTCTTCAGCTCCAGCTGGTTTCTGGGTGCTCAGTCTTCACACACTGAGGAATCAGCCTTTCCTGTCCTCTAGCCCTAACCCTGATAATGTACTCAGCAGGTCTTTCAGTCTTACCCCTCTCAACACTCAGGTCCAGGGCTTCTTCCTCCCGGAAGCTCCGGGCCTTCTCCTCCCTAGGCCAGTCACATAAGCCCTGCCTATGTGTCTCAGAGCCAATGTTCCTATAGGACATCTGTCTGTTCCACCAGATGACTAACAGGAGGTGAAGGAGCTCACCACGTAGTCCCACACCTGGAAAATCATCAGTGCTCCACAAACGCAGTTGGCTGGTTAGGTGGGCAGCAGACGGGTGTGGGAGGAATGGATAAAGGATAGGCTGACAGGTGAAAGGTGAGTGAATGGATAGGGTAGACGTGGATAGTTTGGTGGGTGGAGAGGGACCGAATAAAAGATGAATGGGTGTCCGGGTGGGTAGAATGATGGAAGGAGAATGGATGAATAAATAGGTAGCTGGACATATGGGTGAATAAAATGGATAGATGGATGAGTGAGTGGGTAAACAGGTGAATGAATGAAGAGCAGGACGGATGGGTAAGTGGACGATAGATGAGTAGGTGAATAAATGAGTGAATGGATGGATGACAGGGCGTCTGTGAGTAAGTATGTGGGTGGACGCCCTGATGGCTGCAGTGTAGTTAGGTAGATGGACATATGGTAGATAAATATGCACACATATTGGTGGGTAGACAGATGGATAGATGATACGTAGATGGGTGAATAGAGAGGAATAGATGAAAAAACGGATGGACGGATGGGTGGAT
>NW_022900935.1:63993997-63999355 GCF_012274545.1 Fukomys damarensis
TGGATGGATGGATGGGTGGATGGAAGGAGGGATGGATGGGTGGACAGATGGGTGGGTGGGTGGGTTGATGACTATGATATAGACTAAGGTTCTTTCTAGATGGAAACTCAAATCTTTATCCTGTTAGTTTCATTCGTCTGGGTCTTACATCAATCACATGCTTCTAGTCAGTTTTTGGCAACAGAAAGCAGGCCTGCTCTCTTCATCAAAAAGGTTGGGGTTGACCGGGTGTGGTGGCGCACACCTGTAATCCCAGCACTTGGGAGGCTGAGGCAGGAGGATCGCTGTGAGTTCGAGACCAGCCTGGGCTACATAGTGAGTTCCAGCTCAGTCTCAACTACACAGTGAGACCCTGTCTCCAAAGAAAAAAAATGTTTGAGGTTGAAAGGATGATTGGATCTCAGAGATGAGATGAGTAGTTGAAGGTGGAGCTTGAGAAGCAGGAACTTCTGTGGAAAGACATGGAAGGAGCATCACTTGTCCTTTGGGGGTCAGAGCCTGGCCAGGGGCACAGCTTGTCAGCCGCAAAGCCAGCGTTCTGCCCAACCTGTCACCTGGTAACTTGGTTAGGAGCCAATGCACAGAATCATGGAGAGCCCACTGGCTAAGGTCTAGGTTGCAGTGTGTCCCGGCTATCAGGGAATAAGCACAAGCCACACTCGGGTCTCTCATCAGGCCACCCACCATGAAGGTCCCCATGTGGACCCCCTTACGCCTCAGGGCACCCAAACAGGGGACAGAACTCACCTTCCTCTTAGAGCCACTGCCCCTGGACTCTGATACATTCGTGTGCCTGGCCCAGAATGGAGGGATTGGTGTATCCTGGTTGCCTAAGCACATGGGCAGCTTCTTCAGGAGCCCCCAGGCACTGGGGAGACAGGGCTGGGGATGGCATCTCGTCTGTCTGGTGCAATGGTATGACCCCTGTTAGCACCTGAAAGCCTCACCGAGCTGCTGCGGACACACGGGAAACCCACACTCCAGCCTCCCAGAATTTCGTCTTTGAGGGACTGGGGCAGCCCTGGCAGAGGTTGGGTGGGGCCGGGCTGGGGGCTGCATGAAGCTGAGCTGTTCTCATTTGGAATTGTCACCTGAAAGCTTTCCAGACATGGTCTGTACCCCTTCAGAGAGATTAGAATCTATTCAGTGTCCACCGGATTGCCCTCATTTTGAGATGGCCTGGGGACTGCAGGCCCCTGACCACTCCCTTCTTCAGCAGAGAGGGACATGAGGGTCTTCTTATCTCCCCTTTCCCACAGGTGTGATAAGAGGACTTGGCTACAGCAGCAGGAAAGAATTCTGAGGGCAAGAAACAGAAACAAAAGTCTTTGGGGGATTACTCTGTCCTTACTCACAGCTGCCCCTCCAGCGTGGCTGAGGCTGAGCCCTGAGACCCTTGGGTCCCACATCACACTCTGCAGGCGACAGGGGGATGAGATGGGGTGCAGCCAAGAAACTCAGGCATCCCCTGTGGCAGCCCTTCCACAGAAAACCAGCGGGGTAGCCAGCCTCGAAGGCCACCGTGTCCCCACCTTGAAAAGGCCGGCTTGGCTCAGGCAAGAGTGCCGGCCTTGAAAGAAGCCAGAGGGCGGGATTCCCTGGGGGAGAGTGGGGGGCCAGAGCAAGGCTTGTGAACAAAGACCAGGTGAGGACATAAATCAGCCACCGGATCACATTTCCTGCCCTGCAAGCTCCTGTAAAACACGGGAGAAAATTGACCTGTCAGGGGGATAGATGGACAGCGATAGTGGCTACCCGCAGGGGGCAGCTTCCCCTTCGGCCCTGGGGACCCCCTGCGCAGGGCACCTCTGCTTTGCCCAGGCTGGGCTCCTGCTGCCTGCACAGCCCCAGGGGGAAGCCAGGCAGGGGAGACGTGTGGGCCAGGCCACCTGGGGGGCTTGGCTGCTTGCCCCAACCCTCCACACACCCTGACAGACAGGGCCCAGCTGCCTGAGCCCAGCAGGCCATAAAAATGGATGGAGACCAGGGACACAGTCAGCAGACAGCTAGAGTGCCTTTTAAAAAATGTAATCTCTTTTTATTTCCTCTCCTCAGCCCTGCCTCCTCCTTCTAGACTGCAACCTCCCCATCAACCTCCCTCTTCCTGTGTAGCACCCGGCTGGCAGTGACCTTGGTGCCCAGAGCTCCATGTGGGCGGCTGGAGCAGTCAAGGACGCCCTCCTCACCTTGAGGAGCTCTGAGCTCTCGAGCCGGCCCGTGCGGAGGGGTGAGATGAGTCTGCTCAGCAGGCTGCAGCTGCACTGGCTGGGAACCACCCCCAAGGCAACACACCACACGCAGCTCCCCTGGCACTGGGGACCCTGCCCAGGTCCTGCCAGCCCTTTGGCTCTGAGGTTAGAGCCACTGCCTGTCTCCAGTCGGGGGGCTCCCAGAAGTCACCAGCGGGGCCACTAGGGAGCCTCACCCCAGGGCCAGGTCCTGGCCTAGCAGAGCACACCTGTGTCCTTGACAGACTCCTACGGTCTTGATGCTGCCCCAGCTGTGGTTGTCCAGCTGGTCGCTCCAGACACAGGCTGCAGCTCTTGCTTCCTGTCTAGGGGCCATGCAGGCAAGAGAAGCAGAGGGAGGGCCTGGACCCAGCAGCCTTTAGCCTCCCTGGGGAACACTGATCAAGAGAAGATGCCCTTGTGGGAATGGGTCTGAAAAGGTACAAAGTCCCCATCGTTCAACAGTGAGGCACCCAAGCTTTGGGGGCCAGAGGAAAGGCAGAGGCTGTGGCTCCAGGCAGCTCTGGGTGGCCCAGAACAGCAGCACATGAAGACTACAACTGGAGGGAGGGTCAGCGTGGGCGAGCGGCCGAAAAGGCCTCCACAGGGAGACAGTCGGCAGGCTCAGGCATCTCTGGACAGCTATGTAGGCAGCGTGGGTAAAAGGGGGTGTAGCGAGGTGGAGGTTTGGGGTAAGAGCAACAGAGCTAGAGAGATCCCCAGAGACAGAGACACAAGAGACCAAGGGGCCGCAGAGGCTGGTCAGAGCTGAGAGGCGAGTTGGCAGCTACATGCTGGGCAGAGCCAGGCAGCTGAGTCTCAAGAGGTCATGGACACCTTTCAGAAGAAGAGTTGCACAGCCTGGCCTTGGCGGGCTCCCCCAGTCCTGCGGGTGGACAGAGGTTCTTCCCAGTCCCCCAGGGGTGACAGCCCTGAGCTCCTTCCTGCTCCCTCTCCCAAAGCCCATGAGCCCAAAGAGTTCCGGTAGGGAGATGAGGCTCTGCAGCCCCCAGGGCTAGGCTCTCTTTGCCCAAGTGCATCACCATTTCTGTCCCGTGTCTCAAGGTCTCCAAATCCAGGCTTGACCAGCTGTCCTTGGGTCTGGTTGATCTGGGGAGGAGCCCAAGCCCGACACTGACACAACCACCTGTCTCAGGACCTTCCCCTTCAACCCTTCCAAACAGCAGTCTCCGCACCCAGCAAGAAGCCACCTGAAGGCAGGGCAGCCCCATGGCTTGACAGAGAGTAGGCAGCTGGTGATGATACATAAAAGGGAATGAGGACTGTAGAGGCACAGCGATGATGCTCAACAACTAGGCCACACACCGAGAGGGCCGGGAGATTTTATTAGGGAAGGCAGGTTAGGGAGAGAGGAGAGAGGGAAGAAGAAAAGAACAAAGAAAGGAAGGTCCTCTTATCATTTTTGGGGTGGGCTATTGCTTATTTATGAGGAGTGAGCTACCTTTAACTTATCACAGGCCAGGTTGCCCTTTATGGGCTTGGCCCTGGAGAAACAGGTTTAACCTCTCCGGACCGCTGTGGCCTTGGGGGAAAGAGAAACTAAAGATAAGAGCATGGGGTCTTTAACAGCCTTAAGAAGCACCGGGAAAATGCAGCCTGTGATGGCCTCTGTCCCAGGGAGGTGAGGTCACAACCCCCCAGAGGGGACCTCCCAGACCCTCAGATTGTGGGCACCCTGGGGATACAGGGCAGCCACCTGTCATCCCTAGGGCTTGGGAGTTCAGAGGAAGCCCTTGGGGCTGCAGGACAAGGCTGCGGTAGGGTGGAAGGTTTGTGGGCCCGCTGGCCATGTAAGGCCACCAATGCCTCCCAGCTCCCCCAGGGTCCAGGCTTTGAAGATCTTCCCCTGTACTCATAGCTGCTCCGGGCAGAGGTCTCTGGGGCCCTGGAACAGCCGGGTCTCCTGGACTTCCATCCTCAGCCTCCCCATCCATCCTCCTGGAATCTGTCGCTCCTAGCCTCACTGTACTCAGGTGAGCCCCACCAGCCTCCCCAGGGGGCACGGGGGCCTGGCAGTGGGCAGCAGGGATCGCTGTACATCTTCGGCTCGGAATGAACGCACACACGCACGCACGCACACGCGCACTCACGCAAATGTGGTCCTTCCCATCCACCCTGTTAGTCCCTTGCTCCTTGCCCCAGGCTGTCAAACTGGTGCTGAGGGTGCACTCAGTCTGGGGTGGGGGCTGTGCAACTCCAGGGTGCTTGTGGGGGTGACCAGGTTATGTAGACCTAGTGCCCACACAAGCAGCCCCCAGGCCATCGTCAGGGTCCAGGTGCTGGTCAGAGGGGACTTGTTTTTGCTTTCCACCCTTCTTCCTGCCCTCATTCCTCTCTCCCACAGCCCCGAACAGTAGGAGCCCCTCGGGAGGCTGAAGGGAGAACCCACGGGGCCAGGCTCTCACCCCACCCAGATCAGCCCTTCTCCCCAGCCTGTCCTGAGTGGGTCCTCCTACTGTTTCCACGTGATGCCAGTCAGCAGAGCAGCACAGACCTTTCCTCTGTTTTATGGTTTAACCCTTCAAACTGTCAGCCCTGGGCCCGTGGGGACCCTGCTTGTGCACAGGGTCCCTACCCGCCCTATCTGTCTTTCTGGTCTGCACCTTCAGCCCTCCATACGCGCCCCACTGGCTGGTTCTGCAGTCTCACTGAGAACCCCGGGGCCTCTGCCCCGACATCTGTCTGACAGTCCCCCTTCTACCCACTTCCCACTCTGTCCCAGCCCCTCCCCACCTCCTCAGCTCCCCCTGAGCTCCATATTAAGCACTCGCTCCCCTGCGGCCCAGGCACAGGCTTATGTAGGGCAGGCCTCGGCTCCCCTGGGCCAGCTGACACGGAAAAGCTGGTTTCAGCCACCAACCTGCAGGGCCAGGCACACTGTGAGACCCAGTCGGGAACCACAAGCAGAGGCTGAAATTGCAGGGCCCACGCAGGACACTGAGCAAACCCAAGAGCCATCATGCTTGGGCAAACGAATCATGCCATCATGGCAGAGATCGATTTCCGGTGGTCCTTGGCCTGCGAAGGACTGTATGAAGAACAGCCATGGAATGTGTCCCTATTTGATCTCTATTTCAGGTGCCTTTTTTTTTTTTTTTTTTTTTTTTTT
>NW_022900935.1:63999436-64008947 GCF_012274545.1 Fukomys damarensis
CTGCCCGCGATCACTATGTAGTCCAGGCTGGTTGTGAACTCAGCAATCCTCCTGCCTCAGCCTCTCTAGTGCTGGGATTTCAGGCATGCGCCACCACGCCTGGCCTTCAGGTGCCTTTTTTTAAAATGCAAGTTTATTTTTTCATTCCTCCAAAAACATTAAGTTTTCTAACTTGAATGAGAAAAAGAAAAACCTCAGTCAGGGACTCCCAAGTGGACTGGTGTTTGCAGGACCAACCACCCGCCGGAGCAGCACAGCTGTGAGGGCACCTGGGGACAGCAGCTCTCAGCCCCTGGCAGGCTCCAGCCCGGCACCAGCACCAAATCGAGTCTCAGGACTCCACCCGGGACTCATCTTGGGGCGGCCCCTCGGGGCTGGACAAGGCGGCCTAGTGCCTGCTCTTCCCAAATACACCTCTCTCTCCCACAAAATAATTTAATGCAACTTAATGGCTTGAAGTTGATGTAAAAATTACAGACGTGTGCGGGTGGGGTGGGGTGGGGGCCTCGTAAGAAATCCTTTTGAAAATATAATTGAGTTAATGGAGCCATAACTGCGTCTCATTTTGGGGGTAATTGGCCCACTTTTTGTCACCCTGTCCATTTACATACTCCTGTTTTCTTTTTGCGATTGATTTTTTCTTTATAAAGTGGGCCACTTTACTGCAATTTTTAAAGCCCCAGTGATGAATAAAACCTCATCTTCCCGCTCATTAAGACGCTGGAATTAGCTGGGCTCAGGGCCCCTCCAGTCAATTTGCTTAACAATCCCAGGCTGCCGGTGTTTGGGTTGAGACGGGGCTGCTTCAGCAAGAGGGGCCGGCTCTGGAGAGGTGGGTCCTGGACGGGGTCCACCTCCAGGGACAGAAAGTGAGGACGAAAGGCTGCCAGAAATCCCCTGCCTGCACCTGCCCTGGCAGCAGAGCCCTCTAGACCTTGACCTTGGGATGCCCTCCCTTCCCAGTCTCCTCCCTTGCCGAAGTCTTCGGCCTTGGACTCTCCACCCCCAGCCTGTCTTATGGAGGCTGTAATTCAGAGGCCCCACCCACCTGCCTTTGACTGCAGATCAAGGTCACGCTTCCTTTAGAAAATATTTTTTAATTATAAAATCCATACACACAGAGAGCAAAT
This sequence comes from Fukomys damarensis, assembly GCF_012274545.1. Taxonomy (NCBI): domain Eukaryota; kingdom Metazoa; phylum Chordata; class Mammalia; order Rodentia; family Bathyergidae; genus Fukomys; species Fukomys damarensis. The sequence continues at coordinate 64,000,567 of NW_022900935.1, forward strand.
GAATCCAATACCACAATGGGATGTAAAGCAAAAAGCAGTTCCACGAAGGGCACCTTGCTCCGCCTCCCGGGCATTTTTCTACTCAAAGGAAGGTGGGTACCATGCAGGTGTTCTTTAAAAGCCTAACCCTACCCTCCCTGTTCCTTGCACCCTGGCTCTTTGTTGTGTTCAGCTGTACTTAATAGTATCACAAGGACAGCCTCCACAGGGGCAACATGGATTCACCTTTCCTGACTCTGTAATATTCCAGGCAGGTCAGCACGACGGCGTGTTGAGAAAATCACCAGCCTGGGCTTGAGGTGAGGGGTTTTGCAGACCTGGGGGTTTCAGTGCTGACATCAGGACAGACTGTCCCTGGCAAACAGGGACAATGGATTGATGCTACAGTCTGAGTCTGGAGTGCTCCCGGTTGTCCGTGCGTTGCATGTGCGTGTGAGTGTGTGTTTGTGGGGATCAAACTCGGGACCTTGCACTTGCAAGGCAGGTGGTAGCACAGCTGAGCTAAATCACCAGCCCTATCCCTGACCGTGTGTGTTGATGGCTTGTTCCTCAGTCTGTGGTTCTGTTGGGAAGGGGTGGAGCCTTAGGAGGTGGGGCTCCGGGAGGAAGCTAGATCCTCCACGATATGGGGACTCTGGCCCCTTTCTATCTCTTTGGCTCCCTCACTGCCTTGACGATGACCTCCTGCCCTGATGTACTGCCCTAACAGTAGACCCAAAGCAACAGGGCCAAAATCTCTGAAACTATGAGGCAGAGCAAGCTGTTCCTCCTTATAAGTTAATTATCTGTTATTTTGTCACAGCAACAGAAAGCTAACAGCTCCTGCATATTTAGCTAGCATCCCACTATCAGACATTTGTTTTGCTTGTTTTTTCAGCCTACAAATATTCCAGCAAAAGATATCTCCGTTCACATCTCTATGCTGTGTGTGTGTGTGTGTGTGTGTGTGTGTGTGTGTGTGTGTGTGTGGCTAGGGATTGAGTCCAGGGCCTTACACACAGTCAGCAAGCACAACTTATTGCAAGCCTGCCTGGAGGATGAGTCCTAGAAGACAAATTGCCAGATTAAAAGGTATGCATATTGGGCTGGGATTTAGCTCAGTGGTTCTGCTGCCTGCCTTGCAAGCACAAGGTCCTGAGTTCGATCTCCGGTACCAAAAGAAAGGTATGCGTATTGCAAATGTTAATTGATACTGCAAAATTGCCTGGCAGCATGCCACTACACACACCCCTCCTGTCCAAGGATGAGGGTTTACTTCCCTCCTTAGTTCACAGAGCTGAATATTATCAGTCATTTTAGATGACAAATAGAATCTTGGGTTTTTTTTTTCTTTTCTTTTTTTGAGTACTAGGGATTGAACTCAGGTCCTTGTGCTTGGGAAGTAGGTGGCAGAACCACTGAGCTAAATCCCCAGCCCAGAATCTTGGTTTTTTGAAAATTTCAATTAGCTTTAGTAAGATATATTTTAAGTCAAAGAATCCTTTTTTTTTTTTGGTACCAGGGATCAAACTTGGGTCCTTGCGCTTGTGAGGCAGGTGGTGGAACCACTGAGCTAAATTCCTGGCCCAAGAATATCCATTTTAAGTGTTCGGGAGGATGACACTAAATTTGACAAATGCACACAGTTGAGGATCACTACAATGAAGGCACAGAGCAGGGCTGGGGGACAGGTCATTGCGGGACATGTGCTTGGCATGCGCACACCCCTGGGTTCCACCCCCAGCACCCCTTCAGGCCCTTCTCAATCAGTGTCCACACAGTCTCAGTCCGAGCAACCATGGATCTGCCTCGGTCACTTAGGTTAGTTTGGCCATTTCTAGAATTTCATAGAAACAGAATTATGCAGAACGCACTGGTTTCCTTGAGTTCACACAGTGATCCTGAGATCAGGCCGTGTTGGTACCCTGTGCATCACAGGCCTGGCCTTGTGGTGCTGTCCTGTTCTGTGGCCCAGATGCACTACATTTGTATTGTTCACCTCTAGTTGGACGTGGGAGCTGCCTCCAATTTGGGGCTACTGATGCACAAAGCTGTCAGGAACATTTGAGTGTAGGGCTTTAAGCAATGTATGTTTCCTTTCATTTCTGGATAAACACCTGGGAGTGGAACAGCTGGGTCACAGAGGTATATATTTAATATTTTCTGACATTGCCAAACTGCTTTCCAAAGCAGCTGTACTGTTTCGCATTCCCACCTGCAGTATACAAGCATTCTGGTTCTTCCACACCCTCTTTGGCACCTGATAGTGTCTGCCTTTTAAACTTTAGTCACACTGGAAGGTAGGTAGTGGTATCTCACTTGCATTTTCCCGGTCACTGCGTCTTTTTGTGTGCGTGAGGGGGACAAACCCACAGTCTGGACTTGCTAGGCAAGTACTCCACTACTGAGCTAGCCCACTGAGCTAAGTTTAATTTTGCACCCAAGCCCTCTGCACTGAGCTATATCCCCAGTCCTTTTTTATTTTGAGACAGGATCTTGGTAAGTAGCTAAATTGTCCGGGCTGGGACTGAATTTGTGATCCTCTTGCCTCAGTCTTCCAGAGTGCTGGGATATGGGTGTTTGCTTTTTTTTTTTTTTTTTTGAGGCAGGGTCTTGCTAAATTACCCAGGCTGGGCTTGACCTTTCAATGCTCCTGCCTCAGCCACCTGAGTAGCTTGGATTATAGGTATGTACAACTGCACCTGGCTCAGTATGTTGTCTTTGTTTTGTTTTTTCTCTTTTTTTTGTACCAGGGATTGAACTCGGGTCCTTGCGCTTGCAAGGCAGGCCACCGAACCACTGAGCTAAATCCCTGGCCCTGTTTTGTCTTTTCTTAATAAATTTTATTTTATCCCATCATCCCCCTTGTTGTTTTGTTTTGTTTTTGAGACAGGGTCTCCCTATGGAACCCAGGTTAGTCTTGAACTCTTAATCTTTCTGTCTCAGCCTCCTGAGTGCTAGGATTACAGGTGGGTGCCACCAAGCCTAACCTATGTGTAATCTTTTCACATGTGTTGATCACTGTGTGTTAACCATGCAGAATTTTCAAACATTTCAGAAAGTTTCTCTTTCTGTTAAGGTTTTGCATTTGTTATGCTTTAGACCTGCTGTTGGAGGTGGGGTCTGGTTGGAAGAGGCGTTGCTGTGGCTATGACCTGGAAGATTATACTGTATCTCCCTTCTTGGCTCCTCTTGAATTTATGGGCTTCCTGGCCGCCATGACCTGAGCACCAGGCCCTTCCACCATGGCATGCTGCCTATGAAGTGTAAACTTGAGCCCAAATAAACCTCCCTCCTTCAGTTGCAGGTATCAGGTACTATGTCTTACTGACCAGAAAAGTGACTAAGACAAGGTTTCCTCAGTTTCCTTTCATATGCAGGTCCTGATGATTTCAGCCCCTATTTATTTTTAGAAGTTTCCAAAGAGTAGGTAAATGGATGCACTTTGCGGACATAATGCTCAGTGAAATAAGTCAGACACACCAGCTCAAATATTGCCTGGTTTCTCTTATATGAGAAAAAAATGTATATATAGTAAGTCCTTGACTTATGAACATTCGAGTTGCGAACTTTCACAGGTGTACTATATAGGACTCACTTTGCTGGATTTCAAATGAATCCAAGTAACAAACGTTCTCCCAGAACAGAACTTGTTCATAAGTAGAAAGTTTTATGTTACTGTTGCTTTTTTATAAGAATCTTTCTTTCTTTCTTTCTTTCTTTCTTTCTTTCTTTCTTTCTTTCTTTCTTTCTTTCTTTTGAGGGCGCAGGGTACTGTGGATCGAACTTGGGACCTTGGACTTTCAAGGCAGGCGGTGGAACCACTGAGCTAAACCCCTGGCCCAAGAATCTTTCTTTTTATGTCTGGTACTCTGAGAAACTTGTTTGTGGATGATACACAGAGCTGCCCTGGTGCTGTGAGATGGGGTTCTGCAGGGGAGGTTGGGGTCCCCAGGACCTGTCCTGAGGTGTGGGGAGAGACCAGACTGTCAGGCTGGAGGGCTTCTTCCCATACACATGGATCTGCCCGGCTGAAAAAGAAGATGCCCAACAAGCTTCTTACAGTCTAACCAGTGATGGTGAACCTATGTCACCCTTATTATTTTTTTCTTGTAAGACAAAAGATGTTGACATATGAGTTGTTTTTTCTAAACTAAAACCTCAGTATTCAGATTTAAATGCAATGCTGGCACTTTTCGATAATAAGTGGGTTTTGGGGTTGTAGCTTGGGCCCTCGGTCTCTTAAAGGTTGTTCACCATCACTGGACCTAAGTCTTTATGGTCTTTCCCTGGCTCACGCTGAAGTGTTCCTCTTTGATGGGAAGGTGACATCTAATTGTCCTTTCAAGCTGGGTCTGTTGGCCCACGCCTGAAATCCCAGCACTCTGGGAGGCTGAGGCAAGAGGATTTCAAGTTTGAGCCCAGCGTGGGCAACTTAGTGTCTTAGAGGGACTCTGTTCCAAAATAAAAAATAAAAATGGGCTGAGGATGTAGTTCAGTGTGAGGGCCCTGGGTTTCTGGAGCCCCTGTGGTGGGGAGCTGTGACCCCGGGTGGCCCAGGCCCCATTTTTTTGGTACTGGGGCTCAAATTCAGGACCTTGCGCTTGCAAGGCAAGCAGTGGAATCACTGAGCTAAATCCCCAGCCCAGCCCAGGCCCAGGTCTCCCTTTGGTGCCTCTCTCCTCTCCTTCAACTGCCTCACATCCCCTGTGGCCACCTCGGTCAGCAGAACCTTCCATGTCACTGGGCACCAACTGTGTCCCTAGAAGGCTCTGCTGCAGGACATGCTTCAGTGCAGAGGCCGTGAACATTATGGTTCTTTGTGTAAAACCGTAAGGATGGAGACGCCGGGTAGTTCTGGACTGTAATCCCAGCTTCCCGGATACTCAGGAGGCTGAGGCAGGAGGATGGCAAGTTTAAGGACCACTTGGACAACTTAGTGAGACCCTGTCTCAAAATTTAAAGAGTAAAAAGGCTGGGCATAAAGCTAAGTGTGAAGGTCCTGGGTTCAAACTCCAGTAGTGAAAAAATAAAAACAGAATGTCTTGTACCCGCAGAAGTAACCGCCAAGTGGACCAGTCACTTCCCCTGCACACTGGCCACGTGCAGGCTGAGCAGAATCCTTCTCCAGGATCTGTGCTTTCACAGGTTGCTGCCTTTCACCACCCGGCACTTGTGGGTGAGGACTCGTGTTCTGGGGGGGATTACAGGTGTGGGCTTCCAAGTCAGGGTTCTAGGTTGAGGGCCAAGGGAAACTCCAGGTATGAGGAGAGTGGAACGACAGAGGACAGGAGGTGATGTCCACTAGGGAGGCAGGCGTTGGGCCCTCCAGAAGGGAAGGGGGCACCTGAGGGACACCGCCCTGGGGGAGGGCCCTGGGCAAGGACAGCTGGGGCTTTGGGAGGCTCTGGTGTCACTGCACCACGCAGGTCTGAGCTGACTGTCCCAGGACAGGACAGTGGCTTTAAAGCCCTTTGGAAGCATTGGAAAAGCTCTGGCAGACAAAGGCCAGGAAAGGGTACTCGAGCTCCAGCAAAGCTTGCTCTGGATGCCCATGGATGGGGACCCACAGTTTCTCACCTGCTGCCTGCCCTGCACCCTCCATGTCCTGGCATTCTGCCCCTGGCCCTGTGTCTCCCCCTACTCACCTGGCCAGAGTCTCTAGGACATGAAGATTTGCTTCAGCTGGTGCAGAAAGCAGGGCAGAGGGAGCTGGACCCAGGGGGTAGAATGGGACAGGGCTGAGTAGTGAGGGTGAGCAGAGTTGCAGGAAAATTCTTTGCAAAGTTGCCCTGAGGTCTCAGGAAGCTGGAAGCCGTGGCAGCTGCCCACAGGAAAGGGCAGAATGAGACGCTGGGCTCATGCTGCAGAGGGAGCCCTCCACTTATCAGGTCCCCAGGGGGCCCGAAGATGCCCAGGGAAGGGGTCTGCCAGTGAGGGGCTCCAGCAGCCTGGAGAGCTAGTTCTCAGGACCTCCCTTAGGTTAGGGCTGAGGAGGGGAACCAAGAGCAGCCTCACATTTCCTGTAGAAGCCCAGCCCCGACTCACCTAAGGCCTGCCCCAGAAAGCACTTGGCAGGGGCTGTTTGTCCCCAGTGTGACCTGAGTGTCTTCTAGAATGGAAGGGTCCAAGACCCCATGCCGCCAGGGCAGTGCCACACTCTAGCCCCTGGCCCTCCTCCACCCAGGGGCCACCCTCCGTCGCTGGGCCCCTACCTACATCCCTGGGTGCTCTCCTCCACACAGTCATCGCCTTAAGCCTTATCACATCCTGCTGCCACCCATGGGCTGCTGCCCCAGGCAGGCCCTGCCCAGACATAGTCTCGGAGTGGGCATGTAGGAGGTCAGGCTGCGGGGGTCTGAACCCATCTGCCCTGCCCAGGGGACTGTCATCTGTTGCCAACACAGGGGCAGGTCTGGGCCCCACTTGAAGCTGTGCTTAGGCCTTGCACCACCCAGACAGACCCTGCACCCTGCCCTCTGGGAGTGAGATTCCTCCCATCTCTGGGACTGGACAGGGGAGTGAACAGCGTTACCTGGGACAGACCCCTTCCCGGAGGGGGCCAGGATGCCCTCTGGGGCAAAGGAGACTGGGAGACTTCCTGGCGGCAGAGTCAGGCAGCCGTCACTGAGAAACGCTGTCTTCCCAGTTGGGTGACTATCCAGCCCCAGGCTCCCTCTCCCACCTGCCCTGGGAAATCTCCCAGCAGCTGTTTTCTGGAACAACTGGAGGCGAGGTCACCGGGAGGCCAGAAGGGGACTGGAGGGGGTGCAGACTGGGAGGAGAGCTACCCCTTCCTGCCTGCCCAGAGGGTGGGGGCCGCACAAGTGCAGCCCAGGGCCAGCCGCCAATGCGGCCGCCAGCAATGTGGTTTCAATCTAATTGTCCCAAAATATTGTTACAACACGAACCACGTGCCATCCACTCACCTGCAAATAATCAGTGGCAAAGCTACCGAATAAATCGGTTCCACACCCAGGGCCAGACGGCCCGGCACACCAACGGGGGCACCCAGGCCAGCCACAGCCAGGCGGCTGTTGCCAAGATCTGCCTCATGTCCCCGCAGGACACAGGGGACAGAGGGACTCATCCTCTTTCTGCAACTCCCAACCCATCCTGGGTGGCGAGGGGAGGGAGGCAGCCCGTCTGAGCACAGCCAGCCAGCAGGAGAGGGTCAGGAGAGGGTCTGTCGGGGAGCTGGAGACCACTCCGCGCGAATCTTCCCCTCCCCTCCCCTCCCTCCTCTCCTTGCCTCTGTGCGACACTTTTGCTTCAATTTAGAGCTCACCCTAATCCAGGATGACCTCATCTTTAGTGAGGCCCAGAGATGCTACGCAATCTGCCAAAAGGTGGCACAGTGAGGAAATGGCTGATTCAATCGGCATGTGCTAGATTAAAACCTGAAAAGTAACAATAGATGTCTGGAAAAAATGGGAGCGAAATGCCTGGCAGAGAGCAGAGCAATGTCTCCAAGTGCCACCTGGAGCCCATGTCTGGGGTCTGCCCGTGGAGGAAATCATTCCTCACACAGACTTGGGAGCCTGCAGACTCTGTGGCCTGGACAGATTTCGGGACCGAGGGCCACACGGCGGGCTGTGACAGAGGACACACTCATGCCTGCTCACGCTCTGGGAGGTGCTCCCCACTGGGCAAGCTCAAGACAGGCCGTTCTGTAGGCCACGCGGCCAGCACCGCACGGAGCCAGGGCCGCCTGGAGAGGCCCCCTGGGTGGGAGCAGGGTAAGGGGGGACTGCGGGCCGGCCCTGGGAGGTGCCCACGACTCAGCCACAGCACTCATGGGGGTGTCGGCGTGAGGCAGCGCAGACTCCCCAGACTCTGTGTGCTGCGGGCTAAGAAGCAAAGTGGACAGATTGCTTTTTATCTCCTGACCTAGCAGGGGCCAGCCAAGGGAACGCCTGGGACCCCAATCCTCAGAACACAAAGCTCTTTAATCTTTCCACTTGGAATGTCCTCAAGGTCGTGTCCACTGCAGCCTGGGTAATATTGTACACGTTTGCTAATCTGTTCATCCTATGAATGGCACCTGGGCAACGTCACCACTGGCCTGGCTTTGTGAACAAAACTTTGTGAATCCTGGCAGTGGACCAGCACTCAGTTCTGGGGGTACACACAGGAGCAGACTGCTGAGTCAGAGGAGGATTCGAGGATTCTGGAGTCACTTTCTCAGGGAGCCACAAAAACCTCCTTCCTTTGTCAGCCCAGATAGCTTTTATTTTCATTCACTCATTCATTCATGTGGTGCTGGGGATGGAACTCAGAGACTTGTGTATACAAGGCAAGTTCTCTACTCTGGAGCCATACTCCCAGCCTGGTCCAGGTTTTTTTTTTTTTTTTTTTTTTCTTTTTATTGAGTTTATTGGTACAATGTAGGTATACAATAG
>NW_022900935.1:64009012-64012740 GCF_012274545.1 Fukomys damarensis
TTTTTTTTTTTTTTTTTTTGGTGGTGGTACTCAGGACCTTGTGCTTGTGAGGAAGGTACAGTGCCACTGAGCTAAATCTCTGGCCAGATTTTATTCTTTGACAGGAGGCTGTAGCTCCCGACCAAGGGATGTGTGAAGTGTGAAGGCTCCAGAGGCTGGGGCAGGAGAGAGCTCCCAGAGTCTGCCAACCAGAAACACCGAGTCTCAGCTCTGCCCTCCCAAGCTGTGGGGCCTCAGAACCTGGCTCCACTCTGTGCCTCAGTTTCTTCACCCAGGACAGAATCCACCTCCCAAGAGGCAGACAGGGCCAGGACCAGCACGTAGCCAGTGCTCAGTACGTGTCAGCCCACTGCCCACGGCCCAGCCCAGGGAGAAGATGGGCACAGGCTGGCCACCTTGTTTCTTTCACAGAGGACAAATTCTCGCCCTGGTGAGCCTTGGCATTTTGCCTGAGCTCATTGCCTGAACAACCTCCAGGGTCCCCAGGGCTGGGCTGCAAGAAGCGACTGCTGAGGGAGGGGCAGGTGTCAGAGGTGGACAGGGGAGGGCAGGGGACACCCTATGTCCCTCCAAGCTGGATGGGGTCGGCTGAGGCTCCCTGCCTCCACCCTGCAGACAGGTGGGGCAGGTAGTTGGGTACAGTTTTCTCCACCACCCTGGGTGCCCCAGCTGGGACCCTGGGGCTCCTGGGAGCCAGGCAGGCTCTCTGCAGTAAGAAGGCACCTGGTTGAGCAAACTGGGGTGCAGAGAAAGGGCGCTCATGGGCACCCCTCCACTGCCCGGTCTTGCACTAGGAGGAGGCTCCTGAATGAAGGAGTGGAGAGGAGAGGGTGCATGCGCCGGCCCGATCTAGGGGAGCTGTGGGCCAGTGCGGGGCTGGAGCGTGACCATTGTCGGTTCCCCTGGCCCTGCACACTGTCCCCAGGGCAGTGGGATCCCAGGTTGCCTGGCAAAGCTGCTTCTGGGGCCCAGGCCTGTCAAGGTGGGGCGAGGGTCTCTAGACCTACTCAAGGCCACAGGCTGGGGCTGCCCCTTGTGACTGTCCCTTCCCAGGTCATCCCAGCAAGGCCCTTCGCTTTCCGAACAAGGGTTGTCCTCCCAAGCCAGGCATCTTACATGATCCACAGATGGCCCAGCAATCTTTAAAACACATATGCTTTATTTTAGTGTGCGTTACCAAAAAAACAAAGCCAACACATTAAGCCTGTGATTTCACAGACAAAACACTCTGGACAAGATCAGGTAAAGAAAGGCCTGTGAAATGAGTGGAAAACAGGGAGCAGTACAGGGATCTGCAGATGTCAGGCCTGGACAAGCTGGGTTTGGGATGCTCTCTCTCCTCCCTCGCCTCTCCCCTTACCTGGCTGAGGGGGAAATGGGTACAGGGCACCTGGGGGCTCCCACCTCCACTGGGACCAGAGGAACAGCCCAGGCCCAGCAAGGGTGCTCCCAGCCTCTGCTGCTGGTCTTTCCTGTTTGTCAGGCAGGCTGGCTGACTCCAGGCTGGCTGGGGCCCTCGTCTTTCACCCCTGGCTGGGGTGAAGTGAGAAGGAGCAGATGCGAAACTCCACCCCAGGGCCGGGCCCTGGGCCAGGTGTGTCTGGGCTGTGGCTCCCTCCCACGCCCACACAGGCCTCAGGCCAGTGTCTGGGGCAGCTTGTCTCTCCCCAGCTCTGAAGCTCCAGCAGCATCTCCGCCAGCCCAGAACCCCGGGATCCTGGCTGTCTCAGGCTCTGCACCCCTTACCTGCTCTGAGTGCGCATTCCCACGGCTCCTGTTTCCTCCCAGCTATGTGGCTTTGGCAGGTAGTGCCAGCTCTCTGGTCCTCGGTTTCTTGCCTCTGGATGGCTTGTCAGCCCCACACGAGCAGTAGTGAGTCCCTGGGGCTCCCCTGGCCCCCTTCTCCCTTACCTGGAGCAGAAAGGCAGAGATTCCAGGCTGGGTATCAGGTCAGTCACAGGTCTCAGGGGAGACCTCTGTGGTCTCCTTCCTGGGGGCCCCTCTTGTCTCTCTATCATGCAGGATCCCTGGAGAGGTGGAGCCAGTCCCCGAGGCAGTGAGGGGCTCTGCCAGGGACCTTACAGCACCCTCAGGCCCTCAGGGACAGTAGGTAGCCAAGTGGTGAGGCTGGCAGAGCAAGAGCAGAGGCTTCCAGCTGCCACACCTGCAACTCCGGGGGAGTGGCCAGCGGTCAGGCGATGGGGACCTGGGGTCCAGCACTGAGGGCACAGCCTCCCCTCTGAGGGCTCAGGGCCCCGCTCCTGCTCTCTGTGCAGATGGTGAGAGGTCAGTCATCCTGGTGAGGAGGGGGCAAGAGCCAGAGTCCACGGAGTGGAGTCAGGCACTTCTAAGCCTCCTGGTACAGAGAGCCCCATGAAGGGGGCCATCATACGGGGGCCAGAACCCAGATTTAGAGCAAGCATCCCGTGACAGCCCCTGCAGGCCAGCTATCACTTCCACAGAAACGCGAGCTCCTGTCCTGGGCCTGCTGCTGCTGCCTGTGGCCACTCAGGAGAAGGGGTGCCCGCCGCCTGCTGTGGGGACCAAGGAGAGGAGAGGGGAAGCCTAGATGGCCAGGCGCAGAGACAGTCTTGGCGGGCAGAGTCAGGCCCCGGTAGCCTCAGCCTGGAGTTCCGGGGGACAGGGTGCCCCCACCTGCCTCCACTGTGGCTTGCTGAGCTGTTCCCGTCACTGACCCCAGAGCTGCCAGGCCAGGTCACAGAAAGCACCAAGGTCAGCAGCCTGGAGCTGAAGGTGGACCCCTAATCCTAACCCCCAATGCCCCATTTTCTTTCTGCTGGGAGGAGGCATCTGTTTTCCATAGAAAAATCTCAGCACTTGGAAGGCTGAGGCAGGAGGATCACTGCAAGGTCAAGATTAGCCTGGGGTACACAGTGAGTTCAAGTGAACTACATAGCAAGACTCTGTCTCAAAAAGCCAAACAAAAAAAGCACACCAGAGGGGAAAAAGACAGATCTGTGGTAAGTAGGGCCGCCTGAGCCCCCTTTGCCCCTGGGAGGGGCTGAGGGGCTCCTTCAACCTGAATGGGTCCGAGGGGCAGGAGGCCACTATCCCACAGTAGACAGGGGTGCCTGTGTTGAGTGGAGGTGGCTGAGAGCGTGCTGCTGTACCACTCTGAAATGCAGAGGCCCGAGAGTGAGGTTACACTCTCCATAGGGGGATGACCGTCCCCCACCCTGGGAACTGGACTCTTGTCCTCCATGGCCACCCCTGCAGTGCATTCCAGACGCATCAGTCTGGGGCCAGTTCTGCTGTCAGGGTCTTGAACAAGCCAGGTCCACTCTGTCTCCTCCTTGACTGAAGTTTGTTTTGCCAGTGTGACACGCAACGATGTCAGCAATGCACTCAGCCCAGCGCGGGTCCAGAGCAACCCTGGGTGAGCCAGGGCCAGTGCTATGGCACACGGTGGCAGCAGACTCTAGGCCTGGTGCCTGGAACGTTCCCGCCTCCAGGTGAGTGCTGGGAACCTAGAGCAGGAAGCCTGGGTGGGCGCCCCACCCAGATCCTCCGCAGGAGCTGCAAAATCAGGAGTGGCCCCATTCCCTGGGTGGGTGGCCTTAGTACAGAGTTTAAATTCCTGGCACCTCAACTTCGTCTTCCAAGAAATGAGAATGATTATAACAGCACGGACATCCCTGACTGGGGATAGTTCTACCTAAAGATTTTTCACTTTTTCTTTCTTTCTTTTTTTTTTTTTTTTTTTGTTC
>NW_022900935.1:64012911-64020414 GCF_012274545.1 Fukomys damarensis
TTTTTTTTTGGTACCAGGGATCGAACTCGGGACCTTGCACTTGCCAGGCAGGCGGCGAAGATTTTTCACTTTATGACGGCATGAAAGTGATACACATTCACTAGAAAGTGTACTTTGAGTTTCTATCTTTTCCTGGGCTATGATACGAGGACCCATCCTCGAGGGGCCCAGCACCGCCGAGGAGCCACTGCGCCCAGTCAGCTGCGTGATAACAAAGAGAAGGAGCTGGCACCACACTGTGCTGGCACCTAAGCTAGAAAGTTCCGGAGGTGCATTTGCCACTGACAGTTGAGCAGCACTGCAGGGCCTGCGTGTTCTGGGCCTTGTGTGTACGGAAGGTTAGGTGGCCTTCGGGACTCTAGCAGCAGGTGTACATTTGGGGACCTTTCACGGGTCCTAAGTCTAGACAGGCAAGGCCAGTGGGCTCCTTTCCTAGAATTTTCCCTTCTGTTTTCTGGCAGTACTGGAGACTGAACCCAGGGCTTTCACAGTGAGCTGTGTCCCCAGCCAGCCCCCCGCCTTTTCTTGAAGACAGCGTCACTGAACTGCCCAGGATGGACTGCAATTTGCTATCTTTCTGCCTCAGCCTCCCAGAGTGCTAGGGTTTCAGGCGTGCACCACTATGCTTGGTCCTTTCCTGACCTCTGAATACTTAACTGAGAGGTCGTTTGGGGGCCTGCTGGGGGGGGCACCCTAGAGACAGGGACAGTGCCCAGTCCCACCCTCCCGCACAGGCCCCACACACTTACCCGTGGCTTAAGTTAGCTACAGTCCATTTCTGGCACTTGCAAAGAACAGTTTTATAAATCTGTGGAAACAAAATGCATTTTTATACATTGAATTTGTGCAGAGCAATATTGTTTAGACAGATTTTGGTTCCATTTGCTTTGTCTTCCTCCATTTAAAATTGCCAAAACTTTTGAGAGTCTTATAGATATCATGCCACCTTGTCCCAAGTGCTCCAGCATCTCACAGCCAAGAACAGAGCTTCTTAACATCATTGAATCCAGGAAATGGGTTGCCATACAATGCTTGAGGTTCCTCACTGCACTGTGCTGTTCCCAGTTACCCTTTAATCCTTCAGGGCTGTCCCTTCCCAGCCTGGGACTGGTCTCTGGAGGGTTTCCCATTGTGATTAGTTTATCTACAATAATACTGTGGCCTCTCCCCACCCCCACCTCACTTCCATCTTTTCTTTCTCTTTGAAGTGCTGGTGATAAACCCAGGACCCCATCAAGTGAGGCTTTGCTAAGAGCCTGGAGCTACAGTTCTGTAGGAAGGCCCTCCCGCCCCCAGATGCCCCTGCTGGTCTTTATGTGGCCCCGCCCAGTCAACCATCCCTGGCAAGAGCCTCACATAGGTGACACTGTGAGCCACCTGGGGAAACCCAGGCTCGGAGAGTGGAAGGATGCAGGTCCCACAGCTGGTCCCTCTTTCCCAGCCGGTCCCCTCAGCTTTCATGGCCTGGCCCTGCATCCTCAGAGCCTGGGGCCCTCTGTAAGATGACAGTCTGTCCACAGAAGTGTCCTCCACAGCTCTCTGAAGCCAGGACACCTTTACCTGCAGGGACGGCATCTGGGCATAGGGCACAGGGTACTACAAAGGCCAGCGAAAGAAGAGTAGACAGAAGTCCCTGCAGTGCTGAGCTAATGCTGCAGAGGAGCTGCCAGACAAGCAGGTCCCCAGTGGCTCTAACCAGGACTCTGGGGTGGGGTGGTCAGGACACGCTGCTCCTTGTGCTGCCAGAGCAGAGCCTTCCCTGTCCCCAGCCCAATCCGTCCCCAGAGCTGGAGATGAGGCGAGAGCTCCTCATGCTTAGAAGCTGCCTTTCTAGCTGCCCAGCTCTGGAAACTGGGTCAGCTGCTTGGCCCAGGGGCACTGTCCTGGGCGGGAGGAGGAATTCTTCAGGTGGAATGACCTTAATCTGGAATACACTGTCAGGACAAGAGTTCACTTCTCAGATAGACACACTTGGTTCAAATCCTGCTGTGTGGCCCTTGAGCAAAGTACAGAGCCGCTCTGTGCTTCATGTCTTCATTTGTAATGTTATTTCCGTGGTGCCATCCCTACTGGGCCCCAGAATGCTACTGCTATAAATGTACAAAATACAGGTAGGTGCAGGCCAGGACTAGCTGTTCAGTTTGGCTGCCACTCTGGGCCAGCACGAGCTTCCCAGACCCTGGACAGGGTTGGCACTGCTCAAGGTGAACAGGTCATGGCCAGTTGGCAGGAGGGCCCTGCCCAGCTGTGGCCTTCCCCTGTAGCCCCCAAACAGAAGGCTCTCCGCCCCTGCCCAGTGTGGCCTTCACTCTGCCTGCCCCGCACCTGGCATTTTCTCCAGGGCTTGTGATCATAGCCCCCTTCACAGGTGTGGAGCTGCTGCAGCGGGTGCTGTGGAGAAGCAGGATGTCCTTTCGTCCTCCCCACTGCACTGTCCCCGTTAAGGTTTGCTTCCAGGGACAATTCTAGGGAGGGGCTCTGTTGAAAAGGGCTATGGCCCTGAGAAACCTTGTCACCAGTGACCCATCCATTCATATTCAGCCAGCCAGCACCCCGGGGCTGGTTCGTCCAGAAGCAGTCAGTAGACCATCTGGGTCAGAGCCACCTGGGGTTTTGGGGGGTCACAAGGGCCCAAGCTTTTGGGTTTGCCCAAGAGCCTCTGACCACCCATCCTAAAGGCTCCAAAGGACCCACCAGGAGCAGGCTGTAGTGAGGATCTGTGGAGGACCCAGCAGTCACCCCCAAGAAGCCTGAGCTCGGTCCTGCACCCACTTCCTGCCTGCTGCAATGAGAGGGCCGGAGTTCCTGAGTGATGGGGACACAGGGCTAACTCTTAACAGCACAGGGAGCCCTGGGGGCAAGGTCCCCACACTGCACCCAGGCTTTGGAGGACCAGCAGGACCGAAGCCAGTTTCCGAAAGGAGAGGCCCAAGGAGAGCAGGCAGTCATGATCCCACCTGGCCCTCATGGCGACCCCCCTGCTCTTTCTCTCAGGCTCCTTCCTTCTGCAGGGTTCACCTGCCCTGGAGCACTCCGGCTGGAAGTACCCAAGAGGACTTGCTTCTCCCACCTCACAGGCCCAGAGAGGAACTGACTTCCTGGTCCTGATGGCCAAGATGGCTCCCATCCTTCCCGGGCACCCCCACCCCGCACTGGGGCTGCAGAGCTGCTAAATTGCACGGGAGACCCCTTGCCCCTGGAAGATTTTGTTCATTAATGGTTTTTCTAGGGTTCTGTGGTGCACACCCCCCACAAGCTGGCCTGATTAGCAATGAGTGCAACATCAGGAAAATTATTAATTTTCATCCCTCAAGTTTACTTCTGGGAAAGTTTGCCAATTAACTCAGCAGGCTGAGGGCTCCCAAAATAAAAGGGAAAAGGAGGCAAAAGCCCAGCATGGCCTGGGCAGAGGGGGCAGGTGGAGAATCTATCGTCAGGAGCCTGAGGGTCAGACAGTCAAAAGCCACTGGCCAGGGGTGGCACGAAGAGGAGTTAGGACATTGCTCCTGTCCGCCCACACTGCCAAGGGGCAGGAGGGGCAAGGCTGCCTCAGTCGGGGTGCTGTGGGGCTCCGTGGCATCTTGTGAACCAACTGGGGCAGGAGTGTGGGGATACAGGGTGGGGCAGGACCCTGTCTCTGGTGGCATGTGTGCCTGCATCCTGAACACTATGCAGTGCTGCTGGGTGTGGAACTTGGGAGCCTGCGGCTGCAGATGGCTGGGATGTCTTAGGCCCCAACTGTCTCCAGCTCTGGCCCCTCCCATGTTTTCTTCTCTTCTTTTTTTGCAGTTGAGAGATGGTACCCAGGGCCTTGAGCATGCCACGCAGTGCTCTCCTGCTGAGCGGGACCCCCAGCCCCATCTGCTGGTCTTTTCCACAAAAGCCAGGCCCTAGCTCCAGTGCCGGACTCCCCTCCCTAGCACTTCTCCACCTCTTTGCCTCCTGCTAGTACCAGTCCGCTTCCATTTAGCGTGAGCTGGGGTACAAATGTTGTCACCATCAGGTTTTTCTGTGTGTGTGGCCGGGGAGGGGGCAGCGGTGCAGTGTTCCCTCACATCAAGGGACCCCAAAGGCAGCCTGGGAACGTTGCGTGTGAGCCAGAGACCACGGGGAGGCAGACAGCAGGTGCAGGAGACCAAGAAGTCATTCCTTGGCATTCCACGTAGCACCCTGGCCCGTTAAGAGCCCTTGACAGGGACACTGGACTTCCCAGAGGCTGGAAGAATCTCGAATTCAATTCACACAGAGGGGAGTCACAAAGCCAGGTGCAAAGGACCCAAGGGACCGCAGACCCCTGGGACCTGCCCAGCACTGAGGTGTGGGGGAGGTGAACCAACGTGCCCAAGGTCCCTGGGGGAAAGTCCTGTCCAGCCAGCTTCCACACGTCTGGCTGAGGAATGCTTTCTCAGGACTGCTCAGGGCAGCATCAAGACACAGAGGGCAAAGCCACGGAATGGCCTTTCTCTGCTTTTTAAAAGGCAGCCCATAATAGTCCACTCCTGTGGCCTCAGGCCAGGGCTGCCGGTCCACTTCCTCCCGGAGGGGTCATGCTACTCGGGTCTGCCTCTTCGCTGTGTTTCCCGACCCCCACCCCATGCATGGCCTAACAGCCCCCGTCAAGCCCCAGAAGTACTTAGAACCATAAATTAAAATAAATTGCATTTTAAAAAGTAAATAGGGGCCATTTTATCTTTTTTTTTTTTTTTATTGTGTAACAACCATTAATGAAGTATAGTCCCTGCGCTGTAATCACCCTGAGACTAAAGTTCAATTCCTGCCATCCACACAGGCTGGGTGTCACATCTACAAACTCGGTGTAACACAAGTGTAAATAAAGTTCCTGGCAGGCAAGGGGCTTGGGAAGGGGTCCACTCTGCTGACGCCTCTCCTGGGGCAGGCCATGGAGGCCACAGCCTGGAGCTGCCCTGCTGCTGAGGGGCAGGGGATCCTGGGGCCACTTGGACACAAAGGCCTCTCCTAGGAGGGGAGAGCAGGGAGGGGCTGAGACCAAGCAGGGTGCACCCACCAGCAAGGACAGGGAGATGCAGAGCACACTTGGCTGCCTAAGGCCCTGCATCCCCTACACACACACACACACACACACACACACACACACACGCCCCCACCCAGGCACATGCACGTGTTCCTGTCTGATCCCAGGCCAGCTACATGCAGCAAGACTGGTCAGCCTGGCTTTTTGCCTTCCAGGGCACAGCCACTTTCCTGGGCTCCTTGTCCCACTAGGGGGGCAAGGAGGAAGGCCAGACCCTTCCCACATAATAAACAGGCTGGAGTCCCCAGGGGTGCACAGAGCCAGAAGTTGGGGTCAGGTCTGTGGTTAGCAACTACCCCCCGCTGTCCCTTCCTGAACACACTGCTCAGGCCTCCGTGTGGGGATGGGGGGCTGGCGCCCGGGGAGCGTCCCAGGTGGGGACAGAGTGCGCTCCACTTGTGCCACGGTGGCCTGGCTTTCCCTTCCCCCGGGGCTGCAGGCCTCTTAATGTTTAACTTGCTCTGGGCCAGTGCTGACCCCCAAAGCAAACAGGGGCAGGCTTCCTGTGGAGGAGGCACCTCTTCCCAGTACCAGACAGCTAGTTCCTTGGGATAGAAGTCGGGAAGAAGTGTCTTAAAGGAGGGCCCTGGTGAGCAGTTCCTGAGCGAAGGCTTGGGGTGGGCACTGATGCTGAGCACACTATTAACTCCTCCCATCTTCCCCTGGGAGAACTGTGACCTCTCTCAGGAGTGACGGCGATCAGGGGGCGGCAGACAGAAGTGGCCTACAAGACCCCAAGGCCTGCCCTGGTTCTGAAGGCTAAGGAGAGGGGGAGCTGAGCCCCAGCAGGGGAGGAGGTTTCCCTGGAGAGAGCAGGAGAAGGGGCTTCCTCCAGAAACCCGCTGAGCCATTGTTACACTTTGTGAGGCCAGGGAATGTTTCCAGGAGGCTGTGACAACCAAAAATAATAATAATAACGCCCCTCCCCCAGCAGCAGGAATTCTGAAAAAACAGCTGTTGCCGTTATCGCCCAGAGGAAAAAACAAGGTCAGGCGCTGTGAAGATTTAATTTAAAGCGAGTCCCCCGCACCAGTCAGCGCACCCACGTCCTACCCACGCTCAGGTTCGGGGCCCATGTGGGCCGCTGGGCGCCCAGACTGTCCCTGCTGCTCCTGTGGACCTATGGGAGGCTCCCGGGACGGCGGGGGGCTCTGATCTGCAGGATCGAGGTGACCAAGCGCAGGCTGCCATTGTCCCCAGTTCCTGGGGGTCCGAATCAAGTCTCTAACAAAGCCCCCCCCCCCAGCGAGGGGGCCCTCTGGAGAACTGAATCGGGCTTTCATCAGAAGTGATGGCGGAGTAAGCCTCAGCCCATTGCAGGGCTGCTAACACTTGTCCTCCTCAGGCCCGTTGCTCAGAAGCGGGGTGGCCGGGTACTGGAAGCCCCTCTCTCCGACGCCCACTCTTCAGCAGGAGAGAGCGCGGGTGGGGGGTGGCACAGTGGGGGCTGTGGCCGCTCCTGTCGCACTGACCAGGACAGCAGTTTTATGCGAGTCCTCCGCGTGGGGTGCAGCCCCGGATAATGAGAGGGGCGCCCCAGAGGTCCCGGGATAGGCCGGGAAGTTGCAGTGTGGGACGACGTGAGGGTCAGGCCTGGCTTTGGCGGGGAGCCGTACTGCTGGCGCGCGGCCCTCGAGGCCTCTAGGTCCCCACCAGCTCGAGCTGTGTCACGGCAGAAATCAGCAAACACCATTAATTCTCAGTATATCCCAAATTGAGTTGGGGGTGAGGAGGAAAAGCGGGAGGGGGAGGGGACGGGGTTGAACCCATTGTTTTTTATTTTTAAAATTATATATTTTATGTCACGAACGCTTTTCGTTAAGACCACAAACATCCAATTTGGCTTGGCGTAATAAAATCAGCCGGAGCTCCCTTAAACGGAGCCATTGCAGAGAATTAAGTTGTGAAATCTAATCTATTATATCCATAAAGGAGAATGCTTTCATTGTAAATTCAGGTTATAAAGAAACTATACCTGGGCCGCCAGCCTCCCTTTTGGATTTGCTACTTGAAGGCTTATCAAATTACTTAAAAACGTTGGGCTACCCTCTCCATATCTCACGGCAACAAAATTAAATATGGCAACATTTCTTTTAATAGTGGAAAAGATCAGAAAATTCACCACAAGGAGATAGAATTTTTTTAAAACACCCCCCTCCGCGTTAGGAAGCACCCTATTTTCCCAATTAATTTGAATTTTTTTAAAAAGACCGAAAAGGGCCAAGACTTCAACTTCTCTCCCGCTCCGCAGCGGGGTGGGGTGGGTGGGTTTGGGGCACATCCCCGGGTGGGCCGCACGTGAGCCCCGCCGAACACCTGCGGGACCAGGATGGGGCGCCCACTGTCAGGCGGGCGCGCCCCAACCCCTGCGGCGAGGGCGCTCCATGGCCTGGGCAATGGCAAAGCCAGACAAAGGAGGCGCCCACAAGGGCTTTATCGGCCCCTCACCC
>NW_022900935.1:64039718-64040233 GCF_012274545.1 Fukomys damarensis
GCCCACTGTCAGGCGGGCGCGCCCCAACCCCTGCGGCGAGGGCGCTCCATGGCCTGGGCAATGGCAAAGCCAGACAAAGGAGTCGCCCACAAGGGCTTTATCGGCCCCTCACCCTTCTGGGAACTCAGTCCCTACACACTCTCCACAGGCTGCTCAGAGCGGGGCGGACGCGGCCCCTAGTATTTATTTGGTTTTACAAACAGGGGAGGGTTATTTATTGCCTTTCCCTAGCTGACCAGAAGTCGGGGTCACCGCCAAAGAGGGGTGTTTGGGGGGACGGCGAGGAGATCGATAAGTTTCTAAATTCCCAGGGAACTGGAGGACGCAGCTTTTGTCAGGCCTGCGAAAAAGATTTATGAGGCGCCGGCGGAGTGTCGGGTGAGCTTCGCCCAGGCCGCCAGTGCACCCCGTCTAATCTTTGATTTCCATCTAATTATTTTTTTCCTGCCACCTCCGACTCGGTGTCCGAGGAAGCGAACAAAGAGAGGGGGATGGGGCCGCACGGCAGCTGCGCG
>NW_022900935.1:64040479-64042308 GCF_012274545.1 Fukomys damarensis
GCTCGGGCCCGCGGCAGCCCGGCCCGGATGAACCAGCGCCGCGACCCCTCGGGTGGGGCCCGGAGTTGGCGCAGCTCGCACTGCACCCCACAGGGTTCCGAGGTGGAATCTCGGAAATGCCTACGAGCACAAACAAAAACTTTGCCCTAAATTGCAACTGAGCAGGGTTTGGGGGAGAGAAAATAGGCGGCTCAGCCTTTGGCAAGTTTCTTTTCTCCCGGCTCGGAAATTTGGATCTTTTGCGTTGGGGGGGAAAAATCCAAAATGGAAAATTAAAAAATTTTATTGGTCACTACTCGTGAGTCAACTAAAAGCAAGGATAATTAGAGTGTGGGGAATTCGAGAGATCATAAATCTGCGGCGCCTTTTCCACTGGAGTCGGGAGCCTTTATGGCTTGTTGACTTTTATTTTGAGAGAAATGAGGTCCAGGGCTTTGGTGGACGCGGGTCTGTGCCCCGCGCGCCACGCGGGACCGAGAGACTACGCGCGCCCGGGGCTGTGGTCCGCGGAATGAAGGTGGTCACACGGGCTGCACGCTTTACCCCAAGGAGGTCTCTTCCCAAGCCCAGGTACTTTTTCTCTCGGCCAAGCAGAGGAATCAACTTTCCTCCCAGTCCAGACTCCAGGAAATATTCCTGTGTGCGCCGGACAGAATCGGGAGGCGAGGAATTTTTATAAAGTGCTCCATCCCAGTTGGGGCTCTCAAACCTCTAGCCTATCCTGCACCCCTTGGCCTCGGCCTTTTGTTCTCATTTACTGGGGGGAGGACACAAAACTACTCCCACCATACATCACCAAATTATTTAACTTTCAATCTTCTGCAAAACGGCCAGGGGGCTGATTTCACTCCATAGGGGTCTTTAATCTCACCGGCTGGAGGTTATTTTCCAAATTCCCACACAACTAGGACCCTTTTCCTCTTCTGAAAATCTTTCAGCAAAACCTCCCCAGCAAACATCTGAAATCCTATTAATCGGGTAAGAAAGTGCGGAAGCCCTGGCTCAGCTGTCTCTAATTCTGGGATGAGAAAGTGAATTTTTAAAGAAACTCTAAAAATAAAAGCTCCTTTCCCTCTAGTTCTCTTCCATCTTCCCTTTGTTGGTGGGGGGGACGGGGGCGGGAAGACCTGAAGTCTGCAATCTGAAGAGTTCTCCCCCCAAATCGGTTCTCCGAGTTCTTTTGTTTGAAATGGGCATGGGGGAGGGGAAGGAGTCCGCTCCAGGCCGACTACTGGCCTCCTCCGACCGGAAAACCCCAAAGTCCACAGGCCTCTCCTAGCCGCAAGCCCAGGCTTCCTGGGGCCAGAAGTGGGTCGTTCCAGGGCGAAGGAAGCTCCTAGCCCAGCAGCCGACAAGGTCGGGCCTTTCCGGTCCCAGGCTTCCTTCGACACCCTCTTCCAAATCGAGCCTGCCAACTCGGAAAAGAATCCGAGTTTTCCAAGAGCAGAGGTGGGGACTGAAGAAACAAAGCCCGTTGTCCCAGCTGAGGCCCAGGCTGGACGCACAGTCTCGGACCGGGAGAAGAGGGCCGCAGCTTTCCAGAGGGGCCCTGTTCCTCCTGGCCTCGGAGAGAGTAGAGGGGCGCCCCGGTGGCAGCTGTACGGACACTAGATGGGGGTCCACGCCGCATAAAGACACGTTTACAGCGAACGGCTTACACACCAGCCGGGTTTATTCGTTCCCTCCCGAAAGTGCGCTCTGGGCGCGCGGGAAATAAGGAAAACGCACGTACCTGGCGGTGCTCCGAGGGCGGCCTCGCGGGCCTTCCGCTGGCGAGAGGCCCCTCGAAGCCACTCCCCACCCGGCTGGTGGCCCCAAGGCCCGTCCCA
>NW_022900935.1:64042698-64058940 GCF_012274545.1 Fukomys damarensis
CCTCCACGGATGAGAGCGCCTCCGCCCGACTCCTCCCCCCCGCACCCCTCCGGCGCCGTCGCCCGCGCTTCGCCCAATCATCGCTAGCCGCCGCCGATCCCTTTGTCTGGACCGCTGGAGCAGGCCAACGGGATAGCTCGAGGGCGCGGGCGGAACGCAGCTTGGCCAATCGGCGCACTCGAGGGCGTGGCTTGTGTGGGGCGCAGCAGCCTGGAAGGATTTCGCCGGCAAGAGCTGCGGGGACTCGAGCGAGGAGCCCGGGTAGGCCGGCTGCAGACGGGTTCTGCTCTTCTGACCGACCCCCCCATCTGGATAGCACCGTAGAGCCAACAGGGGGACGTGGGAGGGTACGTCGCGGCTGCGGGAGCGGGACGGCGACGTGGAGGAGGTCCGCGCCGAGGCCTCAGAGGACTTGGTCCAGAACAGCACATTTCAGCCTAGAGGGACTTGCGAAGCGAAGTGCAGGCTGCACAGCCTCCCAGGGGAAAGGAGTGTGTGGCATCGAAAGTCCATAAATTGGAAGAGCCTGTGAGATTGGGGGCCGATGTCCCAGGCTTACCCAGGATGAGCAGTGACCCGTTATTTCCTGAGCTAAGAAATGTCAGGAGACAGCCAGTGGCCCGGGAGCAGAGCTGGGGTCACCACAGCCAGGGCTGCGCTGCTCGGTGCCTCCCACCCCATGGGGGCACATGTCCTGTCCAAGATGTGAAGCCAGGGTCTCACCAGTGCCCTCCTGTGGGTCGTGGGGGGGCAGAGACAAGCCCCAGAGGGCTGGCTGCTGACTTCTCCGACAGAGATCTGCTCAGGCAGGTTGGCTTGTGCCCAGAGAAGGACCGAGGTCATTCCCAGCCTCCATGTCGAGAAAGAGAACCCACAGCCTGTGGGCTCCTGTGGTCCCAGGCCTTGGAGAGGATGCTTTTCAGACTTTCCTTGGTTCCCAAACCTTGACCCCAAGTGAAATCACAAACAAACCATAATGGAAACGGAAATACAGCAATATGGTCAGCTCAGTTGGCAGCTGCTGGGCCTGGAGATTGGGATGGGCCCTTTCCTGTGGGATTCGGTTTGTGAGTCCGAGGGAGAGGTGAACCCTGGTGCAGATAAGGTGTGCAAAGGTGGAGCCAGGGCTAGAGTCCAGTCGCAAACATCCCAGGACCTGCCAGGGGCTCAGCCTGAACATCTTTACTCCCCATGTCCCTGGCCCCATTGTCACCATCCAGTTCCTTGTTGCCAGAGCCACTGGGCAGTGACTTCTAAGGCTCTGAGGGTCACAGGATCAGCTGTTCACCAGCCTGGAGAATGGTCAGGAGCTCCCAGCAGCTCGACCTGGTCCAGTCGCAGCTGTATCTCATAGACCTGGATCGATAAGCATCCAAGGCCTGAAACCTGAACCAGTTTAGAGGCCTCGAAGGGACTGAATCAAGATATCTGTTTGGACAGTTTCTAACAGTATCCACTCCCACCCTCAAGCCCTGGAAATTATAAAAAAAATGTTAAAATCCATTATAACAAGAGAGGAAGGGTGCCTGGGGAGAGCGGTGGGCATCACAGGGGCTGGAGTAGACCACAGCATGAGAGCTGGCAGGGATGGTAGCTTTGAGGGAGCCATGCTCAGAGGCTTCTGGGCAACTGTTAGGGTGATTGGTGTGGTGGGTGATTGATGGCCCTTCCCTGGCCGTGTCCAGCTGGGGGCAGTGGACAAAGAAAATATCTGTTTGGGCCAGGGTGTGGCGGTCCATGCCTGTAATCCCAGCACCCGGGAGGCTGAGGCAGGAGGATAACAGCGAGTTCAAGGCCAGCCCCTGAACTACATAGCAAAACACTGTCTCAAAAAAGAAAACATCTTGTTGGCAAATAGCACCTGGAAAGATCAGGGAGTCCACTGTCCTCAGGGTCAGCACTGATGCTTGCAGCAACTTGCCTGGCTTCCCACAGTCTCGAGGCTGCTGACCACTTGCTGAGGGGATACATCAGGCATAGCTTCCCGGGCCAGGTAGGTGGATGACACTTCCAGGGTTCCCTTGCGAGGGGTGTGGCCGTGCAGCTAGTTCTGCTGAGATGAGTGGCCTTTGTGCTCTCCAGCTGTCCACTCTGTTCAGGTGTGAGTCCACAACCAGAGGAACCACCATCGGCCTGGGCATTGAGTGACTGGGGGAGTCAAGGAAGTGGAACCGTGACTGTCCTCGGAGAGGAAGATGCTTCTCCTTTGTTGGGGCTGCTATGCCAGGCCGTATACGTCAGCGCCATTGAACATACAGTTAACTCACCTTCAATTTACCTCAGGCTACATAATGTGTCTTGGCTCTTGGATTTTACATCTGCCTCCTTTTCGTGGCCTCTGGGTGGGTGGTGGGCACTCCCCTCTCCTAGCTTTGGGACTGGTAGCCTGGCTCACCCTGCCCAGTGGGACGTTATCATATGTGGAGGTGGCAAAGGCGTGGAACGTGCTGGCCAGGCAGGGTTCCACCGGGAAAACTGCCCAGTGGAAGACAGGAGAGTGGAGCAGATGCTAATGGGAAGCCAGGGGTCCCAGGAGGCGAGAAGCTGGAGCACCTAGTGTCCCAGAACCCAGGTCTAGCCTGGCTCAGTGGGCACTCACTCCTGGGCAGGCGGACTCCTCACTGCCGGTGTGAACCACTCTAGGGTGGTTCTTTAAACAGCGCCATGGTGACAGCTGACGGAGACGCCTGCAGGACTAATGGAGAAGTCATTGCACAGGGAGTTGGGGGGATGGGCCCAGAACATGTGGCATCAGCTGAGCACTGGGAAAGCTGAGCAAGGGGAAGGAAAAAGCCAGAACCTTACTTAGCCGGCTGCTCTCGAAGCTCTGCCCAGTCCTGCTCCAGACAGCACCCCAGAAATGTGGGCTCACCGGTTGGAGAGCATTGTTTATACCTCAGACAGTAGGAGAGAAGATTGTTATTGCTTCGAGGCCTGCCGCAAAGACAGCTCAGCCAAATAAGAGGGCTTAGGCCTGTGACAGAGCTCAGATTAAGGATCAGGTTGCTCAGATTAAGGATCAGGTTGCCCGGGAGGGAGCGGGTAATTGAATGGGCCCTGGGCTGTCAGTGGGATCAGTGCGGCCAGGGAAACTGCATCTGGACCCAATGAGCAGCTCCTGGCCCCTGGCCACGCGGGCTGCTGCAGGGCTTCCCCTTGAGATGACCTTGTCTACGGTGACCTTTTCCATGTGTGGGGAGAAGCCAGGGTGCTACTGGATCTAGGAAGGCCAGAGAGCAGGCTGGCAGGCGCCCTGCTGTCCACCCGAAGCCGCTGCTCTTCTCATGGGGCACCTGGCTGTACTACCTCCCGGATCCCTCCTGGTAGGTGTGGCCACCAACAGAATGTGACAGAAGTGATGGGCACCAGTTTCGAGCTCATACAGTTGTCCTGTGGTTTCCCCTTCCCATGGTTGGAGTGCAGACAATGTTTCACAAAAGCCATCACCTCCAGGACCCAGAGGGCTGTGTGGAGCCTCCTCAGGTGGGTCAGTGAAAAATGCGCTGCGAAGGGACCACACTTGTAATCCCTGATACTTAGGAAGCTGAGGCAGGAGGACCACAAATTTTAAAGCCCAGCCTGGGCAACTTAGTGAGTTAGGAAGACCCTGTCTCAAAAATATTATTTTAATTTTAAAAGAGCCTGGGATTTAGCTCAGTGTAAAAACCCTAGGTTCAGTCCCCAGTATGGTGGGGGCGGGGAAAGGGAGAGCAACAGTTTTAAAACACAGAATATTTCAAAACAACACTAGTAATATCTTCAGAGAGGAAGTTTTTGTCTTTATAAAACAGAATCTGGGGACTGGAGGCATGGCTCAGTGGTAGCGTGTGTTTAGCATTTGTGAGGCCCAGCACCAAAAAAGAAGAGAAAACAAAGAATCTGAAAAAGAAAGGACAAAAATCACAATAATAAAAGAATACGGGGAAGTGAATGCTCAGACGATTTTTGCTTTCTTCCTTACAATTTTCTGTATCAGTTTCACAAGAATATATTATTTATAGACTCGAGAAAAATAAAACCACGTTCATTTGAGAAAATAAAAATAAGCTTTAAAGGATATCTCCAACAGTCAGCTAGGTATCTTGGGAAATAAAAAATTGGAGCCTGGAAATCAAAATGCTCAATAAATAGGTGGGCCAAGGAGTGGATGTGCCTGGGCCAAAGAATCCCCAAGGCCAGAGAGGAAAAGGACAAAAACACGGTAAGTGTGAGGGAAAGGTTAAGAAACACAGCAAATGGGCGCATCGTTTTCTACATCCACTTAGATGGAATTCCAGAGGAGACAGGAAAGAAAAGGGAACTAATAGAGCTGTCCGGGGCTGACAGAAACACTGTGATAACATTTTAGAATGGAGGAAAGAAAAATACAAGTTCACATTAGGGGAAAAGACCAGGAAAAGCCCAACATCTGACGTGACAACTCGAGGCTCAGCCTCGGTGGAGAGGCACCTTCACGGCTAGCGGAGGCGGCGATCCTGCAGCCTGCGATTCGGTGCCAGCCCCGACAGCCTTCGGTGCTGAGGAAAAACAAACATTGTTTTCGGTCATGCCAAGTGTTCCGAGTGTATTTCCAACAAATACTATCTGAAATAATTACTAGATTATGCACTCTAGCAAAACCAAAATAAAGAAATAAGTAGATCCAAGAGGAATGCAGGGGGTACGTGAGCCAGTGAGGCTGATTTCTGTTGGGAAATGCTCTTGGCAGTCAGAGAGGAGGCTCCAGATGACCTCAGATGGGAAGAGGCAGGGGAAGGAGGAGGGGAAAGAAAACTGTGTCTTGCCTGTGGGATTAGACAGATTCCAGTGACCTCTAGAAGGATTGGAAAACGTAAATTAAAGTGCATAGTCAACGTTTAACCAGTAGGCCGGGGCTGCAGCTCAAGGGCAGAACACTTGCCTAGTGTGGGTATAGCCCCAGGGTCCATCCTAGGTATTGTCAAAAAATTATTGTAATTACATCAAATGTAACCAGAAGATAAAAAGAATATGATATAAAGCTTCCCAACAAATGGAACAGACAACTTGACATACGTTAACAGAAGCAGGAAAGTGGAGTGTGCAGAGCGAACAGGGACAACAAGCAAGCGTGGTGAATGAGCCCAGAGCCAGGCGGAAAGAAAGGTCCAAGTGCAGGAAAGGTCCAAGTGGGATGGTAATTACAAGAAGTGCTAATGAGTTACTGTCATGTATTAAAACAGACAGACACTTGGCTGAGATAAAAGTTCAGAATCCCAAAGCATAGAAGAGTACCCGTAACCTCAGCACTCAGGAGGCTGAGGCAGGAGGATCACCATGAGTTCTAGACCAGCCTGGTCTACATAGACCCTATCTTTAAAAAAAAAAAAAAAAAAAAAAAAAAAAAAAAAACTATGATTGTGGCCAACTCCAGCAGCTCCCTGCCCCAGCGACTGTTCCATACCTGGTGTCTCTAACTGGGGTCTGCGGAAAGCCCAGATGGGAAGCTCATGAGTAGAGCTGGGATCCCCACCCTTGGGTAGGACATTTGTTGCCATCGATCTCTCACTAATCAAAGGGCTGATTTTAAAAATGTGTGTGTCGAAATTTTAAAAG
The DNA here is from genome assembly GCF_012274545.1 of Fukomys damarensis. NCBI lineage: Eukaryota > Metazoa > Chordata > Mammalia > Rodentia > Bathyergidae > Fukomys > Fukomys damarensis. The sequence continues at coordinate 64,048,273 of NW_022900935.1, forward strand.
TTTATTACAGCCAGTCTGTAATCCCAGTACTTGGCGAGGCTAAAGCAGGAGGATTGCAAGTTCATGCTCAGCCTGGGCAATTTATCAACTTAGGGAGATCCTGTCTTGCAAAATTTAAAAAGGGATAGGGCTGTACCTAAGTGTGAAGGCCCTAGGTTCAATTCCCAGAACCACAAAAGAATAAATAATAATAATTAAAGAAAATAAAAATTTATCACAATAAAAGACACCTTGTCATTAACCCCCCTCAAAAGACTGCCTGCGTTCGAACTCATCCCATCATCCTTGCCAATTTCTTGTTTGTTTTTTTTGTTTGTTTGTTTTTTGAGACGGGGTCTCACTGTGTAGTTGAGACTGACATGGAACTCACTGTGTAGCCCAGGCTGGTCTCGAACTCACAGCGATCCTCCTGCCTCAGCCACCCGAGTGCTGGGATTACAGGCATGCGCCACCACACCCGGCATCCTTGCCAATTTCTGAAGCAGTTCCTGAAGTCCTCTCTCATGAGCGTCTTTATGAGGTGTGATAACAAAAAAAGCACAGTGAATGCTGCTGCTGAGCGCCATCCATCCTAGGGGCAGGCTCATAAAAGTATTACAGGGTGCCCTCTTCTACCTTATTCACCAGATCTGGCACCTTGCGACTTCTGGCTGTCACCCAAAGTCAAAATGATAAGAAAGGAAAGTGTTTTGAATTGATTCAGGACATTGAGGCAACCATGACAGTGAAAGAGGACTTCAAAACTGCTTCAGAAAGTGGCACGAAGGACAGGGTTAGTGTGTTTAAAGCAAGGGGGATATTTTGAGGAGGATTAATGGCAAAGAGTTGTACTGTAATAATTTTTAAAAATGTAAGTATTCATGGTATCTTTTGATCACAATTTGTGCTTGGCATTTCCTTTACTGAGTCAAGGACAATAAATACCATTTATTTTCAAATCACCTCACAATTTTTTTGACTTTTTGTTTTTTGTTTTTGAGACAGGATCTCACTATGTAGTTGAGACTCCCCTGGAACTCACTATGTAGTCCAGGCTGGTCTCTAATTCACAGTGATCCTCCTGCCTCAGCCTCCCGAGTACTGGGATTATAGGCATGCGTCACCATGCCTGGCACCCCACAATTATTATAGGGATCTTTAGCGGCACTTCAAAATTTGGGTAGATTTCTAATGTGTCAATAAAGAAGTATAGTCACACATCATACATATCAGAACTTTTGTGATGTGAGTATTATATATATAAAACAATCATATAAATGCTTTGATTATCTTGATTATTTGATTATTGTGTTTCATTCTAGTAAGTTTTCTTTAAAATCTGTGTGTTTGGGCCGGGGATTTAGCTCAGTGGTTCTGGTGCCTGCCTTGCAAGCACAAGGACCTGAGTTCGATCCCTGGTACCAAAAAAAATAAAATCTATGTGTTTTATTTTATGTATTTAAATACATTTTGAGAAGGGGATCTAAGACTTTCCCAGGCACCGGGGTCTAGGCCAGTCATGGTGAATCTGCTGCTGTGGCCAAAGCCAGGCTGGGTGGACAGGGCCCAGTTCAGCACAATGGATGTCAAGGGCTTTGTCACTCGGCTCCAGGACAACTTTTTAATTTGTGCTGTGCACCAGGAGACATGCTCATCCTACCCAAGATCCTGCGGATCGGGGTGGGAGGCCTGCAATTACTGTTGGCCTCTGCCTGGCATGAGGCAGGGCACATTCTAGTAAGTTCTTTAAAATCTGTGTGTTTGGGCCGGGGATTTAGCTCAGTGGTTCTGGTGCCTGCCTTGCAAGCACAAGGACCTGAGTTCGATCCCTGGTACCAAAAAAAATAAAATCTATGTGTTTTATTTTATGTATTTAAATACATTTTGAGAAGGGGATCTAAGACTTTCCCAGGCACCGGGGTCTAGGCCAGTCATGGTGAATCTGCTGCTGTGGCCAAAGCCAGGCTGGGTGGACAGGGCCCAGTTCAGCACAATGGATGTCAAGGGCTTTGTCACTCGGCTCCAGGACAACTTTTTAATTTGTGCTGTGCACCAGGAGACATGCTCATCCTACCCAAGATCCTGCGGATCGGGGTGGGAGGCCTGCAATTACTGTTGGCCTCTGCCTGGCATGAGGCAGGGCTGATGCTCTTCCTGTCCCTGAAGTGGGAGGGCCCTGGAGACACTCCCGCACCTCTCGGGGCCACCTCTAGTGCTGCCCGTTCTGTTTCATGAAGCTGCAGAATGTGACTATCGAGATGTCAGTGGAAGCTCCCACACACCCACCTGAAAGTGCCCCGGAAGAACCGGCAGTGAGAAAGGGAGAAGGACACCCCAGCACGCATCTGCCGCTTGTCCTGGGTGATGGCCACGCGTGTATTCATTACATGAGGATACACAGGAAGGTGCATTTCAAATAGCGGCACACACCTGTGAGCCGAGCTACTCAGGGTGTGTCCCTGGGTCCAATCCCCAGAACTTTAAAAAAAAGAAAAGGTATACTTTGAGCCAGATGTGGCGGCACACGCCTATGATCCCAGCACTCAGGAGGCTGAAGCAGGAGGATCACCACAGGTCTGAGGCCAGCCTTGGCTATCTATCTTGAATTACATGGCGAGACTCTGTTACAAAAAAAAGTATATTTTGATGTATATCATACCACCAGGCTTCAATAAAAAGCTATACCAGGGCTGGGAATTTGGCTCAATGTTTCTGCTGCTTGCCTCGAAAGCATAAGGGCCCAAATCCAATCCCCAGTACCAATAAATAACAAACAAACAAACAAAAAGCTATACCCGATAAATATCAACAAAAAAGGGCAAGTGTAGTAATATTTTAAACAGATCAAAAGAGGGCTGGGGATTTAGCTCAATGTTGCTGCTGCCTGCCTTGCAAGCACAAGGTCCTGAGTTTGATCCCTGGTACCAAAAAAATAAAAAAATAAAAAGAAATAAGACAAGAAACATGAGAAGGGTCCAAACCCTGTATTTCACTTATAACCATCACAGCAATGTACTGACTGTCAGCTGTGTCAGGAACCGCACAGCTGCAGGTGACAGAGCAATCAGCAGGCCGTGGGGTGCAGGATGTGCCATCTTTGGGGGGCATTTGGGGTTTTTTGTCCTCTTATTATTACATCCTGTTTCTAAAAGGAGTGTGGAGACCACATCTTCTGAGTCAGAGCCCATTCTGTGGGCACTCCTGTCTGCAAGGGTGCAGGAGTCCGGGCATTTCCTCTACACGGGGAGGAGCAGGTGGTCAGTCTGCCACACCAACTGTCAACTACTAGGCACCAACAAACAACTTTTCAAAACATATAAAGAAAAAACCATACAAGTGCCTCTGCTAATAAGCTCACATTTGGTGGGAAATCTCCAGACATTAAGGAAACAAGTAAACAAGAAGCAACTCCAGATGTTGTAGATTTGCAGCCCTGGGCATCAGGCCACACTGTGCCCATGTCAGGCAAGTGCCCTACCACGGAGCCATGTCCCCAGCTCTTTTTAAATTTTATTTTGAGACAGGGATTCCCAGGCTGGGCTCAGACGGGTGATCTTCCTGCCTCAGATTCTCAAGTCACTGGGGTTATAGGTGTGCACCCCCATGGCCAGTAGACATATAACAGATTTGAGAATCACAAACAATGCATACATCAGAGCTTTATATTCAATGAACTTTACAATCATGTATATATCATTTTCTCACATATGGACCAGTCTCACCAAATTGAATATTTATGAGGCCACAAAAAACATCTCAGGAAGTTGTAAAAAGCAGAAATCATGCCATTCTTGATTACAGTGAGATCACTCAGAATTAAGAGTAAGAAGATATCTTGGAGTGATCACCTGATCAGTTAAAGACATCTTCCTAAACAACTCTTGGGTAAAGAAGGAAATCAAAATGGAATTTGCAAGGTATTTTATTAAGAAATTTCTTCTTATGGGCCGGGGATTTAGCTCAGCAGTTCTGTGGCCTGCCTTGCAAGCACAAGGACCCGAGTTCAATCCCCAGTACCAAAAAGTAAAAAAATAAAAGAAACTTCTTCTTAGGGCTGGGGATTTAGCTCAGCGTTTCCGCTGCCTTCCTGTTAAGTGCAAGGTCCCAAGTTCAATCCCTGGTACCAAAATATAAGTAAATAAATAAATTCTTCCTTTTGTGGTGCTGGACATGGATGCCAGGGCCTCACACATACTAGGCGAGAGTTCTACCACTGAGCTACACTACAGCCCCAAACTGCAGTGATTTATAAATGCAGATACAGTGAGAGCCTGCAGGCCAGCCCACAGGAAGAATGTGAAGATGTACAACCTCAAGTATGTTAACTGGAAAAAAATGAGGAAGATCCAAAGGGATAAACTGAGCTCTTAACCAGAGAGGTCGGATAACACACAACAAAGAAAGCTAACGTCGTTAGGGTTCTCGCATCTATGTTCAGAAAGGGGGTGGAACACAGGTTTCTTTTCTGCTTCTGGTTTTGAAGAAGTGTTGAGAAAAGCCCCATCTTTTTCAGTGTTTTTGAAGAGTTTACAGGATACAGTGATTATTCCCTAAAAAAATCTCATAGCACTTACCTTGGGGCCATCAGGGGCTGGCGATACTTTTGTGAGCAGATCTTGACCACATTTCCCACTTCTTCCACGGTCATTTCTGCTACTCCTGGAATCAGCTTAGTAGCTTCCCCCCGCCCGAAAATAATCTACTTCTTTTTATTTTATTGATGAAGATTTGTTCCTAGAATTCTTTTTTTCCTAGAATTCTTGTAATTTAAATTTAAAATTTAAATTCTGCCTTTGTGCTTTTAGTTCTCTGTGATCCCTAATGAATGTGGCCACCTTCCCTGGGTGCACACGCAGCATCTGTGCACACATGCACATGTGTGCGTGCCCGTGTGTGCGCATATGTGTGCACACACATGTCTATGTGCATGGGCTTTCTCTTGACTTTCTTCCTTCTGCCAGCTCAGGAGGTGACTATCCCGTCACTTATCTGCTCTTTGCTTTGCGTGCCACCTCTTTTTCTCCCGGCTTTTTCTGCCCTTATAAACACACTCAAGTTTCTGCGGTCCTCAGAGTAAACAGCATCACCACAAACAACAGCAAACCAAATAACCAAAAAGGCCTCATGCCAAACGCCCTTCTAGTGAATGCCCTGTTCCTCCCTCTCCTCTTCTTTCAGCCAAACATCTGGAAAGAATAGTCCACACCAGGCTTCTGTTGTATTTTGTTTTGTTCCAAATCCATTGCAAACTAATACTTTTGTAAAATATAATAAAATGAATTAATAGAAAAATGGAAGAAAACCCCAAAAGACATCCGAAACGCAGCCCCTAATTTTTTTTATTACTAGAGTCGACAGGCGTTGGTCAGGGCCGGACTGCTGTAAACCTGCTAGGGCGGGGCGGGCGGGGCGGCACCTGTGATCCCTCCCATCCCTTAGGAGGCAGAGGCAAGGCCAGCCTAAACTACATGTAGCACTGCCTCCAGACAAACAAATAAACACAATGCTAAACTCTTGCTCTTGATCCCCACACTTATCTTGACAAGAAGAAGAAGAAGCACCTGGGGTGGGGTCTCCAGCCAACAGGCGGCTCTGTGCCACGCACACCTCTGGCCCCGCCTCTGTACCTCCTCACTCTGGGCAAGGGCCCCGCCGCAGCCTGTGGCTTCTCCTTGGACGGCCCTGTGACTATTTTTGTTCCTTTTCTTCACCAATGCTACTCTGACTATTCCCCTGTCTTAGTCCATTTTCTGCAGCTATAACAAAATATCCGAGACTGTGTAATTCTGAGTCATTTGTAAGGAAAAGAAGTTTATTCAGCTCACAGTTTCTGCAGACTGGAAGGCTAAGGGCACGACGCTGGCCTCTGGTGGGGGCCTCCTTGCTGCGTACGAGCCAGGGAGGGCATCGCACAGTGAGCCAGGGCGGGTGGCCAACTGGCATTTCTCTTTCCCTCCTTATGAAGCTGTAAGCGCAGCCGGGCCTGGCGTCACCTACACATGATCCCAGCACTCTAGGAGGAGGGAGGGTCACAAGATCGAGCACAGCCAAGGCAACTTAGTGATTCAGAGAGACCCTGTCTCAAGATAGAAAATTTTAAAAAGGGGCTGGGGCTGTTGCTCAGCGTGAAGGCCCTGCGTTCAATCCTCAGTACTGCAAAATAAACAAATAATAAAGTCGCTAATGCTGCCAGAGGGGTCCACCTCCAGATACCAAACAGGACTTGGATGATTAAGCTTCCAGCGCATGAACTTTTTAGCGCACTTCAAACTACGCTTCTCTTTTTCCTTTCTTCCTTCTTTCCTTCATCTCTTTTCCTTTCTTTCTTTCCTGTTCTTTCGGTACCAAGGATTGAAAACAGGGGCTCTCTACCACTGACCTGCACACCAGCCCCTTTTATTATTTTGTTTGGAGTCAGGCCCAGGCGGTGCATAGAAGGACAGCCCAGGAGGTGTCCATGGTGTGAGAAGTGGAGAGACAGGGACTGGGCCAGGCAGGGATGCGATGTGTGGTCTGTCTGTGGGCCACATTCCCCAAGGGCTCTGGCCTGACTTCCTGGGCCTCAGTCCCTCCTCACCTGTGGGCAGCCCGCGGCAGGACCCCTCGCTTCTAGCTCTTGGACCCCCACCCCATACTGTGCTGAGCCCGCTGAGGTCATATCCAGGACCAGGACGGAGCACACGGTGGGTGCTGCCAGGGGAGCTGCAGGTTCAGGATGAAGTCTGCACGGACCTGGGCTTCTCCTGACTCTCCTTCGCTGGGGCTGTTCCAGAACAAGCTGGAGCCTGTGGGGTGCAGAGCCCTGGCTGCCAGCCTTTCTCACTTGGGGATTCTGGGGTAGCCCAGGAGCTGGCATTTTTTTATCACACACACACACACACACACACACACGCACACGCACACATTTTTTTTGGTACTGGGGATCAAACAACTCTGGTGCTTGCGCTTGCAAGGCAGGTGGCAGAACCACTGAGCTAAATCCCCAGCCCTATCACTTATAATTTTAAAGTGCGCAAATGTGTGTAATAAATATAGCAATATGCATTTAGCAATTATATAAGATCACACATATAGATTATACACACACACACACACACACACACACACACACACACACACACATATATATATATATATATATATATATATATACACACACACACACAGTCACAAACATGTGCCAGGATTTTTTTCGTTAAGCTTTTTATTTTGAAATAATTGCAGATTCACGTGTTGCTGTCAGAAATAACACCGAGGGACTCCACATGCCCTTTACCAGGTTTCCCCAGTGGCACATCCTGCAAAATCACATGACATTCTGGTGGCCTGGATATTGACGTGGGGACAGCCGACTCAGCACCCCAGCGAAAGAGGTCCCTCCTTCTTGTTCCCTCCTCTGCCACACCCGCTGCCCTCCCTCTCCTGAAGCCACTCTCCCCCGCCCCTCTTCCTTTCTTGTCTTTATTTCCCTTTTTCTCTTTTTTCTCTCTCTCTTCCCTTCTCTTTTCTTTTGGAAACCAGACCTTGGCCGTGCTAAGTGTGTGCTCCACTCCTGAGCTGCACCCAGCCCCAGCCTCCGCCTTGTTCTTTTCCTTGTAAGCGGTCTCCATGGATCCTCGGAAGGCCATATGGGTAGTTCTGTGTGGTCCGCTAGTACGGTGACGGTGTGATGTAATTTGTGTTTAAGATTTTGTGTGAATATGAATCTTCATTTCCCAGGGACATGATTATGGAGTTGTTTGGGAGCGGTGAAGTTTTTTGCGGGGGAGGAGGGAAGGTACTGAGGATGGAAGCCAGGGCCTTCACAGCGAGCTATATCCCCAAACCTTTTTATTTTTTATTTTTTAAAAATTTGAGATAGCATCTCTTGCTAAGTGACTAAGTTGCCCAGGCTGGGTTTGAATTTAGCGATCTTCCTGCCTCAGCCTCCCAGAGTGCTGGGTTTACAGGCATGCACCACTGTGCTTGGCTTGTATTATTTTTAAGGAAACTGCCAAACTGTTTCTTGGAGTCGGTGTATCATTTCTCATTTGCACCAGCAATGAGTAATGCAGTTTCTCTGCATCCTCACCAGCGTTTGGTGTTGTGGAGTTTTCTCTTTCGGCCATTCTGCTCATCTGTATGCACTGGTGTCTCACACAGGTTTCGAGCTGCATCTCCCTGACAGCTGAGGATGCTGAGGTCTTTTCATGTGTGGATTTGCCTGTCTAACCTGGCCAGTGAGATGCCTGCTCCTGCCTTTTCTTGCTTTTGAATTGAATTGCTTGCTTTTTCTGAGTTCTTTAAGCTTGAGTTTAAAGAATTCTTTGCATATTTTGGGTGATACTAGCCCTGGTCTGAAGTGTGGTTTCTAAGATAGCTGTTCACAGTCTGTAGCTCCTCTGTTCTTACTGTGTTTTTAACTTTCTACTTTTGAATAATTTCCAGCTTACAGAAGAGTTCTTAGAACAGTACAATGAGCCCCTGTATCCTGTCCACCCTGATTCCTCGAGGGTTAGTTGACCATTTACATACTTTATTATTCTGTATTTTTGAGCCATCTGAGAGTAAGTTGCGGGTAAGATGCCTGTTATGCCTTGACGCTCACATGGGGTTCCTACCACACTGCCCAGCTCTTATATCACCACAGCAGGGCCATCAAAATCGACAGGACCTTGAAGCCAGGCATGGGGGCTCATACCTGCAATCCCAGCCCTTGGGAGGCTGAGGCAGGAGTATCACTGCAAGTTCAAGGCCTACCTGGGCTACACAGTGAGTTCAAGACCAGTCTGAACTACAAAGCGAGAGCTTGTCTCAAAAAAAAAAAAAAGTCAGGACCTTAATGTTGAGGCGATGCTACCATGAACCCACAGACCCTGCTGGACTGTCTCATTGTGACAGATCACCCCAACACCCTCTCCCATGGTTCCAGACCCTCAGCCAGGCCCACATGGTCATTTGTTGTTTCTTTAGCATCCTTCAACCCAGAGTTTTATTCTATGCTTTCACCTGACAGTTGGGGTCAGTGGCTCAGAATTCAGAGAGGAAGGCTGAGCCAGTCGAGCACATCTACAAGATGGGTAAACTGAGACCGGAAGTTGCAGGGCTTGTTCAAGGCCTCACAGATGGTCCACAAAGGGGCTCCTGGGCTCTCTTGCTCCTCCCTGAGGCCGGAAAGGCCCAGGGCTACAGTTCAACTGACAAGGTGGCCAGTGAGGCTAGAGCCTTCTGGCCACTTCTAAAACATCTAAATTAAAGCCGGGTGTGGTGGCACAGGCCTGCAATCCCAGAACTCTGAAAGGTTGAGACAGGAGGATCGCCAAGTTTGAACCTGGCCTGGGCCACTTGGCCACTTGTCTCAAAATAAAGTATTTTTGAAAAGGGTTGGGAATAAAGCTCAGTGGTAGAGCACTCCTGGGTTCAATGCCCAGTACTATCAAACAAAAAAACAAAACCACCTAATTAAAACACGATGAGAAAATTCTACCTTTGAGTTTGTCTGCGTTCCATCAATGTGATGTTTCGAAGAGCCCAGGTGCCGCCCCCCGCTCCTGCCGACCAGGCCCATTTCCACCGTGGAAGTGGACTGAACCCCTTGGGGGCAGCTGTCGGGAGGCACACGATGTCCACTTGCCCCTCACTGGTGACACTCGTGTTTGTCACTCGGCTGACGGTGACACGGGCCAGGTCCTCCCACGGTGCAGATAGTTAATTAGTACTTTGCAATTACTAACTACTAAGTAACAAGGGGTAAACACTTGGAGGGCAGATACACTGAGGCGGAGTAAACACCCGTCTCCTTGGGCCTGTCACCCAGAGTCCGCTCACCCACTCTTCCCTCCTCCTTGAATCAATTATTAATATGCTGGTTGTCAAATGGAAGTCTTCTAATCCCATTATTCCCCCTACACTTAAGAGTCAGCTTTCTCCCCCATTCACGTGTTCAATCATTTATTTTTATCATGAATTATTTATAGAGTAAATAAAGATAGCATCCATTACTATACTGTGCTGCCCCGATCGTCCCGGCCCTGCCAGAGGGAGCCCTTTGAGCCGTCTCCTGCCCTCCCATCGCTCTTCGGCACTTCCGGACTTCTTGGCACAGGAGACATTCCAGACGCATCCTGAACATTCCCCACCCCGCCCTGGACTCAGCTTTCTGCAAAGAGCCTTAGTTCCTGTTAGAGAAGAGACCAGAAGTCAGGACCTGGGCACTGGGCTTACAGGTTGCGTCTAGGCCTTGCTGTCTCGGGCCAGAGCTAGACGCACGCTCCCCACGTCTATGTCTAGATCTGTCTATATTAAGAAATGCGCAGTCATGCCAATACCACAACTGCTGTCCAGCACCTTGGAGCTGATTCCAAACTTCCTCCTTGGACTCCTCCGCTATACTGAGGGCACTTATTCAGCTGCCTCCAGGGGGCCCTCTCCTCCATCCTCCTCCTCCCTCCCCTGAGGGCCATGAGGCTGGTTCCTGGTCTCTGCTAAGGAGAGGAAAGGCGCTGGGCATGGTGGCACGTGCCCACCTGTTATCCCAGCACTCTAGAAAGCTGAGGCAAGCCGGGCGTGGTGGTGCGTGCCTGTAACCCCAGCACTCAGGAGGCTGAGGCAGGAGGATCGCTGTGAGTTTGAGACCAGCTTGGGCTACACAGTGAGTTCCAGGTCAGTCTCAACTATGCAGTGAGACAAGACCCTGTCTCAAAAAATCAA
>NW_022900935.1:64059012-64064050 GCF_012274545.1 Fukomys damarensis
CCCTCAACAAAAAAAAAAAAAAAAAAAAAAAAAAAAAAAAGAAAGAAAGAAAAAAGGAAGATGAGGCAGGAGAATTGGAAGCCTGAGCCCAGCCTGGTCAACTTACGAACTTAGCAAGACCCTTTCTCTAAAAAGTAAAAAATAGGCCAGATGTGTTGGTGCATGCCTATAACCCCAGCAGTGGGGAGGCTGAGGCAGGAGAATTATCATGAGTTTGAGGCCAGCCTGGGATACATAGTAAGTTCATAGCAAGACCCTGTCTCAAAATTCCACAAAAATAAAAGTAAGAAAAGCCGGGCTGGGGATTTAGCTCAGTGGTACCATGCCTGCCTCAAAAGTACAAGGTCTTGAGTTAAATCAGTGAAAAAAAAAAAAGTAAGAAAAGGGCAGGGGTGTAGCTCAGTGCAAAGGCCCTGGCTCAATCTCTAGCACTGCAAAAATAAACACAAATAAAATTTTGAAAAAAGGAAGGGAAGGTAGAAAGTGGGGTTGTGTGACTTTCACGTGGCCACCCTGGCAAGTGAACACAAACTGTGAGTTAAATAAAGAACAGACACTAATCTCCCAGCTCTAGAGACAGGAAGAGTGAGACCAAGCTGCGGGCAGGTGGCTCCCCCTGAATTTCTGAGGGAGAGTCCGTTCTGAGCTCTCCTAGCTCCTGGGGCCCTGGCCGTCCTCGGCATCTTTGTTTGGCAATGAATCCGCCATCTCTGGTCTTGCACGGCCTCTCTCTTCTCTGTGTGCAAACTGCTCTCCCCATGGGGCTGACTGTGCTTCTAATGGCAACTACATCGCAGGTAAATCACCAGCAGCACCACAGGCTGGCAAATCCACCTGAACTGGGTCCTGTCCCAAAGACCGTTTCCAAATAAGGCTACGTCATAGCAGGGGGGTCAGCACTTCAACATAACTTCTGTGAGACGTGATTTAGCCGCAACAGGATGGAGCCTGCATTTGTATCGAGCCTAGGGTTGCAGCTTCAGTCTTCCAGGACCCCAGGGTGGAATGGCGTTCAACAGAGATGGAGGGGCTGGGAGCCAGGAGGCAGGGTTGGCCTTGGGCGGGGGTGCAGAAGGATGCTGGCCAAGGGCCCCAGAGGAATCTGGACACCAGCTCACCCCACACATGGGATGGGGTGGGAGTGTGGAAATCCTGTCCAGGGATAAGGTGCTCACTCCACGCTGGCTCGGGGACCCTTGGGTAAGGGTCAGCCAGGTGCCTCCATCCCACAGCTGCCCTCCAGTGTGAGAGCTCAGTGACCCAACAGAAGAAGGGATCATGCAGGCTCTGGCTTCTCCCTATACAAGGGCCTGTATAAGGGGCTGAGCCTGGGCCCCCTCCTCAATGGGAGCCTCATAAGCACCCCCAGTTGGGGACTGCTAGTCAGGCTTTGGCAGTCAGCAAGTCATTAAAAAACCTGTCCCATGAACCAGGTACGGTGGCGCACACCTGTCATCCTAGCACTCTGGGAGGCTGAGGCTAGAGAATTTCAAGTTCTAGCCAAGCCTAAACAACTCAGTGACTTAGTGAGGCCCTGTCTCAAAATAAAAAATGAAAAAAGGGGCTGGAGGTGTAGCTCAATGTGAAGGCCCTGGCATCTACTCCCAGTACTGGGAAAAAAAGTCCCAGCATAAAACTTAAAGAAACTGGTCGACCAGTACATACAGGCCCCGCGTAGCTGTTTCTGGCTGGCTTGGCAGCCAAGCAGAGGAAAAACGCAAGTGTCCTGAGCTTGCTGCCCTGCTGGGCACGGCTGTCTATTCTTTAGCAGCAGCAGCAGATGAAATCAGGTGATCCCAAACTACTCCAGAGATGGCCCTTCACCATAAAGATGGAGAAACAGAGGCCCAGAGAGGCACTGGTGGGGTCTGGCCACCTGCCAGGGTCTGCACTGGACTAGCCTGAGCCTCTTCTGGGCCTGGTTCTGCTTGGGACTGAAGTTCAAGGGAAAAGGCAGGAAAGGGCCTCCATCCTCCAGGGCCGGACTGGACGCATCTCTCCACCGTTGCTCACAGCGGCTGGAGCCGTGGCCCTGGTCGCAGGTTCACGTGTTTGATGAATTTGTCATAACTTGAAAGGCCCTGGTTTCTGCACTAACTTCCTGTTCCAGTTCACTTGCCAACAAAACCACAGGCGGGTTAATTGCATGTCTGTCAACACGCGCAGGGAGCTCCCGGGGCCCTCGCATTCCTCAGCCCGGCTCCGGCCTGCAGGGAGCCCCGAGCGCCCTCGCACCCACACCAGAGCACAGCCAGGGACTGTGCTACGTGCCCTTCTGGCGGTCCCCTCGCTCCCATCCTCCCCGTGGGTTTGCCGGGGCATGGAGTTTTCCCAAGACAAGCGTAGGTGCTCCTGAAAGAGCAATTCCTCTGCCGGGCTCTTCCTCCCTCAGTACCAGGGTTCAAACTCAGGACCTTGGGCTTGCCAGGCAGGCACAGCACTGCTGAGCTACAGCCTCAGCCCCATCATTTTTCATTCTTGAGAATGGGTATCACTAAGTCACTAAGTTGCCCGGCTTAGTCTTGAACTTGTGATCCTCCTGCCTCGGCCTCCCAGAGTGCTGGGATTATAAGTGTACACACTCATGCCTGGCAACCTTCTGAATTTTAAAAGTATTGTTTGGGTTTCCTTGGGCTGTTGTAACAAATTTCCACAAATTGGGTAACTTAAAGTAATAAAAATTTATTCTTTCATAGTTCTGAGGCCCAGAAGACCTAAATCAAGGTGCCAGTTTGCTCTGGAGGCTCCCGAGGAGGACACTTCCTGTCCTGCCTGCTGCTGGGGGCCCTGCTGCTCCTCGGCTGAGCCAAGCCTCTGTCTCTGTCTTCAGGTGGCTTCTCCTCTGCTGTCTGAGCTTCAGGTAGGTCCCAACCTAAACCCAGGGTGACCCTACCTGAGAACGAGATGGAAATTAGAGCCTGGAGAAACCCTTGGGCCAGCAGCCAGCCTTGCCCTGTAGGTGGTGTGCACAGCTGGTCCAGGATGAGCCTGGCACCTGGGTACCTGGACACATGGGCACCTAGACTGTCCCCTCCAGTGCTCCTCTCCGCAGGTACCACCAGCCTCCCTGGGGTGCACGTGGGGCCACGTGAGGGTTATAAGAAGGAAGAGGCCAGAAGCTGAAACAAAAGCATCAGCTGTGTTCGAGGCCTCAGAGCCAAGGGGAAGCCAGAAATGCGGGGCTGGCTTGGCCAGACCTATGCCCCACGACTCTGTCCAGATGGATGTCTTCAGGGGCCACCCACGCTGTGTGCACTTTGCTGCGTACACAACTGCAGAGCCAGGGGCCAGGTGGCCTTGAACGGTGTTCATGGCCCTGGGCCTTGGACAAGGGACCCTTTCTCCCTCATCATACAGAAGAAAGGGACAACACTAGCTGGATTGGGGCTGGTGGGCGGGTACCACAGGGCGGCCCAGGAAGCTACCTTTCAACAGGCCTCATGGGTTGGACTGATTCAGTCCTGCCCTGTGCCTGGGTGGCCTGTCCAGCTCTCTGTGCTCTCTGGCCCTTGTGGGGCCACTCTGGACCCACTGACTTATGGGTGTGGATACTCCGGTGGCATCAGAAGGGACAGCCATGGGTCCTACACAGACTACGGCCATGGATGCTTCCCCACATTGGAGGTAAGACAGGCTCGCTGCATGGCAGGAGGCTGGGGTTTTCTGGGGATCCTGGGGGCTCAGAGAACTATTGCCTGCCCAGTCCCTCACCACCTGGGATGAGTGTGTGGCTGGGAGTCAGGGTCTGGGGGGCTACTCGTCCTTTCTGTCTGTTTGCTAGTGCACAGAATGGGTCCTGGCACTCTGAGGGCCCCCACCTCCCTTCGGGAACACGGGAAGGGGATGGTTCTGTGAAACAAACTTGCAGAGAGCTCTCATTCCCATAAGGGGTGTGGGTTCTGCAGCAGGCTCAGTGAGGACAAAGAGGGACAAGGGAGACACGCGGCGATGTGGTCCTCAACTTGGGCCTGGCAGAGCCTGGCCGGTAGAGTACACAGTGCCTGCCGTCCTGCTGTTGACTGACATCTGGGCCAGGCAGGCCGCAATGGCTGTGTCCTTCTCCCAGTCACCCTTGGAGGAGGCTCCCCGAGTCTGATATCCAGAGGAGGCTTGGCAAGGTCTGGAGCCACCCAAGGTTCCCCCTGGTAGGCAGAGAGGATGAGCAGGTTCCTGGGGCTTCCCAGCCCTGAGCAACCCCTGAGCCCACACAGAGCCACCCAGCTACCCTGCAGGTGGGGAAGGTGCTGTGCTCCCCGGTCTGGACACTGGCGCCTGGGGCTGCCAGGAGCCGGGTCTCAGTTCGCGTAACGGAGGCCCCGCTGGTGAAAGCCTGGTGACGTCAGGGGCTGCCCAGTCGCCATGCCCCGAGTCTGCAGCCTGTCACTCTTCACTCATTCCCTGCAGCCTGTTCTCCCCTTTCAAACCACCTGCTTCAGAGCAAACCTGCTTGAGGCCTCTCCCCCCAGCACAGCCCTTCAGCCTCTCCGAGACCTCTGGAGCTGAGAAGCAGCAGCCAAGGGGGAACGCAGAGGGCAGCGCTTGCTCAGACGACCAGGCCTGGGGCAAAGGAGGGAGATGGTGGAGGACAGGGCTGGTTGAGGGGACCGAGCCAAGCAGCCTTGCCCACGATGGGTGGGCCTGGGCAGTGTGACAGTCACGCCACATCCTCATGCAAGCCAGCAGGAGGCAGGGACAGAGACGGGCCACGAGTGACATTCTTCCCCATAGCTGCACCCAACTCAGCAGATGCGACTGTGTCCCCCAGAAAAGACACATCCAAGCCCTGCCTGTACCTGTGGTGCACCCAGGAAACAGAGTCTTTGCATATGGACTAAGTTAGGACCAGGCCAGACTGCAGCAGGGAGCGCCCTAAATCTAGGACCCGGGGTCCTAGGTAGCAGAGAGACTCTGATGTGGTGGTGACAACTGCACAGCAACCTGAATGTTCTTAACATCACCGAGCCGTGCACTAAGAAACGCTTAATTAACATGGGGAACGATACATATATATATATATATATATATATATACACACACA
>NW_022900935.1:64064381-64073315 GCF_012274545.1 Fukomys damarensis
ATATATGTATCACTTTTAGGAATGACTAAATAAAATTTTAGGAACATGAAGTTATGGGGGGGATATATGGTAAGAGAAAATACATTTCCGAAAACTGTGTTACAAGCCGATGGCTCCCATAGGAGTGCGACAAGCCACATGCTCACAGGCTACCACGACTTGGTGGGTTAAGAGGTGAGTGCGTACCTCACTGAGGGTGCAAAGTCCAAGCTTCTGAAGGCAAACCTGGGCCTTAGTTACTTGATTCTGTTTCCACCTCTGACTGCATAAATATTTCAGTAAGAGGACAGAGAAAGTCAGAAGGAGGCAAAGGGAGATCTAAAAGGAGAGGAGCAGCCTGGCAAAGGTAAAGCAGAGATGGTGGAGGGGCCACCAACCAGGTAAGGACAGACGCGGGGACCGGTCTACCCTGCTTATACCTCCTTTTCAGACTTCTGGCCACAGAACCGTGAGAAAGTAGAATCTTGTCATCTGGCCTGCCCGGACACTGCTGCACAGCCCAGCTGTGTGTGTGGATGCGTGTGGGGCAGGGAGGACAGCAGGCACCCATGTGGTGTGGCCTGGGGGTCACGCAGGTGTAAGCCAGTGCAAGCTGGAGGACGCAGGAGGAGATGTCCCCTGCCAGAAGGAGCAGCTGTGAGATGCAGGTTCATTAGGCCCTGGCGACAGGGAAGGGTCCAGCCAGCCCGGGTCCAGGCTGCTTTGTGGGATCAGGAGGTAGGGACCAGACAGCCTGGCAGGGGACCCTGGGGCTGTAACCTGGTGCTTGGGGACCACACACTGGGGCTGGATGCTCTGTGCTTAGCCCAAGAAGGGGAAGGGAGGAGCAGAGACGAGGGTCTGCACAAGTCACCAGCAGCCACCACCATGCCAGAGCCTGGGGCCACTGCTCGGGCCTCCTCCGGCTGACCCAGGGGACGGCTCCTGCCTGCGAGGACCCGTCTCATACACGCTTCCTGACACAACCCCCTGCGCCACTTTGATGGTGTCTCCTCACCATGCTTGGCTCTGTCCCCTCTGGCCCCTGCCATGACACTACCTACACCACTATTTCATGTCCCTACAGTGCCGGTCCTGTGGCCAGGCGGGGTGGCCACCATCACATGCTGCAGAGGAACCGGCCACCTGACACCTAGAGTGGCCGATGTCCATGCCGAGTCCTTCTGCCTGAAACCTGCTGACCATCTGGCACTGGTCTGCATGAAGGACGCCCTCCCTAGGGGCTCAGGCCCAGGATGGCAGGCACACGTGCGCGCGCGCGCGCGCACACACACACACACACACACACACACACTCCTGGGTTTTTAGAACTCATGCAAAAT
Source organism: Fukomys damarensis (assembly GCF_012274545.1). NCBI lineage: Eukaryota > Metazoa > Chordata > Mammalia > Rodentia > Bathyergidae > Fukomys > Fukomys damarensis. The sequence goes on from NW_022900935.1 coordinate 64,065,704, forward strand.
CCCACTGAGCCCTTGCATCCCTTCCCTGACCCAGGTGTCAGTTATTCCCTGGCCCTGCAGCCAGCTATTTGGTCTGTCCTCCTACTCAGCAGGACCCTGTACAGTCCCCTCCCAGGGAAGCCACAGCTCTCCCTCAGCCTAAGTCCCCAACTGGCTTCCCGTGTCTCAGGCTCGGAGCCAAAGGCTTCCTAGGGACTTCTGAATCCAGTCGCTGGCACCCACCCTCTGAAGCTGTCCTGCTTCCCTTCCTGGACCACTAAAGGGCCTCCTTGCCTTCTGAAGCACCCCAGGGCCTTTGCACCTGCCAATCCCTCCTCCCTGTTTGACTTGCTGTTCACTTCCTTCAGTCTTGGGCTCAGATATCATCGTGCCCTCCCTGTTTAAAAGGCAACACCCTTCTAGGCTCCCTGGCACCCAGGCAGCACCCTGGGTGTGCTGTGTAACTGGAACGTGTGGATTGTCACGATCTGTGCACGTACCTATGCTGTGTGCACTCTGCTCTCTGCACACACTGGGCACACCGTGGCCCTCGGTGGCATGTGGTGGCTGATCCAGAGAGGAGGTTGTGCAGGCTGTGGATACACAGGGGCAGGCCCAGGGGTGCCCTGTTTGCATCCGTAGGTCCTGTGGGCCTGGCAGCTGGGTCTTAGTCCTGGGTGCCTGTGTCAGTCAGACAGTATTGCCGGAAAACCTCAAAGCGGAGAAGGCCACCACGGCAGGGAGACTCTGCAAGGGGACTCCAAGGGGCACAGGAGACGGGGATAAACTTTGTGGTAGCCCTGCAAGCCTACGGCCCCTTGGCCTAAACCGCAGGGGGCTTTGAGTAGCTGGCACGGGCCCAGGTGATTGGCACAAGAGCAGTTAAAGAGGCGGTGGACAGGAGGCGGGTCCAGAGAGCCACCCCTCCCCCTCTGGTTTCTAACAAAGGCCACTGCAGTGAGGCTGCCCAGACAAGAGGCCACACCAGCTGGACCCTGATGCAGAATGACCCTGATCCTACATCACACCTTACACAAAAATTAATCAAAAGTAGATCACACACCAAAAGATGAAGAATACACCCCCAAACTTCTAGAATAAAATGTAAGAGAATCTTATTTAAGCCTTCGTGGTCAACAAAGGTTTCTGATACAGAACACCAAGGCACTAGCCCTGAATGAAAAGACTGAGCTTCATTAAAATTAAGGACTTGGAGATGCCAGAAAGAGGATAAAAAAGAAGCCACACCAGGTAGTGGTGGATGCTGGTAGAACCAGCTGCTTAGGAGGCTGTGGCAGGAGGATCACTAAGGTTTGAGGCCAGCCTGGGAAACACAGCAAGACCCTTTTCAAAATAAAAAGTAAAAGACTTTATATGTAGCTCAGTGGTGCTCAGCCCTTGCCTCCGTGTATCTTGATAGGTGGATAGAAAGACGTCCAGCCAAAACCTTGTGTATATATTGAGAGCAGGTAACACACTTGGAACAGGCATCTCCTGGGCCCAGGGGTACTGAAATGGCGAACATGCAGACAAAACCTGCTCATAAATCATCGGGGAGACGAACATTTAAACTTCCAGCAGTGCTGCGTCTCCCTCATCACTAGGGCCACGGTGCAGATGTCAGGGAGGACCTGGGACAATGGGGGCGCTTTCTCACTTGCAGCAGGAGTGCAGAGTGGCATGGCCACCTCCGAAAGCCATCTGGCCACTTGTACCAACTCCTACACCTGACCAGGGCCTCAGCTTCCTGGATGGAATTAACCCATGCCGGTTAATGTTGTGTCAACTTGAACGGTCAGACATTACTCTGTGCGGCTGTTGGTTTATGGATGAAGTCAGCATTTGACTGTGAATACAGACTGAGGGTGGAAGATGGATGTTTCCAGTGCGAATGGGTCTCATCCAATCTGTTGAAGACTCTGATATGTGGATCCACCCAAGAGTCAGAGTGGGTTTCCTCCAGCCCAGCCCAACTGAGCCCTCCAGGGTTTCAGCACGCCCACCGCAGATCCTGAGACTCCTCTACTGCATAACCCAGTCCCAGTTCCTTCTAATAAATCTCTTTATATAGACGTAGACCGAGGTACAACTGCATCTCCTAGTGGTTCTGTCATTCTGGAGAACTCCAGGACAATACCCAAGACAAGCCAGGGCTTCTATCAGTAAAAGGCTTGAACAAGAGAATGCACAGTAGGGCATGGTAGTGCACGCCCGTAATCCCAACATTCTGGGAGGCTGCGGTAGGTCTGAGAGTTTGAGCCCAGCCTGGGCAACCTAAGCGACTTAGTGAGACACTGTCTCAAAGTAAAAAAATAGTAAAAGGGGCTTGGATGTAGCTCAGTGTAGTTTGATCCTTAGTTGAAAAAAAAAAAAAAAAAAAAAGCTGTGCAAACAGCTGTCTGTCACAGCCTTCCATTAGTTTCCTAGGGCTGCCGTGACAGACTTCCACAAACTAGGTGCTTTGCAACACAGCTTTATTCTCTCATAGTTCTGAAATCAAGGTGTTGGCAGGACTGGTTTCTTCTGGAGCCTCTGAGAAACGCTTTCTCACCCTTCTACCAGCTGCTGTGGGGGCCATGGCAAGCCTTGCTGCCCTTTGGCTTGTGGCTACGTTACACTGAGCTCTGCCTTCATCTCACGTCCTCCTCCCTCCAAAGCTCCCTGCGCAGGGCCTCCCCTCCGCTCTCTTTGTGCCTGTCTACTGGGAGTCTTGGTCCTTCTCCTCTTATCGGAGCTGAGAACCTCCAGTTTCCTCTGGAGACTGATTGTGCTTCCTCGCAGACCCTGTTCACAAAGGCAGAGGTGCTGGCCACAGGATGGGGGTCTGCACGTGGACAGAGGTCCCCGCCAGGGCCAGTTAGCCACTGTTGCACAGCCCTGCTCCTACCTGGGGTCCTGTGCGTTCCCAAGGCTGGGGCTGGGTGTAGAGCGGAGGGGAGACTCGGAGAGGAAATCCAGGAGACAGGGCTGGGTCTCTGGAGGTGGGGCCCTTGATCAGGCTAGGCCAGAAATTAAGAGGCTCTGGGGGGATCTTCAGGCAAAATCAGGGAGCTGGAAGGAACAAGGGGGTCCAGGGAGCCAGAGTGGGTCCTGGTGCAGGTGGGACAGGCCTCGTATCCTGTTGGTAGAAGACTTCTCAGTGGGGACAGAGGGAAGGCAGGAGAGGGGAACAGGAGCTTGAGCCCCAGTCACACCCAACAGGTGCCTGCCCACAGGAGAGGGTTAGCTCCCAGTGTGGGCAGTATCCTGGGTCCCTTGTGCAGCCCCCAACGAGCCTGCTTGTTCCAGAAGGAGCAGGGGGCTTCCTCCCCTTCTGGATCCATCCAGCTGGGCACTGGTGCTGATCAGGAAGGTGTGGATGAGTGGGAGGTGGGAGTGGGAGAGCCAGGCAGGGAAAGAGACCCGAGCTATATGTGGCCAGGTGAGAAATGCCCTTTGTGGCACTTGGGTAGGTCGAAGAGACTGGGACTCCGTCCTGGAGCCCAGCATGTGTGGCTGGCTGTGCCCTATCCTGACAGCTGGATTTGAAAAAAGGAGGCAGAACAGTTAGGACAACGGAAGCTAGCTGTCCTTGAGGGTTGTGTGATGAAGGACAAGTCACTCTACCTGTTTGGGCACCAGGGTAGGAGAGGCAGTTACTCTACATCCCAATCTAGGCCAGCTGACAGCCCTGGGCAACTGACTCTTGAGTGCACAGAAATGTTTTGGGATATAAAGGGAACCCTGGATCCCTGGTTTCCTTCTATTGAAGAAGGTGGCGCTGGGCTCTCCAGCCAGAGTGGCCCTAGAAGTGATCATTCTGATCTCTGCCCTCGAAGAGCAAACTCAGCATCTCCCCTGTCCAGAAAGAAGAAAGAGGCACATAGCGTCCCTGTTCAGCTAGGGAAGTTGGTGATTTAAGAGCAAGGGAGGCTCAGGTGACAGGCCAGGGTGAATTCCACCAGCTCCTCACCCCTCTCAGCCTCAACATCCTTCTTTGTAGCCCAGCAGGAGAGAAAGGGGTGCTTGGCAGAGGCCCCAGCCGCCCCACAGCCACTGTGCTCACCCAGTGACAAGCTGCCTGCGGGCTTGAGATGTGGCCTGTGGTGACAGACCTGGCTGGCTCCCGGCGTCCAGGTGAGGCTTCCTGTGGGCCAGCTTCCTGGCCTTTTCTCCACAGAGAAAAATTTCTGCCTGAAGTAGGTTTGAACCGCTCCCAATTCCAACCTGACAGTCTCCTAATTCTCCTAGGATTTATGTTCTTCCTCCTCATCCCTCTGAGCAGGTCCTGGGACCCTCATCTGTCCCTGACAGGTTGGTAGCCATGCCCTTTGCAGCCTGAGGCTTTCCCTCTGTCCCTCGTCCTATCCCCCTGGATCTTTTGAGGGACACATACCCACACTTTCCACCCAAGGTGAGTCAGTGGCCTGGGGCTGTCATAAAAAAGAACCACAAACTACAGGCTTAAAACAGTAGTTTATTCTCTCAGAGTTCTGGACGGCAGAATCCCAAGTGGTCAGCACGACCGCCTCACCTCTCTCACAAGGACTCCTGTCATCAGATGTTGGGGCCACCCTAAATCCTGAGTGAACTCACGCCACCTACCTCAATATATCTGCAGAGACGCTCTGCCCTAATTAGTCCTATTCTCCAGTTCCAGGTGCACACCTCTGTTGGGAGGGTCACCACCCAACCCCCTGTGGTGGGGTTCCCCATCTGGGATGCTGCTGCTTGCAGTCGTGGAGTTTAGCTGGGGTCTTTGAGCTCAGAACAAGGCACTGATGGCCTGAGAAGGAACTGCTGACAAGGTGACTGGTGGGGCCTGGCCAGGGCCCTGGATAAACAGGACGATCGTTCCTACCAAGGAAGTGCTAGGCAGAGAATGTCATGGATGAGCCCTCTGGGTTGGGCTGGGGCCTCCTGTGCCCCGAGTGAGACTCTTGCCCTTTCCCTGCTGGTTCCCTCCTGGACTCTGGCTTGGGGAACCTTGCCTGCCTTCCCTGAAGTGTGAGGGTCCTAGGTCTGCACTGTCCACACACGGGGCAACCCCAGCCCCTGGGAATGCTAAGCCGTAAACTCCTAGTGGCCACTCCCCACCCCTCGCCAGACACCTCCAGGGGTAGGGAGGGGCCGAGCTGCCACCAGCCACAGCCACCCCAGGGCAGGCATGGAGAGGGGATGCTCTGTGACACCGCACAGTGGGATCATGGCACAACTGTGTGTGGTACAGGGCTTGCAAGGGAGCCTGGCCTTGCCTGGGGAAGCAGGCTGTACATGCTCTGCCCTTACTGGCTGCCCTATGCCTCTGCTCTGTCACAGCACACTGGTGGTTACTGGGCTGCCCTCCTCGGGGGCCGGGAACCCCACCTAACTGAATCACCTCCCTATGGGCGATCAGGAAACAACCACTTTGTCACTGGCTGTACTCCAGTTTCAGGGAGTAGGACGGACTTCTCCTTTGGGCCCCAAGCTACAGAAGGCACGTGGAAGGCAGCTGATGGCTTCTCTGAGGGCCTGGTGGAGGAGGAGGACAAATTGAGGCATCCTAGTGCCTCCAGTCACTCAAGGGGCCTTTGACGCAGGGATGAGACTACGGGAGCAGGGTACCCAAGTGTTTCCCAACGTTGTGGCTGTGGTACAGGGCCCACCTTGGAGTAAGTTACTGACCCCTGGGCTTGCAGGTTTGTTTGGGGTAGTGTTTATTGGTAGCTTTCATTTCTGATTATAAAATATATTTGAAAAGGGAAATTTGAGAAATATAGAATTATAGACAATAAAGCCTACCCATCATGCCATACCCCAAGTGAACTCCCTCAGCCTCTGGACGCTGGCCCAGGAGGCAGAGTGGGCAGCAACCATTACCGAATTCTGAGTTCTCTAGCTCCCTCTAGTCCACCCCACCCCCTGCTACCCCTGACATCACTAAGTGCCCCCACTAGCATCACTAAGGACCCCATTTCCCAGCCCAGACTCACTGCTGTTCAAATCAGGCATTTTCCCTGTCTCTTTCTGCCTCCAGGAAGCCTTCCCAGATTGATCCAAGGCACAGCTTGCTCTGGAGTCTGGCTACAGCCTGACACCCTCCTCAATCTAGGTTCCCCTCTGTCTCCCGTCCGGGAAGGGACCTAGCAGGGCTGACAGGTGGAAGCCCAGGGTAGGCTCCTGCTCTTCTGGATGACCACGAACTCCCAGGAAGGTCAGTCAGTGCCCAAGCTGAATCAAAACTAGGGAGCTGTTGCTTGGTTTCTACTGCAGCTGGGCCTAGGGCAGAGGCAGGAATCTACTGGGCAGTAGGTAGGATAGAGGTCAGAACCAGTTGGCAGGCACATGGCTTGGGAGACTGTGTATCCAATACTCTTGTAAGGGTTAACTAGGCCCAAAAGCCAAAAAGCACATAGCTCTTGTTGTGAGGCCTGCTCATCCCCTGGTCCCGTGGTGACCACAGGGTGTGGGCGCGGACAAAGCCGTGTTCATGGAAGGCCTGGGCCCGATAACAGTGGCACAAGGACCCCTTTCTCTGCCGTCCCCAGCTGTGTCCCCTCCCCCAGCAGGCCTGACATCAGAGGTTCTGGGTCAGACATCCTGGGAGCACCCCCCTGCCCAGGCTCAGCTGCTAGGGCTCTGGGAAATTCACAAGGGGGGCTGCGTTGGGGGAGGATCCTGCCTGAATGGTGCACACAGCTGCTGCTGGCTCATCCCGTCCCCAGTGGGAAGCTGCTTGCATTTTTACAACTGATTTTTGAATTTAAGAATGGAGGTTCACATCCAGCCTGTTAAACGTAATCTTGTTGGTTCCAGGCCAACCTGACCTTTTGGAATCTGGCTTCCAGATTCTTGCCATATCTTAGCAGTTCCTCCCAGCCACAGAGTCAGAGTCCCAGGACTCAGAATCAGGCTGGCTGGGTGGGGTCTCTGTGTGTGGGTTGGGGAGGGAGGCGCACCCGGAGAACAGGGCCCTGGCCCATCCTTCTGTGAGTGCTGTGCTCCAAAACGCTTCTGGTCTTCAAGAAGAAGCCTCAACTCATCCATGAGTCTTGGGGCATTCAGGATCCGAAGACCAGCTGTTCCTTACTCGAGTTATGAAGAGGAACCCATGGCCAAGTGCCAGGCCCTGGGTGAGGAGGGCAGGCACTCTCTCCGTATTAGTTTGCCTGTCTGTAAAGTGGGTGCCATCATTGCCTGGGAGTGTCTAGGGCAGGATCCGGCACCCAGATGCCAGAATCATCCTGCAGGCTAGAGAGGTGGAGGAATGAGCCAGCCAAAGCTTCCCCTCCTGGAATCTCAGCCGAAAACCAAAGCTTTGTGGAGCCCCTGTTGGCTGACCCCTCAGGCCAGGACACAGGGCAAGCCAGGGCCCCCACCTCTTACTTCTTGAGCAAGTGGGGTCTGGAGATGGCCTTCTTTCTCCTAACAGCCTTCAGGGTCTCCCTCCATCCCTCCCCAAGAAGCACATCCCTTGGTCCCCACTTAGTGAAAGCCCAGTCTTTGGCCAGCTGTGCACCCCAGTACAGCACGTGCGAAACAGGTAGCGTTTGACTGGAGGCAGCTGAGCTTGGGTCCGCGCCTGGCCCGCGTCCGGCAGAGGTGGATATCTGGGTGGGGCAACCGCCTGGTGCTGGGCCGTGTAGCTGACCCCGCGCCCTGGCAGTGCGAC
>NW_022900935.1:64073570-64079487 GCF_012274545.1 Fukomys damarensis
CCAGGCTGTGGAGCGCCGAGCCGGCTGCCCGGAGGATCCGGCCGAAAGGAGGCCCCAGCCCACCCGCGGGTCCGGAGCTGGAGTCCGGGAGAGAGGCCTCCAGCGCGTGGTTCAAGCGACCACCTTCTTCCTCGTGTCCCAGCCCCCTCCCAGAGAAGGGAAAGAGCCGGCGCGCCGGGGAAAGAGATTAGATTTCGCTCCTCTCATCAATTTTCTGTTTAATGTCACCGGGCCCCATTGTGGGAGAGGGAAGCACGTCACCCAGGCCATAAATTAGCGATTATGGCGCCTCCGGCCGCCTCCTCGCTCCCGGGGACTGGGCCGACTTGGCGCAGGTGGAGACCCGAGACCAGGCCGCGGCTTCTCCCCACGCGGGTTCAGCGCTCAGCCCGCTCCCCGAAGCAGCTTTTCCAAAGCCCTTTTGTTTCCGGCTCCGATGTGAGGGCTTTGATTTCTCACCACCTGTCTCAGGAGGTTTTCTGCATAAAAAAGTTCTGCTATTAAAAAAAAAAGAAGAAAGAGCCAAGCAAATAATTCTGGTAGGAAGAAAAGCGCCCATTTGCGGGCGCTCTTCCAACACCCAGGGGCAGGCCATTGCCAGCCCTGAGAGAAAGGTGCACAAAGGGCTTCGGGCGAGGGTCCCTTTGGGGCCCTTCCCTGACCTTCCCAAGAATTCATCCCCTGCGGGATTACTGATGCGTCATGAACTAGGGTGGAATATGTATCTGTGGAGGTCAACAAATGGATTTACTGAATGATTTTTAATTTAACGGATCAACTGTCCTGTGAACAAGAGGTGGTAGGCAGTTGTACTACAGGCCAGGCAGCAGCTGGGGAGGTCAGGCGGTCCTGGGGCCAGGCCCCTACTTCTGTCTTCGGATCTGGAAGACAGCACTTTGCAGCACACTCTGGCTGCTCTGTGGGAATTTTGATGGGAAACATTTATTTTTGGTCTGTAAGTGCTAAAAGTAACCAGGCCAAGGACTCAAGTGCCCTCAGAAACAAGGAGTAGGGGTGTGTGTCTCCCAGGGAACGAGCCCAGCAGGCACTGGGGAGGAATGTCACAGCACCCAGACGATGCGGTGTGCCCACACCTGAGAGCTGGGTCTGGGATGGACGTGGGCAGCTCTGGAAACAGGACAGGAGTGTTCCTTGGCACAGCCTGTGACAGGGCAGGAAGAGCTGTCCACATAGACAGACATGGCCCTACACAGTGACCCTCTCGTGGGGACAGGTACTTGGAGTTGTCTGCACTGGGCTGGGATTTTCAAAGTGGGGAATCCTAGGGACCCAAAGAAATTCAAGTGCAAGCTGGCTTCGGGCACCTGCCATCTGGGGTGACAGCAAGAAAGGGCAGGGTGCTGCTCAGTGGGCTGTCTGGGCTGTCAGGGAAGCCAAAGAAATGGGGGGGGCTGTAGCCCCCACAACTTGGGGTCTATCTGGTCCTATAGGTTCTGCTGCTGGCCCCACTGATCAAACTGCATGCTCAGCCTGCTCCCTGAGACAGGTGGGGCCTCATCTGAAGAGCCCTTGATACCCTGCCTGCATCTTCTACCTGAGGCCCACTGGTGTGAGGTCAGGATGGGCAAGTCTGGGTCCCAAGGCCCTGAGTAGCTTTTTTTTTTTTTCTGTACTGGGGATCAAACTCAGCACCTGTGCTTTCGCGGCAGGCGGCGGAACCACTGAACTAAATCCCCAGCCCCTGAGCTACATTACACAAGTGGGACCCAGTGGGCCTGCAGCCATCACATCCTTGGCACTTCTTCGGCAGCTGGGTCCAGTAAAGCAGACAGTCCGGGCAGGTGTCCTTACAGCCTCACTTTGCTCTGGATGTGCCCAGGACCACATAAAAGCCCCTCTGGTCAGGCTCTGCCCGGGCACTTGTCCCCAGCTTTAGATACTCAGCCCTCACACCTAACCGCCGGTCTGAGGTCTGATCACCTGGCCTTCCCTCCCGGCCTGGGCTTCAGTCATGGGGTCTTCCCTCACTGCCAAGATGGCTTGGGTCAGCCTCCTGCCAGGAAAATTGATCATTCCTTATTCAGGGAGACTGACAACGCCATCTCCCCATACCCAAAGAACCCATTTCCGCCCCTAGGCCACCCCCAGACTCAGCCCCATGAGCCTGTGTAGGAGGAGCTGGCCTGGGCAGGTGGGTGGCTAGCACTACTGACACACTCAGACTTCCGAGGGGGGCTCCGAGGAGTGGACTGTGAGCAGGAGGCTGGAGAGAGGCTCAGGCCCACGAGATGGAGGATGGGGTACTGGGATCTTCCTCCTTAGCCTGGGGTCCTGCATCTTCCCATCTTCCTGATCCCTGTGGTACTAGTAACAATCACACTGTCACTAATAAAAAGTCAGGGGGAAGCCAGGCCATGGATGCTTCTGGCCTTTATGAAAAGCACTTTAATTTAACCCAGATGGGTCTCCTCCCTGATAACCTCATACAACAAGCACCCTGAATTATACTTTCTGTGTGAACACACTGGGTTATATTTAGCCACAAATTATGACTGTGTTTAACAAACACCTTCTCTGCGTGGTGGGGGATGGGCAGCTGCCTGACCTGGTTGGACGGAAGCAGGAACAACAGAAGTCAAACCTCCCTCTGAGGAGGCTACTGGGGAAGCTGTTTGTCTGACTTCAGAGTCTCCAGCTGCTCTTGCTTTTTACAACTTACAACCAGGTTCTGTGCTCTTGCAGACTGTCTGTGGCCTGTAGTTACAACCTGCACCTTGCCCTGGGGTCCCCAGGGCTCCAAGCAGGTATTGTCCTAGCCCATCTTCTTATTTAAGTCTAGAGCTGGGACTGTTCTGGGAATGAGCAGCCTCTGGAGTGTGTCCAGGAATCTCTTCCATGCCGGCTCCCTGCAGCCCTTCCTCCTCCAGCAACCCTCCCTTCTGTCTGGCTTTTTGCCCTTTACCTTGGGACTCAGCTGGGAGGGAGTAGGTACCGAAGGCGAGGGCTGTGATGAACACTCCCACACAGCAGCCCCTTCCTGTCCTCTTGTCTCTGGGCTCAGCCCAAGTAACAGAGGGCTGTGAGGAAGGCTTCTCTGTGGGACTGGGGCACTCACTCTCCTCTCCTTAAGAGGCCTGGCCAAATCACCTTAAGACCCAAAGACAGAAGACTGCCAAAGAAGGTGCCACTCCTGGTGCCCCAACTGCATGCAGCACCAGACTTCCCAGTCTTATCCAGGAGGGCTCAGGGCAGTTAAGTGAAAGAAAGGGGAGCTGGGCTTTCCTGCCACACTCTGACCTTCCTGACCAATGACGAACCTTTTAGAGCTTTCAGTAACAAAGAGCTGTCTGCTGCACGTGCCATAGACCCACTCCCTCCAGTGCAGTGCAGCCCAAGGCTCTGATGAAAAGACTCCCCTCCATGGTAGGGGAGAACCTCCTCCAGGGAATGGAATGGGGGTGCTCAGGACCTGCTTCCCCAGCCAGGGAAACCCCTTGGAAATGGCCTAGTGTTGTCCTTCTGCCAGTGTTTGAGAGAAAGAATGAAAATTCCAGATCCCCCGAGCTATTCTTTGAAACAATGATTGGTGACGGTGGTGGGGTGGTACCTCCTACCATGGAGGGAGCATTCAGGGTGCTGTGGACCTTGCTAGGCCCCACCCCCCAGCCCACTCCTCCAGTCCTGCCCAGCCGGCGCCCGGGTCCAGTCTGCATCTGTCTTATTTGCACACCGACCAAGTACAAACCAGGGTCCAGAGGCCCCCAGTGCTCCCTCACCCTCACCTACCCCTCCAGATGCAAGCTTCCAGGCCTGGCCACTGGACCTGTCTCTGCAAGCCTCTGGTGGGAAGAATTAAGAGTCAATTTTTGTCGTCAAGAAATTGTTTCTAATTTGCCCTTTGACTAATGGCCCAGGGAACAATGGAGAGACACCCAACACACAATTACCCAGCAGCGCGGCTTGCTTGCTCTCTGGCCTGAGCAGGCATTTATTTGGAGCAGGGACTAATTCACAGTTTTATGTAATTTCCCTGACGGCCCCCCCCCGTATTAAAAAATGATTATTTATTTGATTTCAGACAGTGGGACCTCAGACATTTGGGAGCTAGGAGATCTAATCTGCTTCTCGTCTCAGGGAGTATGGGGGGGGGAGCTGGAAGGTCTCCAGGGTGGCAGGTCTTAGGGTTTCTGGGGATGACAGTGGCCACCATGCTGCAGCCAGGACAGCAGATCTGGGGAGTGCTTCTGCACAAGGACCATGTGTTGGTATGTCTTGTACACATGTGCGTGTGGGAGTGGGATGTGTCATGTCAGAGTCATATGTGTGTGGGTATGATACGGGTTTATGTGTGTACTCACACAGGTGATGTCCAAACACATGTAAATGTATACATGCAAATAGAGCATACACAGTTGAATACAAATGTTTGTGTATGTGCAACTGACTGTACGATGAGGGGCATGCGTGAGTGGCCATGCCCAGGTGTCAGGGCATAGCTACGAGGGGTGGCGACTTATCTTCACCCAGGCTGAAGGGATCCCTGAATGGTGTTGGGGACTCAAGGATGCTCCTTCAAGAGCTCCAAGCTGCTGCATGTCTGGGCTGGGAACCGGGTATCTGAGGCCCAGACCCACTGAGAACCCGTGCCTTCGACTGCAGGGACCCGACACTCCAGGGTCAAGGTTGACCTTGGGTTCGTGATGCTTTCTTTTCTCTTTCTGTCCTTGAATCTGCAGATCCCCATACTATGTTCCTCTAAAATTAAAAACATGTTAGCTCGGGACAGCAGGAATAATCAAGAAGGGAACTAGGGATGTTTCTTCTTCCTGAAAGCAAAGCACAGCCAAAGTGCTTGGGCCCTCCAGGCTAGGATGCTGAATCTTGCAAATGGAACTTGAGCTTATTTTGGTCCTGTGGAGGGCCAGCACAGGCACTGAGTGGCTGCCAGGGCCAGTGGGCATCAATTTGCTGTAACAACTGTTTTGAAACAGTACTGAGAGAGAAAAGGGTGGGGGGATCCCACTAGATTTGTTTTAAGTGAATGCTGGAGAACAGGGCAACAGACTCTGGGAGGGTTTGGGGAGCTGCTGTTTGTGACCGGCAGGGGACTGAGAGGTGTCCAGGCCTGCCCACCAGTACACGCCAGAGATGAAAACAGCCCTTGGAAACCAGCTCTCACCCGCTAAAGTAGGAAGCAAGGATCTAAAGCCAGCTTGGAGAGAAGAGGGGGGAAGCAGCAATCCTGAATCTGCCCAACTGGGGCTAGATATGTCCTTCAGCAGGCTCCAGGACCCCCATACCATCTCCTGCCACGGGGGTTGGCATGGTCTAGGAGACCTATAGGTCTTTTCTGCTGGACCCCCAGGGTCTTCTGGGGGACCTGTGGGCTCAGAGGGCTCTAGAGACAAGCTCCACTGCTAAAGTATTTTCTGTTGGGTCTGTGTCTTTCTTCTCACAAATATATTGTGTACATATATATATATATATATATACATATATATACACACAAAAACATGTACACACATTTCACGTATTAAGTATATATTTCCTACATATTATATATATAATATATTATATCTATAGATATAGATATATCTTCAAATGAGGCTCTACAAAATAACTTTAAAAGAGTAAAAAAGGGTTTCTGGATCCAAAACCAAGTTCAGTTGAGAAAACTATGGGGAATTCAGCTTCCAAACCTCTGCCAGGGACGCCCTATGCAGGCAGAGATAATGGAGCCGGAGCTTCTAAACCGCGCCTCACCCTCCGGCCGGGCCAGGTGGATGTGGGTTCTCGCCGGTTTCTCCGGAGCCGCGGTGGTCTCCTCAGTGTAAGCGGGAGGCGGGAGGCGGGAGGCCTCCGCGTGCGCCCGCCGGGCTGCAGCTAGAGCAACCCGGTTCCCCGACACTTGCAAAGTCCACGGCTCGCCTTCTTGTCCTCCGAATGCTACCACGAA
>NW_022900935.1:64079876-64081114 GCF_012274545.1 Fukomys damarensis
GACGGGAGGGAAATCCCGGCGTCCCCGCCCGCGGCCCCTACCTCAGGTCAGCGCAGCCCGCGGGGGGCCAGGCTAGCCAGGATGTCCGCCCGCTTCCCTTTTCTCTGTGGATTCCTTTGATCCTCGGACTCTCCGCCGCACCTCCGCTCCCGGGCAGCCCCGGTCGGCCCGCGGGGATCCTGGAAACTGTCCCCAGCTTATCTCCTTTCATCAAGCGGCCTTGGGCCGCCTTGAAACCGCGGAGGCAGTAATTGCTTTTTTCAGGAGGCCCATTGCGGACTGGACAACAGCCAATCAGCGCCTTGTTTACACTCAATGATTGACAGCCTGATGGCAGAGTGCCAACCAATCCCAGAGGTCCCGCGGGAGGGGGACGCGGGGGTGGGAGGCGGAGACAGAATGGAAACAACAGACCAGAAGTTAACCCCTTCGCGTCCTCTCCGGAAGCAGGCGACGAAGAAATTCTAATGCGTGTGAATGTGTCAGTTGGCATCTAGTTTAAATATACATTTTTTTTTCACACAGAGAAAGAGGAGTAAAAAATGATGTATTCCTCGTCACTAAGACATCACCTTGGATCCTCGAGGAATAAATACCATTTGGATAGGAAACCAAATTCTAACCAAGAGATTTGCTTGCGGGATATTTTTAAAGGCGGTTTGATTCTGATTGCAGTAAAGAGAATTGTTCTGTGGCTGTTCTCCGCTATAGTGAGAATTCAGCAGACATGTAGGAGGGCGGCTCCGAGAAGTGCTGTGCCCGGTTCTCACGCCAGGACAACCTGTCCCAAAATTATCAAATGAGAAAGTATTTTTAAAACCTGGGGGCAGATGAAAAAGGAGTCAACTTTGTCTTATCAACAAACCCTCGATCTTCCTTTTGATTGTTACTGTTGCAAAGCCCCACCAAAGGAGATAAAATTGAGGGCCTGCAGCCAGATGCAGAGAGAAAGGATTCATCTCTCCCGGCCTGACCTGCAGTCCTAAAGCTCGCGCGTCCAAGCCGCGAGAGATCATGCATTCTTGGGCTAGGGCCAGAGCAAGCGGGGCAACCCGACAAGGTCTCTGGGTTTAGAGATTGGGCCTACCACAGCCCATTTTTTGCCACCTGCTAGACAGATACCAGGTAGGCAAAAAGCATCCGCTTTCAGAGGTGTTGCTGTTTCTTCTCCTGGCATTCTGTGCGCCGGAAGCCAACCGTCAGACCTGCTGGTTAAAAAAAAAAAAAAAAAAAAAAAA
>NW_022900935.1:64081936-64083183 GCF_012274545.1 Fukomys damarensis
GCCTGGGCTTGGACACACGCTTTCGCTCGCCTCTGCTCCTTCTCCCGCCCAGCGCCAACAGATTCCCATTCAGCAGCAATGATCTGCGCAGAGGAGGTGCGCAGTCGCACGGCTTGAATTAGGCGCCATCAGGCTTGGTAGTAGCCCTGCTGCTCCCTGATTGGCAGTTCTCTGGCCCGGCGCCAGCCTATTGGGAGGCCTGTTTACGCCGAATGAGTGGCACGAGCTCCCGTCCGTGGAGAGCCGCGCGGCCAATCAGCGCTCGGGCTGCTCCAGGGTGAGTGGCACGAGCTTATTAGTATGCAGGGCCCGTGGCTCGCCGCGCCGGGCTGCAGGCTTGAGAGCCGCTCTGGATGGGCTCGCTAGAGTCGTTGTTGTGGAAGCGGTGCATTTACAGTGCAACAGTCAGCACATTGAAAATACCAATAGGAATACAAAACAAAGTCACATTTACTGATTTAATTGTATTGCATTCAATTGTATCCAGGAAACAGCCTCCAGTAAGTAACTGAAATTGCTTTTATTTTTTGTATTTTTATTTTATTTTTTATTTTGGTTTTGGGGATTTACATTTTTTTAGCAAGAGAAATTCAGGATTGTGGCGTTACGAAATAATATATCTTCCCTTTTAGAAATCCGTTATAATGTCGAGAAGGCTTTATTTTTTCTTAGAATGGACTATATATGAGTGATTTTTTTTTTTCTCTCTGAAAAATCTTATCGATCGGTTTAAAATTCCCCCCGTAATACGTCCTTGCTTTGCTCTGAGCGCTTGTTGTCTCGATCGACATCCAGCATTAAGAATAATCGAGACAGGATGGGGGCTACTGGGCAGCGTGGGGCGGGAGCCCCGCGGGTGGCTCCGGCTGGACAGTCAGCATGAGCCCAGCTCTTGAGGAACCACGAGCGAACCCCGATTATTTGCTCCCCCATCCTAGTCCCCTCCCCCGAGCAGCCCTGGATGGGCCCCGCCCGGTCGCTCCGCGGCTCCGGGAGCTGGTCGGCTCTTGGCGGCCACGGCCGCTGCCCAAACGGGCTTTTCTTTTTCTGGTCGCGGAGAGAGGAAGGTGGGGTAACAACGAGGTTTTTAACTTTCTCTCCCTGAGCCTCGTTCACTTTTGAACATTTCCGAAAAAATGCTTTTCTGGAGAAAGATGGACATGGGGGCCGAGGCACGGGCCGTCTTCACCGCGCGCGTTCGGGGAAGCTTGAGTGGATGGGGTCCGCGGGCTGCTACGTCCCGGGGC
>NW_022900935.1:64083338-64084143 GCF_012274545.1 Fukomys damarensis
TGTGCGCTTGGCCTGCAGGCCTCGTGCGGTCCGCGCGCGCTGGAACCGGAGCCGGAGGGAAGCAGTCGGGCGGGGTCCCGGCCCCCTGCGGGCCACAGAAGCGTAGGAGTGGCTTTAGGTGGAAAAGTTGAAAACAATGCAAACCTGCAGTTCCGGGATCCCAGAGCGCGGGAAGAGGGGAACTGCTGCTGTGGAGGTCACGCCCTGCCACCCTGGGGAGGCGACGCCAGGTTCCCTTCTTTGCGAAAGGCCCCCGGTCAGCGATTCTCCGGCCTGCGCGGGGTCCTCTGCCCGCCACCACTTTCACTGCATTTGCTCCTTGGTTCAAGCCCTGTTTTCGGTTCCCCCTCGGCGGCCTGTTCCAGGGCTAGGGCGAGGGTGGGCTCGGAGCTCCGGACGCTGCGGGTGGCGGCGCCTCAGTGTCAGGCCGCGGACCTGATTCGTAGCCTGAAGAATCGCGGCAGCACACACCGGCGACGCAGTCCACCTCCCGTCAGTGTAGAAAGTCCAGCGGGTGGGTCGGAAAGGGGCCCCTGAGCCTGCGATCCGCCCGCAGGGGGTGGAAGAGTAAAGTTGCTGCTTGATCGCAGAGCCCGCGTCCCGAGAATCTCGAGCAGCTCGCGCTCTTTCGGCAACTTTGGAATTTCTTAGCGGAAAAGAGGGGGGGACGACAAACAAAACAAAAGCCGAGCACAGACGACTCCCTCGAGGCCGCCGAGAGCCTGGCACCCCCTGCGCGTAGCCCCGACCCCTCTCGGGCCCTCGGCGCCTTTGAAGCCGTAGGCTCCTGACCTCCCTCCCCTTC
>NW_022900935.1:64084305-64085545 GCF_012274545.1 Fukomys damarensis
CCCCTCGGCCTGGTGCTCCCGGGCCCTTGCGGCCTGGCGCTGGCTCGCAGGCCCGCGCGGCGGTAAACCTAGTTATTTGTTGGACCGGGGGAAGAGTGTGGATCCCTTGAGGGAAAGGAGTCCCAAACCCCTTTGTATGCAGTTTGGAGACAAAGAGAACTCTTTGTGCAGTCCCTTTTATTTACAATGCAAAAGCTCCCCGAATAAATATTAAAAAAGCTTATCAGCTGAACAAATATGTATTCACTTAATACATTATGTTTTCGGTTATAGATTAAATCAGACACAAAATAGTCTGCAAATAAGACGTTGTAGAACCTGGAGCATAAAATATAGCAATTTAAAGTGGTATTTACGAAATGGAAAACATCTTAATCGCTTTGTTGTCAGGGTAGGTCGGCTAAAGAAAAACACCACGAGGCCTCTTCAAACTTCACGATTAAGAATATCGAGTCTGTCCATCTCCCTTATGTTGGAGGTGATACCAGACGTTAAGACAATGCACGTTTAGGAAGTAAGCAGAAATATGCAGAATGACAAGGGGCAAGAACCTTTGGTGGCATGTGCATGGTGCAGTTCATAGCTCTTTCTGGAGTCCAGTCTGAAATCGTCCCCCGTTTCGCTTGGAAGTGGGCTCCGTGGCGGGTGGGGGTGGCAGAGAAGGGAGGTGAGGGTCATTTTTAGGCAGCCCTGCCAGAGGTGGGGCAATGGAGGTCCGGGATCTGCTGGGACCTGTGTATGGGTTAGTGCTTCGCTGGGCCGGGCCCATGCTACTGAGCTGCAGGTCCGAACGGTAGCGGTAGATCCTGCATCCCTGGCCGCTTAGCCACGGGGAGAACAGCTTTGGCTGTGCACAGTCTCGGGCAGGCACCGAGTGGAGAGATGTCGAGGGCGATTTAGGAGCCTGAGAGAACAGTTTCTGACTCTCAAAGCACCCCCTCAAAGCCCCCAGTCTGCAAAGGAAGATCCTGGGCGAATGTGATTGGGGGGCGGGGTGATTGTTTAGTCTCTTCAGGAAGCTCCAAGCTTGGGGACAGCAGGCTGGGCACTGCGGCGTGGCGGCCCAGGTGATGCCGGTGGCGGTCGCGGGGCACCCAGGAGCCGGCTGGGGGCCCTGGCACAGTGCGAGCGGGCGGAGGCCGGTCCCATTGGGACTTGGGGGGGCAACAGATTCAAAAGAATGGACTGAAAAGACGCATGGGGGGATGGGAGAGGGGAGAAAAGAAAGGTTATAAAAAAA
>NW_022900935.1:64087753-64098052 GCF_012274545.1 Fukomys damarensis
GGGGGGGGGGTCCCCGGGGGCCTTGGGGGGCAGCTCGGCAGCCTGCTAAAAATAAAACCTTCCGTTCCTGACCACCCACTCCCACCTATTCCTGCAGAACTAAATTCCAAGGGAACCCCTTTTTTTGCATCCTGCCTTCACCTCCTTAGGATGCTCCGGGGCTAGGACTGCTTAGAGCTGTCTTCCGCGGGAACCGAACGGCTGTGTGGCTGGGGGAGGGGGCCCGGGCGCCCGGCAGGCCCAGCGGATTAGGGCGGTGTGCACGGGGCGAGCGCTAATGGGGACTGCTGGTGTAATACGAGAAAATCCTGTTTCTATATAAAGCCTTGAAGTGTCAGGGCGAGAATGGGTTTGCAGGGAATGCGTTTGCTTTAACAAGTGCCTCTGCTATCTTGCTAAAGCCGGACAAAGCGTGGCCAGAGTGAGGCCAGCAAGCAGCCCGTGCCTAGGGAGGGCAGCGCCGCGCCTCGCCGCGCCTCGCTCCAGATTTCGGTGCAGGCGAGTGCGTGGTGAGTGTGCGCCGAGAGGAGCCAACCTGGGGCGGCCCGCGGGCGCCCAACTCTCGGACTCCGTGGGCCCCGAAAGGTTTGTTGGCAGAGCCCACCCAGACCTAAGGAGCAGCTCGTTTGGGGCGTTGATCCTGGCGTTGGGGGAGGTCCGGGAGAAGGTACACCTCTACACCCCTCTCCGGGGAGGACCGGGGAAGCGCAAGACTCTAGCGGAGACCCACTGGTCACCCCGCAGGTCGGGATGCTTTTGTTTACAGTTTGTTATGAAGATCAGAAATGTTGTTTGCAGCTTTTTTCTTTGCATTCGGCAGTAACAAGTTATTGCTAGCTTGATGAACTGTGAATACTAATAAAATTATATCTGCTTTAATGGTATTACATTTAGGGCATGGATTAAAACGGATGGTAAGAGACAGAGTTAGAAGGGGAAACGTCGGAAGGTAAAGCAGTCAAAAAGAGAAACATACATTTCCTTTTTTAAAAAATTCAGAATTGCTTAATTACTAAGGGGCGACCAGCATGTACTGCTCAAGGGCCCTCTGCACATTCAGGAGTTTCAGGCTCCCTGCCGGGTCAGCGCCACACTGCCTGTTCCTCTTCCAGCTGGAGCCTCTGGCCGGACTGCCCTCCTCTCTCCACTGCTCTTCCTTTCTTCTTTCTTTCTCTTTCCTTTTTCTTCTAGATTTATAACTGGAAAGAGAAAAAGTACTTGCCCGAGCAATCTGTGACTTAAAAATATCCCTCTGCTGTCTCTGCGGTTATTAAGTGTCTCTTTTCACCCTTGGGCTGAGACGCTGCCCACCCAGAGCAGGCCCCACTGGGCTGTGAAGGGGGGGTCATAGTAGCTGGGGGGCAGTCCCCCGGCTCCCTAGCCAGCCCCTGCCGCAGTCTTTTGGCCCCCTCTGGGGGTAGGGGGATGAGGAGGGAGCTGTCCGCCCCTCCAGCACGCAGTGCCCTCTAGCCTGGCAGGTCACAGTGCCGAGAGGGGAGGCCCCTGACATCAGTGCTTACATGGCGGTGTCCTGGCAGGCCAGGCCAGTCCGGACTCCCCCTCAGCTCTGGGTAAGCTCCTGATTGTCAGGTAAAAAATGGTCAGCAGCCATTTCCCCTTTCCACCCTTGTTTCCATGGCTAGGTAACAGCCAGCCAGGTGGGAGCATGGTGGGGTGGCTTGGACCTTTGTCTTGTTCATTCTAAGTTTGACCACGTGGTTCTTGGAGTGCAGATGGGGGGTGGTGAGGAATTACACTAGGCTCTGGACTGGCGTGTGTGTGTGTGTGTGTGTGTGTGTGTGTGTGTGTGTGTGTGTGTGTAGTGTGTGTGTGTGTGTGTCCTTCCTCCTTGTTACTTGACCCCAGAGCCTCCCCACCACCTCTGGCACTGGGGGCTCTAGAGGGCGCTGGAGGTTCCCCCAGACTCCCTCCTTTGGGGCCAGAGGGCCACTTGTTCCCTGCTCCTGGAAGCCCGGTTTCCACCCCCCTGGTGACTGGAGGGACCTATTTTGCTTAGAGATGGCCTGTCCTTTGATGGGGAGCCTTCCTGTGGCCTGTAGGGGAGGCGGCTGCAGCTGGAAATCTTTTGCAACTGCTGAGAGTGAGGATGTCATTTTAGTTTTTAAGATTTTACTATGCATATTTTTAGAAAGGAGTTACACGCTGGATCCCTTGGCCTTAGTCTGTGTCGACATGGGATCTAGTTTAGACAGAAATACGTGTAATGGAGTTTAGTGGTTTTTGTCTCGCGTGTGGGTTTCTGAATGGCCAGTTTCGACTTTCTTCCCATCTTCATGGATGCGCCTGGTTGCAGGCCAGTGTCCCAGCAGCCCAGCCAGCCCTTCTGAGACAATTGCTCCTGTTTCTTCCCCATGTTGGGTTCTCGGTGGGGCGAAGGACCCGGCCTTCAGGATGCACCGGCTTCCCGCGAGCTGCCTCTCCTAGCCGCTGTTCCTGCCTGCGAGGTCCGGCGCCCCACTGCCCAGCCTGGGCCAGGGCCTCCCCACCAGCTGCTTTCTCTGTTACCACCTAGCACTTGCACAGCATCAGCCTTCGAGAGAGACCAGTGAGCCCCAAGGGGCCGCAGGGGACTCCAGGCTTCTTCTCCCATTGTTTTTCCAAAAATGAAAGTGCTTTATGTTCCGGCTGCAGGGTTTTTATGGTAAAGTGTTGTTCCAGTAACCTTGTCACCGAGAGGTGCAATTAAATGTTTGGAACTATTATTTTTAGTGCAGTGTTAGATTTTGTCTCTAATACAGATGGTCCGGAGGCAAAGCTGTGAAATGGGGAGGGGGGCAAAAAAAAAAGAAAGAAAAAATCAACAAGAACCAGCCCAAGATTTCTCATCAGCGCTACTGCCTGGAGCAATTGGGGATCTTGCCTGTGCCCACTGCCACAGAGCCTTAATCAGGAGGTGGCCGGGCCCAGGGAGAAGCCTGGAGTCACACACGTCCGGCCCCTCCCCACTTCTGTTGGGTCAGCCCTTGTCCTGTCCTCTGAATGTCCCCCCTCTGAGATGGGATGGGGCTGGCCTGGGGGCTATTTCACGGCTTGGTTTGAATACTCTGAGTCCCTTCCCTTGTCTTTGGGGTCTGAATTGTCCCTGCCTGGGCAGCTAGGTGCCTTGGGCTGGGGTTGTTGTGTGACCCAGGCCTCTGTGGCAGGGAATTGCAAACTTCCTTCCTGCTGAAAGTACTCAGATAGTCAATCTGGAAAAGAAAATAAAAATAAAGTAACCCCCCAAGCCCCACCCAGCTCCGTACAGAAAAAAAAAAAGAAAGTAATAATTTCCTGGTATGAAAAGACCCCATCCAGTTCCCCCTCCCTCATGATGTGTTTTTTTTTTTTTGTAAAGAAAAAAATACATTTTCGTAAATACCTCATTAACTCTATGACAGGATGGAGTGTTTCTGCAGCAGTTACCAACATTAAGTAGGTGTGAAAAGAGTTACTTTCCGAAGACTCTACCCATCCTGCTGCCGAAGTGACAGAGCTAGACAACATCAAAGCTGCCGCCCTGCCCAGCCGAGCTGCGGGAATCCGGGAATCTGGCAGCCGCTCGCTGGGCCTGGGCCGGCTGTGGCCGCCCCCGCCCCACCAAAGCCATTTTTGGAATGTGGGTTTTTTCTCTGTGGGGCTTGTGCTGCCACCGTGTCTGATTATTCCTTTAAGGAGACACCGGGTTTTCTACAGGAATATCCAGGTCACATGAGCAATAGGCAAATTAGTGATCAAGGCAGGGAGCGGCATTGTGTGGATAGCACGTCTCCCCTGGAAAACACATGCACCCCCAAACGCTCCCTGTTATTCTTAGAAATCTCTCTCTTTTCCCTGCGAGACAGGGTTCAACAGCCACACAGACAGGACAGAACGCATAGGAGGTTGTTAGAATAACATGGATGAGGCTAAAAATACCCCTCAGAAACACACATAAAAAAGCCAAATCCAACAACAGAACGAGCTAAAAATATTTCAGGCTTTGGCAAAGAGCACAGAGTTAAATAAATTATACAAGAGCCATTCATGGGAGCAAGTTGACTTTCTCTCTTACGGGAACTTGGTTCAACCTAATAAAAATAATAATTTACTGGCCACTGAGCTGTGCATGAGTTTAAATTTAATTGGTGGGGCTTCTGGCGTTTGTCACTTCTTGGCGATTAGTGGGCTTGCCCTGGCCTGGGGAGGGGTGAGGGGGCCTGGGTCCTCAAGAAGCTGGCCCAGCACTAGGGCAGGGCACCCAGGGGGCCAGAAGAGCAGCAGCGAGGCTGCCTGGGGTCTGGGAAGACAGGGAAGGAACGGCAAGGCACGGCTATTTTAATTTGATAAATGATCGTACACCTTTAAGAGTGTGTTTTAACAATCAAGATACACTCCAGCAAGTTGATAGGATGTTCGCTGTCAACTTACATATGTCATCGGAGCAGGCTGTGAGCATAAATAACGTGCTTGTGAGCACTCGGTATGCCTGCAGCCTCTCCTGGAGGCCGGGGCCAGCAGGTAGCACCTGGTCTTTTCCCTCTCGGTGTCTGAAGACTGTAGCCAGAGGAGAACAGGAGTGAGGGGCACTGAATGCTTTTTTCAACTCTGGAGATTTGGTCTGGGTTCCTCATTCTGGGGAGTTCCTAGGTCTCCCCACCAAAATAAGAGCACCAAGACTCCTTGCTCAGACAAAAACACTTGTGGATATAATCTGAGGCTGGAGGCAGGCAGCAGATGTTGAAATGAAACTATTTCCTGGGAACCCTAAACCTCCACTCTGAGACTGAGGCCCTTTTGCTCTCTGCTCTTCCTTGGCTGTTCCCTAACAAAACACTCCCCCAAACCTTCCCCCTACTGACCCTAATTCCCCAAGGACTACGTTTCCCAGAATGCCTTGGTCTAGCTCCAGGGTCCAGCCTGGGACCTTGCCTGTCTCAGCTCTGGGAATTCCCAGGCACAAATAGAGTACAGCCAGTGCCACTGGGGATCGCTGGTTTCTGGGCCAGCGGAAAGAGCTGTGGTCCTCATCCCAGTGCCCCATTGCCCTTTCTCCTCAGAGGCCTCTGGTTGCCTGACTTCCTTCCTGCCACAAATATCTGAGTATAGAACCCTGGAAAAAGGCAGCTGCCCCTCAGCTCCACCCCACACCCGATGCCTCAGCCAGAGTCCCATGCAAGATTGTCACCGGCCCCCAAGCTCAGTCTTGACACGTGCCTTCTTTGGAAAAGCCTTCTTGAAGGGGGCATGGAAGGGATGAAGAGGGGCCAGTCTGTGCCTAGGGAGTCCTGCTTTGGGGTGGCGACCCCCCAACCTGGCCCTCCGCACCCTAAACTCACAGCAACACCAGAGAGATTTAGAGACTTCCAAAGGGGAAGCACCTCCAGGACAGAGCCGCCCAGGCCCCTTAGAGGAAGGCTGTCTGTCCTCACCTGCTGAGGAGGTTCTGAAGCTCCTGGAGGGGAGCTGGCCTGCCCTGAGTGAGCACTCCTTGGAAAGGCTCCAGGAAGTCTCCTTGGGTGTGTTTTCTCACGTTGCTTTGCAGACACACTGCAAGCCAGCCTCAGGATGCAAAGCACGCACCCTGTCTGTTTGGCAAATAGGTCGCTTGTTCTGCCCAGTGCCCAGCCCCTCCCCACCAGGGAACATTCCCCTGGGGTTCCCCTGGCCCCATTAACCTCTGGGACCTCATTGTTTCCCATCACAGACAGGGTGTAACAAGCAAAAAACAAATCAGAACCAGTAGGCAATATCTAGAAAATTGCCCAAGGCTGGCTGTGCTGAGGAGGCTCGGGGCCTCGAGGGCCTCTAGCTTGGGATGGAGCTCCGCTTTGGCTGCGGCGATGCTCTGCCTGCTGACGTTTTTATGGGATAATATACCGTTTAGATCACGCAGGCCTATTTTTCAGTGGGCTGCCCCTATTTGTCGTAATATATAATATCACTGCCTCCCATGGCCTGGCAAGCAGCTGCCACCACAGGTCCTGGGGACTATGGGTGCTGGGCAGGGGTGTCCATGCTGGGTTTGCAGCAAGACCCAGACCGGGCAGGCCAGCACACTGCCCGAAGCTGAGAGGCAGCGGCTGGCATCCACTGGTTGCTGCTACAGCTGTCCTGCGATTAGGTTCCAGATTGCTCCAGCCAGGAAGCGTTTCCTTCATGCTGACTTGGGGGAAGAACAGGTGGGTTTGGCTTTTGCCTCCTCTTCCTTCCCTCTCCTCCTGCTTCCTGCAACAAAGAGACCTGTGTCTTGGGACAAAAAGACTGTAAGGCTGGTTGGGGTGCTCCCTTCTCCCATGTTGGTGGAGGGCCCACTGTGTGCCAGGGGCCGGAAACAAGAAGCACCTCCCCCACCTTGGCAGAACGACTTAGTTTTCCAGGCAAAAATTGCAGAAATTGGGGAGGGCGCTGGGTGTGTCCCTGATTGGGACCTCTGAGCAGTGGTCTGGGGTCCCTCAGAGGGTGATAGGAGGTGCCTTTTAGGGGCACCTTGCCCCCCAAATCCTTAACTGTGTAAGATAAAAAGTACACCAGCCCACTGTTGCTGTCATGGACCAATCTGGAACCTAATTGCAGGACAGCTGTAGCAGCAACCAGTGGATGCCAGCCGCTGCCTCCCACTGGCTCCCTTACCCTCCCCTGCCTGTCTTTCCGTGGTGGATAAGGGCTTTCTTTCCTCCCGTGGAGCCTCTGCCTCAGAACTAGACTAGCAGTGCCCTGGGGACTGGCATGTTCAGCAGAGCTTGAATGGGTGAATGGATTCAGGAGGGAGAGGCCATCTAGGTGAGCAGATCGGGCAGAGCCAGAAAGGGAGCCTGCGGAACCCGGGCCCAGGGTGGGGACGCCGCGATAGCTTGGGGAAGGGGCTGCATTGCTAGGTGGATGTCCCTCTGGGGCTGGCAGAGATTTTCTGGTCCTGCAGATAGCCCAGTTGTGTCTCCTTCCCAAGGCCTGAGCTGTAGATCCTGACAAATGGCCCAGCCACCGCGGCCCATGGTGCAGCTAGCAGTGGGCTCGTAGCTGACGCGTGTCTACCACACACAGATGTGGCTGCTCACATCTGCCTTTCTGCAAGCTCGCACTTACTAGCACTTCTGCTGTCCCTCTCAGAGTGGCCCACAGTGGCCTTTGGGGAGCCGCATTCCAGCAGCCTGGCAGAGCCAGCTGCCCAGTGATGGGATACGGCCTGTCCCTTCAGCATGCCCTGCTTGCCTGCTCTGGCACCTGCTGGGGAACCAGGTCCCAGGTCCCCAGTGACCTCTGCTCCCCAAGGGCACAGCCCCTCAGCCCTCATCGTCCCCCCATGTGTGTGTGCTAAGGACTCCCACCCACCTTAGTCCTGAATTTTGACTGACTCTTCCTGAGCCACTGCCTTGCATGAAGATGTTCTCACGTCGGTTCGCCCACTCTGAGCCAGGCTGTACCCCTCCACCAGCTCCCTGCCCTGTCCCTGTCCCTGTGCCCACCCCAGACCCAGCCATTAGCTGTGGCTGTGCTTGTCCTGCTCCACAGAGTTCTCAACCCATCCCCAGGTTAGCTCTGTTGTAGCTGCTGTCACCAGCCTCTGCCGCACATCTACCCTTTTTAGCTTGCTGTCCCTGACAGTTCTCTACTTTCATTCGACATGCACCCTGCTACCTGGGGCCTCCCTCTGCTGGCACTTCACCTGGGCCCCACCTAGAGGGTCTGACCTGATGGCCTTCATCACCTTTTCGGAGCCCAGAGGAGATTCTGATGTGTGTCCAGGCCTCTTGGGCTCAGCCATGCCCCCAGCTGTCCACAGGGCCACCTCCCTCTGCCCTCAAGTCTCATATCCAACCCCGAGCTTTCCCGGGCAGTGGGACCTTCTGGGCCAGCCCTGTGTGCCTGTCCTGTGATCCTGAGGGGCATCTTTACTCATCTGCAGAGGTTCTGAGGTTGCACGCTTGGCACTTACAAAGGTGTCAGCCAGGCAGGTTGGCGCACTGACCTGTGGCCTCCTTACTAGAGCTTCTTGTTGAAGCTGAGATAGGGGAGTGTCCCCTCTGGAGAAGCTATCTCCCCCTGCTGCTGTGAGGGAGGGACTGGGGGGCGGGGCTGGTGGGGAAGTCAGTTCCTATCTTGTGCTGGGACCCCCTGACCACCCCTGAGGGGTCTGCATGGTGGGGGATATACCGACTTCTGGAAGCAAAAGCTAGTGACTCTTGGGGTCACAGGGAGGGTGTAAGGAGCAGGTGAGGAGGGACCTGGGTTACCTGTCCCCCTTCTCTGAAGGTGTCCATGTGTATGGCTACATACCGCAGGGGTGGGCAGACATGTGGGGAAGGAAGGGGACCATGTGTGCATCTGTGGCCATCACCCTGCCAGGGGAGAGTCACACCCGGGAGAGGAGGGGTGGTGAACAGGGGCTGTGAGCCTTCCCTTCCCCCCATGTCTGCAGGCACTGGGCCTGTGTTGGGGAGTGCCCGTGGCACCCGAGATTCGTGTCACCAGGTCACAGTGCCACCACCTTGAGGCTCAGGAGCTCCCTCCCGGGTCTCAGGTGCCTGTGGGCCGGGGTTTACTCAGTGGATGCTGGGCCCTGGTGGTTCAGCTATCAGCCTTCCTTGAGTCTCAGTCTCCTACCTCCAGGATGGACTATAGCTGTTCCCCACCGGACGGTTCTATGAGACTTGAGGCACAGTCCTGGCTTGGGTGCCCTCTTCCTTGTGGGCTGACTTGCTTTCCCCATCACCGCTGGGCCCAGGAGCCCCCAGAGTTGGCCAGACCGACACAAGCATCCTGGAACCTCTAAGCCAGAGGGGCAGTAGTGGGGCAGGCGGATGGACACTGGAGGCCCTCTGTGGCCAGCCCCTTTCTTGGAGTCCAGCTCTGGCTCTGCACTCCTGAGGCCTTGGTCTGGCCTTGCATCTAGGACCCTTGGGCCCTTAGCACAGATACCCTGCACAAGTCCAGCCCCTGTCATCACCGTCCTTGCCCACAGTGTGACATGGTGAGTTAGACGTGGCTAGAGTAGGCCCACGTGGCCCAGCCCTGGGACCCTGGGCTTGAGCAGGGCCCTGGAGCCCCGGGCAGTGCAGTGAGAAACCCCTGATCCACTAGGTGGAGTGCGGGGCATGGAGGAGTCCTTCACGGACCACCTGATCTGCTGTGCTCTGGGACTTCAGGCACCCCACTGCCCCCACGGCAGCAAAATCAGGTGAAACACCAGCAGGGAGCCTGGACCAGGAAGCTGGAACCCTAGTCGCCCTTCTTCCCCACGCTAGCTCTCAGGGTAGCTGATCCACCCCTCCTCCTGATAGTCAGACCCATGTGTGGCTGCTGGACTCCCACATGTGTCTGCAGAGGGTCATGGGACTCCCAGGCTGCCCCTGGCCTGTGAGGTGGCTCCAGAATGCCCAACTCCTTGTCCTGTCTGGAAAGAGAAGCAGCTTGACTCCTCCACTGCCCCTTGGCCCCGTGCAGCCGGCTCCCCATGCACCATGGTCACTACAGGCCAGCAGGTGATCATGTGGGCAGTTTTTCTGGTAGTCGGTCCCTTTTCTGAGATATTTTGCATCCCTTTGGGTATCCTAAAAATAAATTTTTAGGGCCAGGGATTTAGCTCAGTGTTTCCACCGCCTGATTCTCAAGCGCAAGTTCCCGAGTTCAATCCCTAGTACCACAATAAATAAATAAATAAATAAACTTTTAATTTGCTTTAAATTAATGTTAAGTGCCTGGGATTTAGCTCAGTGGTTCCACTGCCTGCCTCGCAAGTGCAAGGTCCCAAGTTTGATCCCTGATACCAAAAATAAATAAGTAAATAGATTATGTTAAAGTTAAATCTAAATTAAATTATAACGCATCTTTAGGCTAACCCGGAAAAAACCCTTAAAGTAGGTGAATACAGATAAAAAATCAGAAAACAAGGAACCCATCCAGAAGGCCACCCTCATTCTTCATGACATGGTGCACACTTGGTGGCAAATATTTAGTAAAAAACCCAACGTACAGGAAATGCTCGGGTGCCAGAGCGCGGGTGCGGGTGCGGTGGCACAGGCACCCTGCACAGCCAGGCGCTGCTTTCCCATCAGGGGCCCCGGGACCTGCGGCCGGACACGGCCTAGGGAGGCGCCAAGTCTGTGCGTGCTGTTTCCCTGCGGAAGCAGGACTGTCCCCTGTGTGGCCCACTCCCTCCTGGGCCTCCCCTTACCTCTCCTGGAGGTTCCTTGTCTGTTCTGGAGTCACTCCCACAGTTGTCTGGTCTCTGGGTGTTAGGTTAGCTATTGCTGCGTATCAGACGACCTTCAAATCCAGCAGCTGCAAATTCAGCTCAGTGGCGGGCGGGGGGGGGGGGGGGGG
>NW_022900935.1:64098283-64110895 GCF_012274545.1 Fukomys damarensis
GGGGGGTCGGGGGGCACAGTGTCAGATGCTGTGGCATCTCTGACTGATGGGGTGGTCACCCATCCAAACTTGCCCTCTGGCTTCTCTAGCCCCTGGTCCGTGCTGGATGCTGGCTGGAGATGGCTCCTTCCCACGGGCCGCTCTGCCGGAAGTGCTTGCTGTGGAGGCCAGCTCTGCTTGGCACAAGCCAATGGAGCCCATGGTCTTTCTGCAGCAGCCTCCTCACCTCTGAGTGGCGGGACTTCGCTTTTGCCGTGTTGTACTTGTAAAGCAAGTCTGGGTCCTGTGCGCACTCAGAGGAAGGAGGATGGCATAAACAAGTGGGTGGTGGGGGCCACCTCACTTCTCCCGTGTCCGTGCCTGCCCAGGCTGGATGTCTGAGGTCCTGACTCTACTTCTCCCTCCTGCCACTTTGCTCATGCTCCCCTCCCAGGTCCCACCAGCGCTGCGGGCCCCTGAGCCCCAACCGGGGCACTGCTCTCTACCGTACTCCATGATGTCAGAACCCATGTGTGGCCTGCTCCTAGTTGGACCACCAGCAGGTGGAAAGAGCTGGCCCCACAGAAGCCCAGAGGTCTGTGGAGGGCCAGGGTCACAGGTCAGTGTGGTTAGCTGCCTGTGGTGTCCTTAGATTCCAGGCTGGGCTGGGTGAAGGTGGGTGACCCTGGCATGGGGCCGCGACACTTCAGCCCATCTAATGAATGAGCTTGGGTCAGATTTCCTTCTCTGGATGCTGCCCAGAGCCTGCTGTGCAGCTTGAACGGTGAGGGTTTGTGCCCTCCGATCTGGGGCAGCACTTTGCACAGCTGTTCTGTGCCACCTGCCTGCCCCAGCAGAACCAGTAGGTGCTTGGGCCCCCTCTCGTGCTCCCCAGTCCACCTTGGGCCAGTCCAGGCTCTGGGACAGACACCAGGCAGCCCCACCCTGCCCCTCTTCTCTGGGGGCAGCAAGCTGGGCCTGAGCCTGGTTGGCTGGACCATGGGGTCTGAGAATCACATGGATTTGGGGGTCAGTGGTGGCCTCCAGACCCTCTGAAGCTTGGGGGGATCTCTGAGGTCCTCCTGCCCTGGCAGCCCTGGGACTGTGGCTCCTCCCACGATCAGCCTGTGCTGTCCAGCCCCACAGGGCTGTGGAGCACTTGGCCCATTCCTGCCCCAGGAGTAGGTCCTACCTGGGTGGCACAGGCTAATGAGGTCCTTTGCTTACCTGGTGGTCATGATGCCTGAACTGATGATGAGGGAGCTCCTCTTACACTGCCCCAGACTGCTTGTCCCCAACGATTGCCCTGCACTGGTGGGCTGAGGACAAGACCAGACACCTGGGGCCTGGGTTATGCCTCCCTGCTGGGCCTTCTCTCTGCCGGGTCTCCTGCTGGGGTCCAGGCTGTGCCCCTGAGCTGGCCGGCCCCGGCCTGTCCTGGATGCCCTCCCCCCTCCCTCCTGGGGCCCCCACTGAGTGGGAGTGGTGTCCCTGCCCCAGGGACTTGCTTTGCCCTGCTCCCACAGCATATTTCTACCTCAGGACATCGGGCGTTCCTTCTATTCCATTCTGTTGGAGCGTTGTCCTTGGAGGTGGAACCTCCTGGCTCTGTCCTTGGAGTTTGCAGCTTCCCTGCCCTCTGATAGTGGAGTGCATCGAAGAGCCAGAAAGTAGGGTTCCTGGGAAGGACCCCTACTCTTGGGATGGGCGATGTTGAAGTCACCATGCTTTGGCCTCAGCCTCGCTGTGTGGCCTCAGGCGCCACAGCCTCTATTCTGCTGTGTCCACTTGGAAGTCATGGAGGACACCCCAGGGCCTCTGGGAGGGGATGTGGACCTGTGTCATTCCAGAGGCCAAGCGTTACCCACCTCTGCCTGGCTCCCCAGCATGGTGATGCAATCTTGCTGAGAAAAAAAGCAGCATTTCTCACTGCATATTTCCTGCTTATCTTGTCCCTACCCACAAGGCCCCTGCAAGGTACTTCAGCATCCCTGTGCTCCCTTTGCACACTTTCTCAGGGTGCTGTGTCCTCCCTCAGGCTGCCCTCCATAACAGGGCCCCAGGTGTGCACTCCCAGCAGGCCAAAGGCTGTTGCAAACTTCTCCCACTCTCCTCTGCACCCTGTGTACCCTGCTCATCTAGGGACTGACTTCCCCTCCCCCCAAGGTGTCCTGGGCCCTGTCCCTGGCACCGAGGTGTGGCAGGGGACAGGTGGCTGTTTGGCCCTTGGACCCACAGCTGAGTGCTGAGCGGATGGTCTCTGTGGTGAGGAATTAATTCCAAGGAGGGAAACCTGCATTGTGAAGCGGGCTGGGCAGGGCTTTTCCAGGAGACCAGGCTAGGTGTGACTGAAGAAGGGTACTGTGAATATCCCGGAAAGGGCAACACTGGAGTGCGAGTGGCTGGAGCCAGCTGTACCTGAAGCACTTGCTTGGGAAATGAAGACAAAAAGCTGTAGCGACAGCAGGCATCTGAAGAGCCCCCTCACCCTTGCAGTGTTCTGGGTCTCAGTCCTCCTCCTGGCCACTCCAGGGTGCCATAGCATAAGCCACCCCATTCTGGGAGTCAAGCTGTTGGTGCCTGAACCTTTTTGGGGAGGAAGAGCTGGCCCTAGTCCTTGCAGTGGCCAGCAGAGCTCTCCCAGCCCCACGCGGCAGCTGACTTCGCAGCCAGAGGTGAGGACCACCGTGTGTGTGGCTGTGCCTGCCCCTGCCCCGTCCCCCTGCTCAAGCTGCTGATACAGGCCAGGTTTCACCCTGGCTGGGCTCGGGGTGCCCTGTGGCCTGAGACGTGCTAGGTGTCATCCCAGGGGCTTCAGATCCCCAGGCCTGCCTGGCTCTCAGCTTGACTTGGGGACACTGTAAGGGTCATCTGGGAGACAGCGGGCAGCTTCCCCACCTCTTGCAGACGCCTAGAGTTGCTGGCCTGGACCAGCCTCAGGGTCCTGGACACGTTTGCTGCAGCCTGGCTGTGAGCAGGCGCTCATGGTTGTTGCCGGTCTGAGTGCCTGAACATGGCCCCTGTGCCTGTGGGCAGCCTCTGAGTATGGATGGGGTGAGCCACTGGAGAGGAGCCAACTGTGCGCCCTGGGCCTGGGGTCCTGATTACCCACAAAGCCATCACAGATGCCCAGGCTGGCCAGGTGCCAGCGGGCTAGGCCTGCGTCTACTCAGGAGTCATGGGTCTCACGCCTGCAGGCAGGCCAGGTGAGGACTGTGCAGGTGAGTGGTGGACCCACCCTCAGGTGGCCCTGCCCTGCCCCTGTCCCACTTTGCCTCCATGGAGGTGTGGGTGTCATCGGTCACACCGAGCAGGAGCTGGACTGGTGGGGAAGGTCTGCCCAGTGCAGGAGAGCTTCATGCTGCCCTCAACCGGACCAGAGCCTCAGCCCTCCCTGCCTGTGGAGTCACCCTGCCCGGGCCGAGGCGTGTGCGTGCGTGTGTGTGTGTGTGTGTGTGCGCGCGCGCCTTCTCACATGACGTGTTCTTACTGCTACGAGTCGTCCCCCAGTTTATTTCAGGCAGGTGGGAAGGGAAGGGGAAGCCTGTACTTTGGAGAAGACAATCCTTCAGGCAGAAGTGGTGCTGGCCTCCTGGTCACCTTCCCATGCCTTGGCCACTTGCCTACCCTGAGCAGGAGCAGGGACACTGAGAACGTGTGAAGAGCGGGAAAAGTGAGGGGAGGCGGCCCCCACCCCTGCCTGAGTGCCCTTGGGACACTGAGTCACTGCTGGAGGAAGGGTGTCCAGAATCAACCCAGCGGTGAACCTCGGCCACTCCGCCCCTCTGCCCTAGCCAAAGGGCTAAATTTACCCTTTTAATAAGAACCAGACTTATATCCGATTTTCCTTTTCTTTTATTAGTTCTGGGCTGTTGGTGGTTGGGCCTGTCCCCTGTCATCCGTGTCTTCAACCATCTCCTGGATTGCCGGGGCGGGTGGCTTAGCAACCACAGAGCTTTCCTATTACGGCCTGAAAGGGGCTTCCTTGGGGCTAGCAGGGACTTCTGGAAGGCTGAGGGGCTTCCCGGGTGATGTGCACATTCCAGACCGACCCTGTGTCCCAGGGATGGGCTGAGCCCTCCCTCCACCCACTGCTCCACATTCTTGGCCTCCCCTCTGCCCCCATCATCCCCCAGGCTATGGTTCCAGGCCCAGCCTGCCTCCTCTCTCCTGTGTTCCTCTCTCCCTGGGCCTGTGCCTGCCACCCTTTCTCTGCCCACCATGGAGCTGCAGGTGGGGGCTGGGGTGGCATGGTGGCCCCCAGGGCTGTGCTGACCACAGGCTACACTTGCTGACACCTGTGGCAGCCCCGCCCCAGATCTGGGCAGATCCTAGGCTGGCAAAGGGTGGCCCTACAGGGGCTTCTGAGATTGGAGGGAGGAAGGCTCCATCCTGCTTCTGCATGGCAGAGTGGAGATGGCTTGGCCATGGGGCTGCTTCCAGAATCCATGGCTGCTGGAGCAGGTCTGAGCCTTAGAGCTGCAGCCTGTACAGACTAAAGTGGGAGATGCAAGTTCTCCTGCCACTGGCAGGCCTGGATGTGCCCCCACCAGGGTGGAGGCAGTGTGGCAAACCAGGGCAGGAGCCTTCCCAGGGTCCACTCAGGTAGGAGAAGGGTTGCATCTGATGGATTCCTGAGCTCTGGGAAGCAGCTCCTTGGAGAACTGGCCCTGGCCCAGCCTGTGTCCCCTTGTTCCTGAGGATGAAGTCTGGTACACCCATAGCCATGTGTGCACACCCATGGCCACCAACACACACCCAGAGGCATATGCACTGGGGGAGACACACCTGGGAGTGTGCACGGGCAGGCCCCAGGCCGCCTCTACCCACGTGTGCAGCACGCACTTCCCACATGGGCTGGTGCCGGGGCCCTCTTGGATTCTGGTGTCAGGAGAGCGTCACTGGCTACACCTGGGAATCAGACCTTGTGCACTCAGAGGCATGGACATAGTCACTGGGGGTGGCCTGTGGCCTGGCTCCAAGGCTCCCGCCCCAGAGCATCCAGTTTCCTGGTGGCTTGGGTCCCCATCCCCGGCCCCTCCTCTTCCTCCTGAGCAGCCAGAGGCTCAGTGGCAACCCCTGCGTCCAAGCGGACTGGACGAGCCTTTTCCCAAGGCACCCGCAGCATCCCGCAGGAAGCCCAGGGTGGAAGTTCTCCATCCTCTGTTTCCTGGAATGAGAGGAATGCGGGCGCGGCAGAGGCCATCCTCCCTTCCTCTCCTCTCCTGCTCCCTCTGGGGTGTGGCTCTGCGTGGGAGGAGCACTTTGGCTCCCCCCCGGCCGAGCCACCCTTCCCTCTAGTCTCAGTCTCCTGGTGTTCCCTGTGGAGACCTGAGGGACAGTTGCCCTGGGCCAGGCGTCCCCGGCATCTGGGCAGCCCTGGAAGAGCGGGAAGGGGGAGGCAGAGGAGGAAGTCGGCGCTAAGGGAAGAAAGGAGCCTGAGTGGGTGTGAGCAGGAGGGTGGGAGCTGGCGCGGGTGGCGGTTGCAGCCGCCAGACACAGAGCCAGAGAGGTCCATGCCAGCAGCCCGTCAGCTGGGCTTCCGGAAGCAGCAGGAGTGCTGAGAGCCTGGGAAGGGACTTGCTTCTCAGGAGCTGCCGCCATCTCAGTGAGCCATGGTGGGTTGTTTTTTTTTTTAACAACCCATTTCACAGTTTCCAGAAAAGAAAGAGGCTGTCTCAGTGGCTCACTTAACTCAAAACAAATGCTTTGTACCCTGGAGCTCCGTCCCCTCCCGTTCTGCACAGCTCAGGCTGCTGTCACAGGGCAGAGCTGGGGTGGCCAGGCAGGAGAGCCCACCCGGTGGGCAGTGCAGCCAGCACCAGGCTGCTGGCCAGGCCCAGCCTCTGAGGTGCCCAGTCCGTGGGGACCCCTGGGTTGGAGCACGCTCCAGCCACTGCACTTCTGTTGCCAACTTGGCCACAGCAGGTGGACCTGGTTGCATGTGGACAAGAGGAAGGTGGAACTGTTGCAGGTCTGGCCTGACTAGAGGGCTGCTCTCGGGGGCTGAAACAGCTTGTGGGACAGCACTCTACACAGGGCTGGGGTGAGAGCTGGGCATGCTCAGAAGTCCTCAGGGTGCCTAGCTGGTCTCCCCCACCTCCTCAGCAGTCCAGGTTCAGGTGTGCCCTGTCTCCTCCCCATGTAGGTCGGCCGGTCTTGGGGCATCGGGACACCCTGCCTCCCAGGGTCCAGGGGGCTGTGCCTGAGGCGCCAGGCAGCCTGAGGCGTGTCAGCCAGCCCTCCTGGCGTGCTGGCTTCCGGAGCAGTTTTCTCAGCCAGCCTGGTGCCCAGGGCCAGGCTTTCATGGTGTCCTGGGCAGAGCCGAGGTAGCCCTGGAGCTGGGACCACAGCCGAGCAGTGGGGTGGCCAGTGGTGGTAGATGTACAGCATGGACTTGCCAGTCTTGGCGGCCAGTGACACAGCTTTTGATCCCTTTCCAGGGAAGAGCCCCAGTGGGCCTGGGCGGGCTTTGCAGCAGGGCTGGGCCACCTTGGCCATGCCCAGGGGCCAGTTAGGCAGCTTTGGAGCCAACACATCCACTTCGCTTGGCACATGAGGCAGCGTCGATCATACCCTGTTCTTTCAACAGTTCAGTGGTGGATGCAGGACCTGGATTCTAGGTGTCATGTTGTGTGGGCTCATGAGCCCTCCGTCAGGGTAGGTGTCCGTGCCAGGCAGGATCTAGATGCCTGGCCAGAGGAGGCCCAGGTCAAGCGCCCTCCAACGCTCTTTGCTGCTCCCTCCTGGGGTGCTGACTGTAGTAGCCAGTAGGCAAGGCCTTTGCCAAGAGGAAAGAGCTTCAGCCCAGTTCCCGGCCAGACTTGGCCATGGCTGCAGTGCTGTCTGGGGCCCAGGCTACACCGGGATCCCAGGCAGCCACTGTGCTGACTTTGTCTGGGGTTGACTACTGATCAGCAGCCGGGGGCTGGGGAGGTGGCAGCCAGATCTGCCCACAGCACTGCTTGCGGGGCACTGTGTCATTGCCCAAGTCCTCAGAGGTGGAGGGGGACAGGCGTGCAGATGCTCTGTCCTATGGTTTCCTAAGCTGCTCAGGGACTAGGTGGGCTGAGGAAGACCTTGAGGAGCCAGCAGTTTCTGCCCTGACCGCTGGGACTTGCCGCCCTCCTGGCAGGGCCTGCAGACTCTACACCAGCTGTCCAGCCAGGCCCGAGATGGTGGGGGACAGATTGGGAGTACCTGGCCTGTGGTGGTAGGGAGGGGTGCAAGGCACAGGGTGCCCACGCAGGGCATCCTAGTGCTGCCTGCTGGCCAGGGAGTAAACCCCGCAGCATCTATATTGTGGACTGGACTTCCAGGAGGGGCAGGCAGTGGAGATGTCAGGGCTCCCAGTCCCGAGGCATCCTTGCTAGAGTTGGGGTGCAGTGTTTGCTCAACTCTGTGACTCTGGAGAAGGATGTGTGCACCTGTGCCCAGAAGGGGGTCCCTGGAACCCTCATGGCAGTGATCCCAGGGAAGGTGGACCTTCTGCTTGCTTTCCTGTGCTTTATTGTGTGGCTTCACCTTAGTGTGCAAGGACTCAGCCCCAGCCCTTCGTTTCAGCGTGAGGGAAGGAAGGAGTAAAGGCCCGCAGGTGGATAGTAGCCAAGGCACAGGTGGGACACTAGGGCCGTGGCAGCTGGCAGGGAGGCTGGCGGGTCAGAGGATGGAGCATAGAGGGCTGCCCAGTCTCATCTCCCTCATTTCTCAGGTCTCTGCCTCAGTGGGCTCAAAGAAGCCCGCTGAAGAAGCAGCCAAGGGACAGGCGGTGTGAGGCCCTGAAGGCTAGAGTGGCTGGGCACAGGGCTCAGCCACAGCCGGGCGAGCACCTTGTCCTTGAGTTTGCTGCTTGCGGAGCCAGGGTTGGGGGCTTGGGGGTTGCAGTGCTGCCCCAAGCAGTGGGCCCTCCTGGAATAGCATCAGAACAGTGGCAGTGGAGCCCCTCCCAGGGCCAGGATGGGTCTCCTGGATGGGAATGCGGTGGCCTGAGAGCCCACTGTGAACTCTGGCTTGGGGTCCACCTTGAGGGGACCTGAGGGGTTGTGTAGCCAAGATTTCCTGCTGCCTTCCTAGGGCCCTTAGGGAATTCTGTGGGGGGGTCTCAGTTTCCCTGGAACCACAGGCTTTGTGGGATGCTGGCTGTGGCTTCTACTGCCCCGCCTGCCCTGTGGGAGAGCTCAAGGTGCAGGGTTCCCAGGCTGAGATCCTGGAGAAAGTTTTTCTCCAGACCTGATTTTTAGACTCAGTTGCTTCCCACTGTCCTGGGGAGGGAGAGTGGGTGGAGCTTCCCTGAGAAGCAGGGGGAGAGGAGTGGGAAGGCCTGGGGGACTTGGGGCGGGCCTGGGCGGAGCAGAAAGCTTGTGGCCGGGACAGCCACACTCATCCCACAGGCATGCCCCTCCAGAGTCCCCGGAGTAGGGGCTGGGAGCTAACCTCCCTTCCTAGCCCGGAGTCCCTCCCCTAGCTGGACAAACCTGTGGTCTGGCAGCGGCTCCTGGCAGCCTCAGCCCTGCGGTTCGGGAAGTCCCTGGCTCTGGGGCACCTTTGGCCTACTCTTCTCCCTGCCAATGGCCCCTTGTAGACCCTTCCTCTCTGGCCATGCCTGGGAAAGACTCCCTCTTGGTGCCACATGCCCCATCCTGTCATCCCAGGAGGGGAAGGAGCCGCCTTCCGGTGCCTGGCCTGGGCTGGGAGCTGGCAGAACATGGCTTGGTTGCCAGGGTCCCAAGGGGGCGGCCCCTCTCCCCAGCCTGGCCGCCTCTCTGCTGAGTCACCCCTTGTCTGGGAAGCTCCCAGGGCCCAGCCAGGCAGGATGAGGCATCACAAATTCACCCATCCCATCGCCTCCTGGGCGGGAAGCAGCTGCCCTGACTCACCTTGGGCTGCCTGCCACTTCCCGGGACCCAGAGCCCATGCAACCCCACCAGGCCCTGCCCTGTGCCCCATACCCCGCAGCCCCAGGCCAGGCTCACTGCCCAGGGATGGAGGTGACAGTGCACAAAGGCACCATGCCAGGGTGTGGGCCAGCAGTGTTGTCTAGCCCGCCCAGAGTGACCCCATAGGCAGAGTGCTTGCGGGCATATATGTCACACATGTACAAGAGCTGGTAGCCATGACAACCAGGGAGACTCATTCAGCCTGGCCTTGGCCACTCAGCTGGGAAGGGGCACGAGTGCTTGTGGCTATGAGTGGAGGATGCTCCAGCTAGGGGCAGGGAGAGTGGGTGGCAGGCAGGCTATAGAGCTGGCCCGGGGCCAGCAGCAGGTCACCATCTCCCAGACTCCTCAGCCACCGGGGGAAATGCCAAGTGTGCTGCCAGGCTGAGGAGGCGGCTGGCCGCTGCTGCCTGAGCCCCGGATAAAGGCTGTCGGCCCCTCAATGCCAGTCCTGTCAGCCTGGCCCTGAGCAGCGTCCAGGGGACCTCAGCAGCTCATTGGAGAATGTTCCTTCCTTTCTATCTTTCCATTTCCATTTTGCTCCGATCAGTTTCTCCCCTTGCTCATCTGTGACCGAGCACCCCATTCTCACTAGACACTTAAGTGGGAATTGGACTGGGGAGAGGGACGAAGACCTCACTTTGGAGAAAGGCCCATTCCACACTGCCAGGCTGGGTCAGAGACCTTGGCACCTCTGGCCGGGGCCCTGCTGACTGGGACATTTCAGGGAGGCACAGGCAGAACACAGGCCCCCCGTGTGTGAGAGGCCTTGAGGTAGCCACTGCACCCCAAGAAGGCCCACGAGGTAGCTTGTCCCCCACGGACCCTCAGTGCTCCCTTATGACTGTGCTCAGCACCCGGCAGATGGTGCTGGTGTGGCTGTTGCTGGTGGCAGTACGGAGGGCGGTGCCCGAGTGGCAGTGATGGCAGCTGGGGCGCGGTGTGGTGGAGGTGATGGGGTTGGTGGTGACGCTGATGATGGTGATCATGGCTATTGGGGGTGTGGCTGTGGTAGTGTGGCCGGGGCTGGTGCAGCTGGTGAGGGTGTGGTTGTTGGTGTTGTGTCGGTGTTGGTGGAAGTGACGTGGTTGGTTGTGATGGTGGTGGTGACATAGTAGGGGCAAAGATGTTTTGATTTTTGTGTTTTACATAAAGGTGTTGTTCTTAGTTTTGTAGTAGCAGGATATGGTCAGTCCTAAGGTACCTGATGCACACAGAGGCCCTGGACCCTGATGCCACAGTCACATGCCTGTGAGAGCAGATTTTCCTGCTGTGCACTGCTTGGATCTAAAGACAGAGGCGTCTGGGGAGCTTTGGGCCTGAAAGACGCTCCTGGGAAGGTCCTGGGCGGGTGGGTGCTGCCCCTAACCCAGGCTGTGCCCTGAGTCACGCTTGCCCTGTGTCCACAGCCAGCAGCCGCCTGATGGGAAATTCTCCAGCCTCCTCTTTTATGGGCAGCTTCCTCACCAGCAGCCTGGGCTCAGCAGCTTCCACTCACCCCAGCGGTCCCAGCTCCGCCCCCTCTGAGCAGACCTACCGAGGTTCCCACCCCGGCACCTCCCAAATCTGGTTCTCCCACTCCCATGAAGGTAAGTCAAGGTCCTGGGCTCGGCATTGGCACTGTGGTGGCCACGTGGCTGACCATGGTTAGCTTTGCCAAGCCTGCTGGGGTGGGGACCACTCCCTGTCGAGGAAGCCCCTTGGGGGAAGTGGTAATTGATTGCAAACAGGATAGCCCTGCTAGGCGCTGGTCCTGGCCAGATGTGTGTTCCAGATGGGCAGAGAGGGAGGAGGGGCGTTGGGCAGGGAGGACTCCCGGGAGCTGAGGAAATGTGGAGCACAGCTGGGCCAGCCTGGCTGGGCTGCACCCTCTGACATGGGCTGCACCCACCTCCCCAGACATGAGGAGGCGTGGGCTCCAGATGTGCCAGCTGAGGGGGAGAGACAGGGAGGGGAGCACTGTCAGCAGGCACAGGCTGGCTCCCGGTGCCCTGCCTAGGACAGAGCCTGCAGGCCTGGCACAGTCTGTACCTACTGAACGCCTGTCACTTGCAGATGTCGTGGCCGCAGGAGTCCCCTGAGGCTGTGTCGGAACTCCAGGGTGTGGTGTGCCCTGCTCAGCTCCGTGGCCCTGCTACTTGAGCAGTGGCCCAAGGCCCTAGTCCCCTGACCCGTGGCTGCTGCATCCGAGTGGCTGTGCTATCCCCGTGGTGTGGGAAGGGTTAAGCCCCCTGCCGGCTGGCACAAGGGAGGTAATTGCAGTTGGCAGCGGGCACACAGGGCGCTCACTCCTGGCACCAGCACCGCCGTAACTCAATGACTGCTGCGCTCACATCGTGTTTACAGAGCCGTGGACCCACACACCACGCCACCGCCCGCCCATGTTCCAGGCAGGGAGATTAGCGCCCGGCACTTGTGGAAGCCAGAGAAACCTCTCTTTGTGCAACAAGAAAGGGGCTGTTTTCCAAACGGGACAGGTGACGAGTGAGGGACAGTTGTTAAAATAATCTGGGCTTTAGGCGCCGCTTGGAGAACACATGTTGGGTCAGCGATAAGGAGCAGCGTTCTTCCCGGGTGGAAGGGAGGCCAGTAGGGTGCTGAGCACCAAGTGGGCAGAGCAGGGTCTTCAGCCCACTTGCCTGTGCCCCACACCCTGCAAGTACTGCCCCTCCCTACTCTCCTTCCATCCTTGCCTGGGCATTTGGCCCTCCAGGCGACTGCAGAAGGGAGGAGGGTGCCAAGCAGGGGAGCAGGCGGGGAAGGCACCTCAACACAAGCCAGAGTCCCTGCCCTTCCTGGCCTGGCACTGGCACACCGGACAGCTGACTTGGTTTCCCTCCTCAGGGCTCAGGAGTGGGACAGCCCACCCCCAAGTTCTGCATCAGAGGCTCAGATTCCCACCTCCTCTCCATCCCACCCTGGGAACCCCACCAGCAAGGAGGACGGTTTGTGGGTAGCACCACCTGCCCTGGAGCCCCGTTCTGCCCTGGGGTCTGCTCAGAGCGTGGGTGGGCGGTGGCCTGCAGACAGTACCCACAACGGCCTTCCACGGTGCACTTCCCCTTGTGCCAACGGCTGCCTGGTGGAGCTGCTCATAACCCCCAGGTACCCACAACCCTCAGCCCCACCACGAGGTGCAGCCCCGGCAGTTCCATCTTCCTCCTGGCCCGGAAGCTTCCATTTGGCTAGAGGTGGTACAGTGGGGAGGGTGGTCCGGGTCCTGGCTTTGACACCCAGTCTTCCCCATGCCTGGGTGGGCCTGATCTGGGGAGGCAGGAAGAGGGGCTGGCACCCTTAGAGGCCTGTTTCCGAGACCAGCCTGAAGGCAGTGGCCACCCTCTGCTCTAGGCACCACACACCAGATGTAAGGAGCTCTCCCTGTCATCAGTGTGCCTACAGCCTGCTCAAGCAGGTGCGCCCAGGTGGGCGCCTCTGAGCCACCTCCAACTCCAGGATACAGGCTGCCACGCAGGTTCCACCAGGGGATGGGCTTGGGGACCAGTGGCTCTGGGTGGGGGAGCCAGGTCCCACCTGAGGGTGGCAGTGAGTCTGCAGTGGTCTGGGTGTCACTCGACTAGATCCACCTTCTTGGTCTGTGTCTCAGTGGAGTTCCCCTTCCCTCCCCTTAGTTAAACGTCCCTCTTGCTCACTCGGGACCTCCTCCCTTCAGGGCATCCCCTGCCCTGCGTCTGCAGCT
>NW_022900935.1:64111227-64151019 GCF_012274545.1 Fukomys damarensis
GCAGCGAGTGGCAGGCTGGCTGGCTGCCCTGGCAGCGTGCCTGGCTGCTAGTTTGACTAGGTGCCAGCTGGCTCCTGCATGCCAGGGCCTGTTCCTCAGCCGTGTGTGTTCAGTAGGGCAGGGGGCAAGGCGGGCGGGGGGCACGCGACATGGCCAGTGTGAGGGCTGGGCTGCGTGGTGGGCTGCCTGGGCGGTCAGATCTGAGGCCTGGCCTCATCCTTGTCCCGACTGCCTTCCCTGCGCCTGGGATAGCAGAGAGGCCTCTCAGCTGGAGACAAAGCCGGCTCCCCACCCTGGCCCCGCCCTAGGGGCTTCTGTGTCAAGGCAAGGAGCCCAAGGTGGGCTGGCAGGCCAGACCCCAGGTCGGAGTAACCCGGGGTCCCCCGCCTTGAGCAGGGCCTCCTAGCTGGCTAGAAAGCCCCCCCTCCTCACCATCTGCAGGGCAGCTGCTAGAGCAGGGCCAGGGCTTCCTCTGTCCCTGAACAGCTGGGGGTACAGGGAGGCACCCCAGAGCCGGAGGAGCCGCCCCAGAACATCTGGCCTGGGGCACAGCCTGTTGTTCCACCGCAGGCCTCCTGACCAATGGGCTTCGCCAGTAGTGAAGCTTCAGGGCTGAGGGTGGGCTGG
Source organism: Fukomys damarensis (assembly GCF_012274545.1). Lineage (NCBI taxonomy): Eukaryota > Metazoa > Chordata > Mammalia > Rodentia > Bathyergidae > Fukomys > Fukomys damarensis. The sequence continues at coordinate 64,111,855 of NW_022900935.1, forward strand.
GCAGCGGAACTGGGGGTACAGCGGGGAGCCACTGTCCGGCCAGCCTGTCCTGGGTGGGTCAGCGCGGATGTGGGCGCAGCACAGCTGGGCCTATTGTCAGTGAGCCTGGCCCTCTCCCACCCCGCCCCCAGCTGCCTGGCCAGGACCACCCACAGGGCCATGAAAGGGGTTCTGTTCCTGGGGGGACTGGAGTTGTAGAGCTCCCACGGCCAGGCTCCTTGTGGTCTCTTGTGCCACCTGGAGGGGAAACCATGGGCACATGTGCCAGCACTGGCTGTCCGCCTGGCTGGCCTCTTTGTCAGACTAGCCCTGCCCCAGGGGTCACTTCTCCATGGGGCCTGGCCAGGATCCAGTGGGGGCAGGGCTGCCCACAACAGCGACCACAAGTAACCACAGCCTCTTGCGTACTGCCAGCTGCCCCATAGGTCCCCTCTGTCCCCTACAAGGCCTTAAAACTTGTAAGAGATTCAGGGACCTGTCAGAGAGGGACAGAGGTCTCACTCGGTGCCCGTTGCCTCAAAGGGCTAGAGGCTCTGGTGGCCCTTCAGCACCGTGCCCTGGAATTGCCAGCTCTAGCAACTGCCCCCGCTTCTGCCCCCCTTCTCCAGGCCCAGAAGCTACCACCCTCTCTTGCACCTATTTCCTAGGTGACAGAGATGCCCCCTCAACCTGCCCAGGGGGCCTTGGCCTCCTCTCCCTGGTTCTTCCCTTACTGCTCCCTCGCTGCAGGCCCCCGTGTGATGTGGTCCTGTCTGTCTGTGTGGTCCTAGAGCCAGGGGTTGGCCAGACTCTGATTGGAGGCTGCTGTGGGCCCAGAAGGCTTGCACATGGCAACTGTGGGTCCCGGCGCTGCAGTGGACAAGGCCATGGGCCCTGCCCTGCCAGAGCAGATACCCATAGAAGGTCTTCACAGTCCAAGAGCTGCATCTGCCTCCAGTCCACATGTGCGGCTGCCGGGCTTTGAGCCTCAGTTTTCCCATCTGTAGATCACACTTAACAGGACAGCTATTGGGATGCAGGGGAAACCGGATGAGTGCTGCAGGCTGGGCAGAGACCTGCTCCTTCTCTCTCGTGTCCTGTGGCGCTATATGTGCTAGGGTGGCCCTTAGGGCGGAGTCCTGGAGTCTGACAGGAGCAGAGCACAGTGCCTCCATGTGCCCAGGGTGTGCCTCCAGAGGGAGCGGGAGGAAAGGAGTGGAGACTGCCCTCTGGATGTCCGTGAAGAGTGTAGAGGTCCTGCCCAGGTTACTTCTGGCCACAAGCTCAGAGGATTCTCAGTTGCCTTCTCTAGCCTGAAACCTGCAGCAGGCTGGACCCCAGGCCACCCCAACCCACACAACCTGTAGCCATCCTGGAGCTGGGGACTGTCCAGGGCTCACCAGCACCCTCTTTATTCCCGAGGTACCTGTGGGAGCCTGGCTCCTCTACCTGTTCTTAGCTGCTGCTCTTGCGGTAGGGACAGGTGGAGCCTGCCAGGCCCTAAACTTGGGGCAGCTGTGCATCAGCATGTAAGCATAGCGCACCTGACCCGGCACCTCGCAGGCCTTCGGACCTCAGGTTTCGCCACCACCAGAATCCAGGAGTTGGTGTCAGTCCTGGAGGCAGGACTTGGAAGTCGTTGGACCGCCTGGGTGGAGGGGCTTATGGACAGAAACGGAGGTGTCTGGCAGGGAAAATTTGGGGAGGGGGCTGTGGCAGTTACTCCCTTCAGGCACTAAAGCAAGGGATGGCAAGTGTCCTCCAAACATACTGCCATGGTATTGCCTGTACCCAGTGCCGGCGTCACTGGTCAGCTGTGCTGCCTGGAACACAGCCTCAGACGCTCCTTAACCAGCGCTCCTGGTGCGGGCTGTCACCTGGGAAATGGCCAGCGCCGAGTTAGTGTTGAATGTCAGCACGTGTAACAGATGCCACATGGCAGGAAGGTGCCAGGACACACAGAAAGCAGGGACCTTTCCCCGGCCTGTTCCTAGAAGGTCTCAAGAGAGAGCTGAGCAGCAGCCACCATGTCCACTACTCCTCCTGGATGGGCGAGAGCCCCCTCCCCAGCGGCCTGGTCCTCCCTCCGACCATTGCCCTCTCCGGTCCCCTCCTGCTTCATTGTAAGCCTGAGCCGCTTCTCCTCTGGGCCACTGAAGTTCCAGGATTGAGCTCAGGTCTCTGGGCACTGGTGGCAGTAGACAGGGCAGAAAGGATGGGATGTCCTCAGATCTCCACAGCCTTCTCCAAGGCCTGTCCCCAAGTCAGCTGGGGGCTTTGAGGCAGTGGGTGGCCTCAAGTTTGTCACCTATCTTTTGAGACGATCATAGTGCCTTAAGCTCAAGGTGGGCTGAGACCCTGGGGTAAGGAGGTGCCCCCAGCAGGGATGTGGGTTGGAGTACCCCAGCCTGAGGGAGTGCAGCCACCCCCTGGCCCTAACCCTGACCCTGTCCAGAGGGTCCTCTCTCCACTGTCCTGGGGTATTCCCTAGAATTTGCCACCCCCAGTCTCCTTGGCAGTGGCTTCTTCAAGGAGCCCGTGCCTCCCCTCAGCAGCCACACCAGCTCTGGCCCCTGGTTCTGGTCTCACAGCAGCTGCTCTGATTCATATTTTATATTCTTCAGTTCAGAGAGTACAGTCTTGTTGGGAAAGAAAAGGGCCTTTCTGTTGCTGGGTGGGGAGGACCTCCTCCCCCACGCCAGCCCCCACCCCTGCTTTCCCTCTTCCTGTCCTGCACCCCTTCCTCCACCCCTGGTTCCCCATCTGGGGCCTCAGAGGCAGGGACCTGGAGCAGGCTGGAGAGGAGCTGGCCAGGCCTTTGGGCTGGGTCCCCAGGGGATTTCTGCCCCCGCTCGCTGGGCTGGACACCTCCAGTTCAACTCAGAAGTGGAGGGACACCAAGGCCGTCCACCCTCACGCTGCCCCAGAGGGCAGCAGGCCGGAAGGATCCCGCTCCTCAGCTGGTTGAGCTTAGCCCCTGCTGCCCCTGAGCGTGGGGGAGGCCCTGGCCTCTTGAGAGACACAAAGGTGTGGGGGTCCTCACTGCTTAGCCTGGGAAACGGAGTCTGGGAAGGAGGAATTTACAGACTTCTGTTTACAAAAACGAGGCCCGTAAAATATTTAACAGCAGCCAATTACAGGGGGACAGCTGTGGTGGTTTAACCAGCCCCCTAGGCCTTGCCCGTTCTCTTCGGCTTTTGTCAAGTCTTCCAGGAGCTGAGTTGAATCTGGCCGACATCTGCTGCTGATGCGCCCCGCATGCCAGGCCAGTTGGCCCAGGGCTCCGGCCTCAGCCTGTTCCTGTTCCTCCGCAGGAGGGGTCGGCAGGGAGGGCAGGTGTAGCACGCTCCCCAGGGTGAGCCCTCCCCAGGGACCAGGTTGGCTCCACAGGCAGCTTCTCAAGCCGCAGGGCAGCCTCCTCCAGACTCAGGTGAGGGCCAGGGCTCTGCAGGGGACGGAGTCCACAGCTTCTCTTGGACCTGCTGAACCAAAGAAGGTTCCATGGTGTCATCGGGGCCTGAGCAATGATGGCCTGCTGCTGCCAGGGGGCCACTGGGAGTCCTGGAGTGTCCTCATCTGCCATCTGAAAGTGCTACGAGATCTGCTCTTGAACCCTCATCCTCCACCTCCAAGCTAGGTCCTGAGACTGTCCCTCAGCCCCTTACCTGGCCCCGCTGCCCTGGCCTCAGCCTACAGATGGCTGCCTCTGCCCCCTGGTGCTCAGGGTGGGCACCAAGCCTGCAGCCCCCATGCACCCACAGGGGCCCCAGCACTGAGGTGACCAACCCCAGGCCTGAGACAGCATGGAGACAGAGGTGGGCCTGGGGATCTGACCCGTCGTCTGTATCTGCTTCTTCAGCACTTGATTTCCAAAAAGGTGTTCCTCAGAATACATGCCTTGGAACACTCGGCCCATGCATTGTTAGAAAGAGTCCCACTAAGACAGCACAGGGATCCCTGAGAAAAGAAGTTTGGGGAACAGAGTAAGCCAAGGTGGCATAAAGCTGTCTGTTGTGAGACCTGTCTGTGACGTCCCTGTGACACTCAAGAGACAGTCCTGGTATCTGGTTCCCTGGCATGTAGCTCAGGACACCCTTTTATCAGGTGACACCTATGACAGGTGCCCAGACAGGCCCTTGGGAGGCCTCCCTGCCTGACCTGCTGTCCCCCAGGCCCTCTTCCCTCCTGTCCCTGTACTCTGGAGAGACCCTGGGGATTCCTGCTGCTTATTACCACCCAGAGCAGCCTGAGAAGTGAGACAGAGTCAGGAAGCTCTCAGGAGAGTAGCAGAGTCCCCGAGAAAGACTCCCCTGGGGCCTAACCCTTGTAGAGCGAGGCAGAGATCCTGCCCTGCCCAGCCCAGCTGGTTCTGGTTTATTCTGTAGAATGACAAGGGGCAGCCTACCAGGGTGTCACCAAGTAGGTGCTCCAGGCATCCTGGTTCAGACATTTGTCCCTTAAAGACAGAAGGGTAGAAGGCAGCCTCCTAGGCCCCATGTGCCCATGACCCCCACATCCCACCTCCTCAGTCCACGCTGACGAAGCCAGGAAGTGGACAGCATCCCAAGCCATAGGCAAATGCCTAGGCTTTGAGGGCATGCAGTCCAGTGGCTGGACAGACCTCAGCTCAGCCCAGCTCCCCCTCAGGAAGCCACCTGCCCATCTAACAGACAGCATCAGAGTCTGGCCAGAAAGGACAGACTCCAACTCCAAGTGGCTGGGCTGTGGATGGGGAGCTGGGTGGGCATAAGTCTGGCAGTGCCAGTGGCCTAGTAGGTTCCTGTCCCTTGCCAGACCTTGTGAAGAAGGACCAGTCCCAAAAAGCCACATTTCTGGTAACTGGTGGTGAATTGGCACCTAGACTGGTATTCAGTCCTGCCTGTCCTGCAAGCTAGGACTCATGGGAGTCCCAGGTGAACAGGGCTCCAGGGCCAACAGTGGGACCAGCTCAAACTCGCAGATAGCATCCCTGTGCTGCGCAAGTGACCCCTCAAAACCATGGCTGCCTTGGAGGAACGAACACTCATCTCCTAGAGGGAGCCCTCCGGGTATGAGCCGAAATCACTAGGTAAAGACTAGAGGCTGTGTTCTCATGCGAGGGCTTCTGGGGCCAATGCTGCCACTCCAGGGACCGGCTTGGGACCAGCTGTACTGCAGATGGCAGAGCGTGAAGAGGCCAGGCCTCCGGCCTAGGTGGAGGGCTCTGTCGGCAGTGACACCTGTGGCTTCTAGCCGACAGGAGCCTGTGGCTCCCCGGAGGCCCAGCCTGGTATGGGTCACCTGGACCAGCTCCGCACAGCTTCACTGTCCTGGGACTCCCTCCCTCCTGGTGCACAGTGGTGCAGGTGGGAGCCAGGCTCTGGCCCTGCCTGGGAGCTCTCGGGATGTCTGCCTGCAGCGCCCTCCTCTCAGAACACTTCCCTGAGCTCCTTTGTGTCCTGCCTGGCAGTGTGCGAAACTGGGAGGGAATCAGAGGCACCCTCCTCCAGCCTCCCCTCTTCCCAGCCCATAAGCAATTCAATTTGTGCCGCACCAGAGGGATGGTATTAGTCGAGTCAGAGTTAATGTGATGTATTGATGGGTTGATTTCCCACCGGTGGGCTGCACGCCGGGCTCTGCAGGGTGCCGCTCCCAGACCGCCCACCAGCTTCTTGTCTTCCCTGGGATCAGGGCAGTTTGGGCCAGGGGGCCAGGACCTAATGCCACAGTGCCACAGCCAGTGCCTTTGCTTCTCTAGCTCCAGCGTACCCCAGATTTTCGGGGAGTCTGGCATCCACTTTCCTACCCGTGAGCCACTTGGATCACCATGGAAACAGTAATGTTCTCTGCGGACAGCATCGTTTCTATGGAACCCAAAAAGGCAAGTGCCACATAGGGCCTTGTGTGGGGTGCAGGGGTTAGCAGGACGGGAGCCTATAGGGCACAGGTGAAGGCAGCCAGCCTGGCAGGCTTTGTCCACTAGGTCTCGAGCCCAGCTGCCCCTAAAACACAGCCTTGCTATATCTCCAGCTCTTGGAGCTGGTGTCCATGCCTTCCTTCTGGCCTTGCCTTGTACCCCCACAGTTCAGGGGCCCAGAGACGGCGCTCAGAAGGAATGTGCCAGGAGGGAGTCTCATAAGCCTGCACACCCATGCTTCAGCCTGGGTGAGACCCAGGCTCCAGGAATGCAGCCCCCTGCCACCGAGTCTGGCATGCAGGGGACAGAGCAGTGTCCTGTGGATGGGGGAAACACTTGTCCCACTAGCAGCAGGGTCCCCAGAGAAGGGACACAGACTTTGGGTCTTTGCTGAGAAACAGCCAGTGGATCCCTGGGAGAGGGTCCTGGTATGGGCACAGCCTGGGCATCAGAAAGCTGCAGGGGTGACCTGACCAGGGGTCAGAAGCCTTGGTCCCTATCTAACAAGTTAAGTTTTTTCCTAGGGTTAAGGGGACCCCTCATTTGGGTTTTAGAATGTGCTCCTCAGGGTGGTGCCCAGAGGCTGGGCAGGCATTGAATTAGTGACCACGTTTCAGGTAAACCCAGACATTATGTCCTATGGGGCTGGAATCAACACCTATAATCCCAGTATGTCAGGAGGCCAGGAGAGGAGGGTGGTAAGTTGAACCCAGCCTGCTGGGTTCAAATCCAATACTGGAAGAAGAAGAAGAGAAAAAAAAAAAAGAAAAACAAACAAGATTGGTGCAGGTCTTTGTGGGACGGACCAGGGAGCTCCAGAGCCCACTGCACATTTCCACTGATCCTGAACCAGACTGGATGGTCCCAGCAAACCCACCCTGCTCCCCAGGTTCTGCTGCCTGGGGAACAGCCTGCCTCCCTTGGGCCCCAGGGGATCCCCCTCAATCTCCCAGGCAGCCTGGCAGGCACGTGCAGCTGTTTTGACAGCATTTGTCAGGGGTGGGCAGGTGGCTGATCCCAGCCCCAGAAACCTGACCCCTAAACTGGGGCCGGGACTCCCTCCCGGGCAGTGTGGGCCGGCTGGTGTCCTGGCGAGCTGGCTGGGCCTCTCTGGCTGGGCCTCTGGGCTTTCACAATATTGTGGTGGAGCCTCATCCAAGAACATTATTTGGTTTTGGAAGTTGAGCTAATTAGGTTTCTCCTGGGCTACCCTTTTCCGCCCCTCTCCCCCTCCTTTCTAATTAGCAGGAAATTGACAAGGAATTTACATGACTGAGGACAGTTTTACAAGTTCCAAACATTTCTTTTGTGTCCCCCTTGTCTGCTCTCTGGGCCTCACCCTGCTGCCTGCCCACCCACCTGGGTGAGAGGAGGAGTAGCCCCCAGGATCCCTGAGAGGCATTGACCTGGCAGGATAGTGGCCCTGGTGTCCACCAGGGCTGGCCTAGAAAGCAGAGAGCAGACTCTTCTGGGGGCAGAAAGGTTTACCCAAGTGCAGCCCACCCGGCTGCAGGCAGTCCTTGGAGTTGGGTGCCCCCACGGTGCCCAGGATTCAGTCCCACTGCTGTCCTCCCAGGAACATCTGCCTTCCTGTTTTATATTTTTGTAACCTATCCTTGCCCCCCGCATATGAGACACCTAGTTAGGTTGTTGAGGGACTAGGTGGCCTCGGGTGCCAGGCCTCCACACCCAGCCCTTGGCCATCCGCAGCACCACCGGGTCCCCAGGCTTCAGGGCTCTCTGCAGTCCCCGAACACCTGGCCAGCAAGGTCTGAGGTGGTGCATGTGGGCAGCGCCCTGCCTTTGCAGTTCTCGTGTGCTCCCCCAAAGAGGAGCTCCCCAAGAAGGTGTTCTGTCCCACACCTCACCTTCTGAAAATCTTCTGGGACCCTGGACCCCCAAGACCTAGTGAGAGAGGCCTTTGTGGACTTGGAGTTCTGAGACTATAGCGTGGTGTGTGGGGATAGCAATTAAGGGGGAGGAACTTCACTTTAGGGAGTAGAAGAGTTCTGGTGGTAGATGGTGGTGATGGTGGTGCCTCGTTGTGAATGTGGCTTAGTGCTGTTAAACCATGTGTTTAAAATGGTTCGTCTTGTTATATGTATTTATGCAGTATTTTTAAAATGAAACAAAACCAGGTGTGGTGGTACCCCCCTGTAAGGCCAGCACTAGGGAAGCTGGGGCAAGAGGATCTCAAGTTTGAGGGCAACCTGGGCTACCATAGTGAGTTCAAAGCTAGCCTGGACTACACAGGGAGGCCCTGTCTCCAAAACACCCAGAAATAAACCCTTCCCTAGACAGTAGGCGTAGCGGGGGTTGGGCAGGTACCTGCAGCCAGTGTCTTGGGAGTCTGAGGCGCGCCCCCCCCCCCCGGCTTCTTATTGACTTCGGCTCTTTGGGCCCACAGATAACTTCTACCTGCGTAACCTGCCCCCCCAGCCCACGCTCCTGCCTGCCAACCACAACTTCCCTGGTGTGGCCCGGACTGCGCCTGCTCACCCCATCGGCTCCTGCAGCCGAGACCGGGGTGAGGCTGGCCCCTCTCAGAAAGGCCCCAAGGAGTTTGACAGCTTCCTCATGGGCAAAGAAATGGGCAAAGAGAAGGCCAGCAAGGTGGCAGAAGGCAGGGAGCGACCGGCAGCAGAGGAGGACAGCAGCAAGGAGCGGCACAAGCTGGTGCCCTTGCCAGCTGATGGGCCCTGCAAAGAGGGTGGCCCAGCGCCCCGGGGCTCCTGCGAAGGCCGCCCCAAACACCCCACCTCCTGCCTCCTCAACGCCAAGGTGCTCAATGGTGACTTGGGCAAGGTCCCACTGGCCAGCTGCACGGGGGGTGTGCTGGGCCGGCCTGGCGCCAGCGTGGCAGCCTCTGGACGCTGCGCCAAGGAGCCAGTGGGCCATACAGAGCCCGGGCCAGCCTTCAGTGAGTGCCTGGAGCGGCGGCAGATGTTACACCACGCGGTGTCCTACTCAGTGCCATCTGGCCTGCCCACTGGGCCACCCCCACCCCTCAGCACGGCCTCTGGCTCCTTCCCCTGCCTGCAGCTGCATGCGGGCCCAGATGGGCTCTGCCCACTGCAAGACAAGGTCCCCCGAGACCTCAAGGCCAGCAGGCCCACCTTCGTGCCTTCTGTGGGACACCTGGCCGACAAGAGCCGCCCCTTCCAGGCAGCTGAGGCCTGTGCTGTGACAGGGGAGGGTAAGGACCGACATCTGGACGGGGCCATGGCCCCTGACCACGTTGTGCCCTATGGAGTCTCCTATGCCCACCTGAAGGCCGAGGGCAAGGTTGAGCGGCGGCCTGGAGGCTTTGAGGCAGCCCTGAACCCCCGATTAAAGGGCCTGGAGTATCTCAGCACTGGCCCCGAGGCTCCCTTTCCTGGACTCCCCAAAGCCAGTCTAGATAAAAGCAGCTACTTCGAGTTGCCTGCTCCTTCCCAGGACTGTGCTCGGCCCCCTCACCAGGACCCACTAGGCGGAAAGGCTCCCCAGGCCTGCTGCACTTTAGACAAAGCTGTCAACAAGGAGGCTCCCACTGGTGCCCCCGGGGGCCAGAAGGTGGCCCGGATCCGGCATCAGCAACACTTGGTGGCCCCGGAAGTTGATCCGGGAGGCAGCGGGGCTGAGGCCAAGCGCAAGTCCCTGGAGCTGGCATCTCTGGGTTATGGCGGGCCCCACCTCCCTCCCTGGAGCATCCAGGCAGGCCAGGCCAACACCATGGCCATCAGTGAGGAGCGCAAGGGCAGTGCCTACCTGGACCCCTTTGGCAGTGGCCTGCAACAGGCAGCTCTCCTGCCCCAGGAACTGCCTACCCCACCAGATGAGGTCTCCGCCATGAAGAACCTACTTAAATACAGCAACCAGGCCCTTGTGGTGGGCCAGAAGGCTCCCTTCGTGGGTCTGGGTGGTCTCAAAGCCAGCTGTGTCCAACAGGAAGTGAAGTTCCCAGCCTCCAAGGGCCCAGGCTCCGTAGAGAGACCTGACTGTGCCCGCAGCCGGGAGCATGACACCCCACATGGAGATGGGGAGGTGCGCCAACCACCTGTGGGCATTGCAGTGGCCTTGGCCCGGCAGAAAGACACAGTGAGCCGGCCCGAGACAACCTACAGCACCAACAGTGGGCGGCAGGGCCGGGCAGCCACCGCCTTCAAAGGTATGGCCCCTCGTGGGCAGGAGCGCGGGGTGATGTCCAGGGTGCCCAGGGCCAGCCTTGCTCTACCCCAGGAGATGGATCGGCTCCCTGCACCTGCCCCAAAAGACCTCCCAGGCCCCAGGGCAGGGAACCCTTCTGTGCGTAGCCCCAGCTCAGGGGGCTTCAGGCTGGCCACAGAGTCACACAGTCTGTCCTCTTGGCCTGCACAGCTGGTGGGGGACCCCGAACCACACACACACTGGACCTGGAGAGCGAGGAAGAAAGGACGCGGCTGTGTGATGACCGCCTGGGGCTGGCCGGCCGTGAGCTACTGCTACAGTAAGAGCCAGCTTTGGCCCAAGGAGGGTTGCTCTGGCTGGGCATTGGGCTCTGTGGCCTGTGATGGGCAGGGCTGCTTGCACACCCTCCCAGGTACCTTTTCAGGAGGCCTCTGCTCTCACACCCTGTGCTGCAGGCCCACTGCTGGGGTCTCCCGAGAGCCCTGGGCTTCCTTTCCCCTCCAGGTTGGTGGCTGTGGGCTGTGGAGAGCAGGGCAGGGTCATCGGGTAGCAGGACTGACTCTGGTGATCTTACAGGGACAACAAAGACCTCGTGGAGTTTGCCCGGATCCATCCCTCAAGTAGCTGCCCCGGAGACCTAGCCCCCCACCTCATGATGCAGGGCAGCCAGCTGGGCGGGGACCCAGCCCCCCACCCCCATCCTGCTCACCCCCCCTGGCTGCCCCGCACCCGCAGCCCCTCCTTGTGGATGGGGGGACATTCCTATGGTCAGTCTCCCAGGGCAGGTGGGTAGACCTGGGCTGTTGGGGTCCTCAGGTCCTCTCCTGGCTGGGGCCCCCAGGAGCAGGAGGCCTGGATGACTGAGGGCAGCTGGCCTGATGCTGTGCCTGTGCTCCCCAGGCCTGGGGCACCCTGCCCTGCACCAGAACCTGCCTCCCGGCTTCCCTGCCTCAGTGCCCGGCTCCATGCCCTCCGTGTTCCCGCTCCCCCAAGATCCTCCCACACAGCTTGTGATCTTGCCCTCGGAGCCCACACCCCACACAGCCCCCCACGCGCTCGGTAAGGGCTTCCCAGGCCTCCATTTGCGCATGGGACTTTAGGCAGTGGGCCCGAGGGGGAGCAGTCTCAAGAGTGGGAGGGTGAGGCGGGAGGCTGGCTAGGGCTTGGAATATGAGGTGGGTCAGCCGGGGACAGGACCAGGGCCGGTTGAGGGGAGGAGGGGGCTGGTGGACAGGAGCACACGGCCCGGATAGGTCCTCTGTCCTTGCTGAGCTGACTGCCCCCGGTCTTGCCTGCAGCTGATGTCATGGACCAGGCCTCACTGTGGCCCCCCATGTATGGGGGCCGGGCGCCGGCCTCCCACATGCAGCACCCTGGCCAGCTCCCTGTGTACTCACGCTCCCAGCTGCTGCGACAGCAAGAGCTGTATGCCCTGCAACAGCAGCAGCAGCAACAGCTGCAGCAGCAACAGCAGCAGCAGCAACAACAGCAACAGCTGCAGCAGCAGCAGCAGCAGCAGCAGCAGCAACAACAGCAGCAGCAGCGGGCTGCCCAGGCCCTGGAGATGCACCGGGCCTCCCAGTTCCAGGTATCCCTAGCCACACCCTGCTGGGGCCAGGGCAGTTCTGTCCCTGCAGGCTCCAGCCTAGCTGGCCCCGGGAGACGCCTGCACGCCTCCCTCCAGGCCATGGGACTCATGGGGGCAGAGGGCCTGCCAGGCTGAGCTTCTCCCCCCACCCCGCAGCGGAAGTCGGAGGACAACCACCTGGAGCTGGAGGAGCCCACCCAGGAAAAGGCCCTGAAGTCCACCCACAAGCCAGTTGCCTTAACCCCCATGGCCAAGGGCGCCCCCTCGCCCATTGCTGCAGGCCCAGTGAAGCTCTCCCCCTGCTGCCACTCACCTGCCCTGAAGCCCCTGGCCAGCTGCCCCACACCGCCACCTCATCCCAGTGCCCCCTGCACTTTATCCGTCTGCCCTGCCAGCAGCCCCGGGCCCAGCTCGAAGTTGCCCAGTGCCGAGGACAAGAGTGGGGAGTGCCGGCGGGCCGGAGCTGACCTCACCACGTTGGAACCAGGTGAGAGTAGGCAGCCGCCAGAGCCAGGCCTTCCACTGCTCCCAGGCAGCAGGCTAAGGAGGAGGGGCTGCCTCTCCTGCCCGGGTCCTCTGCTAGAGTGCAGGGCCTTTCTGTTACCTCCTCTTTCGTCTTTGACCATCTGGTTGACCCGTGGAGAAGCACACAGTGTCCCAGCTGCAGGTGGACTCGGGTGGGGCCATGTTGGCCAGCACTGGGGGCCTGTGAATGAGGTGCAGGTCTGTCCGGGATGGTGGCAAGGCTTCATGGGTGCCAGGCACAGGATCTTTGCTTGGCCATATGCGTGGGGTTCAGCAGAGCTGGACAAGTAGTATCTGGGGCAAGCCACAGGCCTCTGGCCCCAAGAAGGGAAGGGGTGGCCCATGGGGGTCTTGGACGTGCCGCCTACCAGCTCTCAGTAGCCCATGTGAGTCTCACTGAACCCGAGCTTACTCTGGAAACATGGGGCAAACATAAAACCCACCCCAGTTCCACAGCAAGGAGACTGAGCCAACAGAGGTTTCATGTGTGTGTGTTTTAGGTTTTTTTGCCTTAGTTTTTCTTCTCTTTTTACCATTATTATTATTACAGTTAATGAGGCGTAATGCCTCTGACACGCTGCTGGCTTGTTCTGGTTCAGGGAAAACCCTGATTCAGGCATCATGTTTTAAAACCCCCCACTTTGGTTAGCCACACCACACCGCGCCTGAGATGTCCCCTGAGGCCCCCAGCTGCCTGGGGACTGGCTCTGGAGCTTGGCCTCCTGCTGCCCCTAATGTAATGTGTCCCCTGTCCCTACCTCTTTGTTTTGCAGTCTAGAGGGTGGCTAGGCCCCCCAGGTGTGAGTGTAAGGCCACCCCCTGAATATAGTAGGGACTCACTTCCTCCCACTGCTCCCAACCTCTCCTGACAGTCTTCTCCTTTGCAGACCTGCCTCCTGGACACCTGCACCCTATGGCTGGCATGGGCTTCTCCCTGCCCTCAGACGTGCACTCATCTGACCTCTCGGGCCCCAAAACTATGCAAACCGCCGCCACGGGGCCCCAACCTGAGCCTGCAAGGACGTTCCTGCCTGGGGAGCCGCCCCCACATAGCCCTGGGAGCCTGGAGGGGCCTGGGCTGCTCTCAGGGGCCAGGGAGGCCACATCAGACCTTGCTGCCACACCCCACCCTGCCAAGCAGGGACCCCAGGGGAAGGCAGAGGACCCCAGCCCACTTGAGGGGCTGCAAGAACTGCGATTTGGGGCCCTCCTCGAGGGAGGGGTTCCCAAGGCCACTGGACAGGCTCATTCTACTCAGGGAGGGGCACAAGAGGAAAGGACCAGGGAGGAGGGGGCACAGGGGTCCCCTTTGGGGGTTTCCCCCCAAGCCCTGGAGCAGCAAGCAGGGAGCCTGGATGCCCTGGATGAGGACAAGGAAGGTGTGCAGCAGGCCCCAGAAGAGGCCTCACTGCAGGAGGAGCCCCCACTGGAGGAGAACATGAGGGGCTCGGAGGAAGACTGGGGGGCTTCCAGCAGCAGCCACCCACTCAGGGCACTGCCAGGCCTAGATGCCTTGGTGGCCGCCACTATGGACCTAGGGGACCTGCCTAGCATCGACATGCCGGATCCTCAGCCCTCCATAGCCTCTGGGACCCCCAGCGTGGCCCCTCTGCCCCACAGCTCAGGGATTCACGGGATTGCCCTGCTCAGCGAGCTGGCTGACCTGGAGATCCAGCGGCAGAGGAGTGAGCTGGCCACACAAGGTAAGCCCAAGCCCTGGGGCCTTTCTCCCTGGGACGCTGGAGCTGATCCTCTGGCTGGCTCAGGACCTGCCAGCCTGACCAGGGGCCTTTGGCCTTGCTCAGTTGTCCCTGGAGTTGGGGTTTCCAGGGAGAGGATCCTCCACGCATGGCCTTGCTCCCGAGAAACGAGACACCGGTACCCTGAGAAGTTACGGGGTGACTGGTCCTGAGTAGGACCTCGAGACCAGGACTGCGTCTCCAAGGTGATAGACGGACCTCGAGGCAGCACCCATGTGCACCGCCTGCATTTCACAGAGATGTCACTGTGAAGAGGGCCAAGGAGCTCCGGTGCCCTGCTCTGCCTGGACCTGGTGGGGGCTGGCTCTGGAAACATCTGCCTCACCTCCCAGCCTGGGGAGGTGGCCCCTGGCCCCAGGTCTGGGGTTGGAGCCAGAGAATGAGAGACCCAGAGCCCAGCTGCTAGGCTGTGGCCACCCACAGGCCTGTCTCCACGTGGCCAGCCCCACACAATGGGGGACCCCACACGTCTCTCTGGTTCACTAGAAAGATGCCTCTCTCTCCTGCCAGAGCAGCAGCCACCTTCCCTTTGGACCCCAGAGGAGGCACATCCCTGGGCAAGGAGCATCCCCCACTGGGCACTGTGTGCCTGGACACGGGAAGAAAGAACCTAATGGGGCATCAGGGCTCAGCCCCTTGCTTTCCTGTTGCACAGACCACCCTGTGCCTTTGGTGCTCTTTGGAGACTGAAGTGCAGTTTCTTATAAAGTTAACTTTCTTGAAGGCCTCTGTTGCTCCTCTGCTAGGGGCTGCAGGGTGGTCACAGGCTTTCCCTGGTAGAACATGGGTAGGCATCACTGAGCAGAATTGGCAGTGCCAAGGAGGGCCTTCCCTGGGGATGTACCCAGGAGCCTCCCAGAGCCCGCTGCTTCTGGGAGGGACTGTGCAGAGGTGAGCAAGCCTGGGAGCCCCCACTGGTGGCCTTGCTTGGGCCTCCTGGCCACATGTCAGGGTGAGGTGGGGGTGTCGAGCAACCCCATGTGGAGATCCCAGGCAGTGTAAGGGACTGGCTAGGGTGCAGAGTGATGCTAGGCATGTATGGTATGGATGTGGGGGGACCTGATTCTGTTGGAATTCATCCGTTTAGGTCGTAGGGAATGGGCAGCTGCACCTGGCTGAACGGCCAGACGAGGCTGGGGTGTGTGGGGGAGGCAGCGAGCTCACCACCCTCCCCTGGGCACGGCCCCAACTTTGTGGCCACTTTGTCTGTAATGGTTGGATCCACTTCACTCTGTGCCAAGTCAGGATTCACAGGGCAGGGCAGACAGAGAAGAAAGTGCTGATTTGGAGACCTGCGGACATGTGAAACTCCAAAGGGACAGGATCCCTCCAGTCCTGTTGCAGTGTCTGTGAGGCCACCTAGGGGCAACTCATCTGTGCTCCCGAGGAACTCAGGCAGATCACCGTGAGCCCAGACCGCAGACCTGGGCTCTGGTGGCTGAAAAGGTCCCGCAGATAGCCCTGCCCTGTGCTGGCAGATGAGAGGAAGCACCCAGCCCCTCCTCTCAGGATCTGTGGAGCTGCTCTGTCTCTAGGCTAGGGGTTTCCTTTTGTGGACAGCCTAGCGGTGGCCCAGAACTTGTACCCAGAGGTTTGAGCATCCAGCAGCTGCCCTCTGGGCATTTGTCCCTTGGTTCTGGCACCTCTCTGCATCCTGCCCTGCACTGGGCACCCCTTGTAATTAGGGGCCCATGAGACACCAGGCTGTGCTCCCTCCCACTAGGTTCTGGTGGAGCATTCCACAGGGCCCCCTGCAGAGCAAGGCCAAGTGCTCAGAAGTCCTTGGGAGGTTGTGACCTGCCTGTCCCCTCCGTGTTTACACTGTGCTGCCCTCTCTGCCTGCCCCTTGCAGCTCAGAAGCACCTGCTGGGTGGAGGGGCGTGATGGAACCTCAGGGAACCTCAGGGCACCCGTTTCTCCATGCTCACGGCCACATGACACACATTGAGTCTTTCCAGCTGATTCTAGTCCCTTACTGTCCTGTCTGTTCTGGTGACCAAGTTGCCCTAAGTTGGCCGTGGAGCCCTGCAGCAGCAGCCTGTGTGTGCACGAGATGTCCCGTCATTCTTGGGAGTGCCGCCTTGCTTCCTTGTGTTGTCACATTGTCCCCATACCCTGCACCTCTGGCAGGAGTCAGCCACGTCTCCAGGAGCCCTGGGTTCTCTCCATGGCACGTGGTGTTGGGAGTCATGATTAGGGCAAGGGGTGCTTACTGTCATTAGGGCACTGCTGTCCCAGGCCACTTCTTTGACCCCACCGGGAACCCCACTTGCCCCATCCCTCCTGGATGTCCGTCTCTGGGGCTTCCGCTGCTCCAGGCCCCTTCCCCTGTTTGATACTGGCCCACCCTACCCCACCACAGGGCTCTGGTTCCTGCTTGTCACTGTGAGGGTAGCTTGTGGTACCTGCCTTGCCTCCACCTCTGAGGCCTGGGACCCTCCCACACCTTCCTTCTCTTAGGTCAGCCATGCCCTCCATGCCCTCCACTGCCCACCCCATGGCCAGAGTATGCTGGAACCATCTCTGCCTGGGTGTCCTGTGGGGCAGGTCCGGAAACAGCCCAGGACCTCCTGAGGCCCTGGAGGGGGTGCACGGAAATGGGGGTGACGATGCAAGCTGAGGGAACTGGGTGGCCCTGCATGATGGTGGGTGAGCAGGGGGAGGCTACACCACTGGCCCCAGACTTTGTCTGGATCACGGCCATAGCAGCAAGTTGCTTTTCTCAGCTTCCAGCCAAGGAGGTCCTGCCCTGAGAGCCTGTGCCATGTCCTGCTTACTCTGCCAGAGAGATCCTCCCCACCTGTAGCAGGGCAGGGTCTAGGGTCCAGCATGCCCTTCCCTGGGGCCACACACACACACACACACACACACACACACCCATCCTTGGGTCTTTGCATTCTGGGGAGTGGGCAGCTTCAGGGAGCCTGGGACTGAGCTGGGTGGAGGCTGAGGGTCCCTGCTGACCCTCCTGTTTCCTACAGCAGAGGATGAGGACGTGCTGGCCTTCAACCTGCAGCACCTAGCCACGCTGGCCACAGCCTGGTCCCTGGTGGAGGCTGCCAGCCTGGACAGCACAGTGGCTTCAGCCCAGCCCCCAGCTGCCGACCCTCATGGGGGCCCCAGGCTCACACCCCGTATGCAGATCCTACAGCGCAAGGACTCTTGGACCCCCAAGACCAAGCCTGTAAGTGGGTCCTATTCCACATCCCCAGCACTGTGATGGTGCAGGGCGACCCTGCACACAGGCTGCCCGCACCACCCCGAGCTGGCTCTCAGACCCCTGCACCCATCCCACACACAGGTCTGCCCCCTGAAGGCTGCCATCGACCGGCTGGACACCCAGGAGGTGGAGATGCGTGTGCGGCTGGCAGAGCTCCAGCGGCGCTACAAGGAGAAGCAGCGGGAGCTGGCTCGCCTGCAGCGCAGACATGACCACGAGTAAGCTGTCGCCCCTGTTCCCCACAGCCACTCCTGGGAGGCCACCCCCTGTCCGCAGAGGCCATTCCACAATGGCTGGGATCGGGAAGCTTCTCAGAGGTGTGGTACTCAGGAGACCTGAAATTGAGGCTTTTGGCTAGTAAGGAACCTGAGTAGAGGTGGCAGGGAGTCCAGGGTAGAACTAGTCACCCAGCAGAGGCCAGGACAGGAGGATGCTGCGCCACAGGTGGGGATGGGGAGTGAAGGATCAGCACCCAGAAAGGGTCTAGGTGTGGCTGGGGAGGACTGGAGGCCAGGGCCGATGTTGGGGGCTATTCCAGGAACAGGGCAAACCTGGCTATTACAGCAAGGGCCAAGGGAGTGCCCTGGCTGGTAGGGGCAAGACGGGCAGGCAGGACTGCAGGGGATGTGCAAGGGGGCTCTTGGCTGAGCTCCGGGAGCGCCTGTCTGTGGCCCCCGCAGCCCTTTGGGCAGTGCCCTCTGGTGGACATATCAGGGTGGCGGGGGAGGGCATATGTCTGACAGCAACCCCTGGTGTCCCCAGGCGAGAAGAAAGTTCCCGAAGCAGTCCAGCGAGGAGGGGGCCTGGCCGGCCTAGGAAGCGCAAGCACTCCAGCTCGCTGCCTACCCTGCGGCCTGGGGGCCAGCTCGCCCGGAGTGACGGCAAGAAAGCCAAGTGAGTCCTGCGCACGGGACAGGTGGGCAGGGCTTGCCCAAGTGCTCTCCGGGCCCAGGAAGCAGGGTCCCAGCTCCTCTCAGGCTCTTCCTGCTCCCTGGGCTGTGGGGCCCCTCCAGCAGCTGAAGCAGTGTCCGGCACAGCCCTGCTCGGGGAGGCACCACCGAGCGCAGACACCCTCTGCCTGTGCCCAGCCCTCAGCATTGGTGCCACTCTTTAGGAAAGCCGCAGTACCAGGTCTCAACCACACCAGCTCTGAGCCGGGCTGTGGCCAAGGCCATGGCACGGCCCCCATTCGCACCACCGGCCTGGCCCCCTCAAGTGCGAGGCGGCGTTGCGTAAAAGGCTCTTTATCTGCACTGTATAAAGTCGTTGGTCACGCTGTGCTGCTGCTCACGGCTGCCGTGCGATGTTATTATCCATTACCCGCCCGGCGCGGTCGTTGGCGCACTCCCGGGCCGGGTATAATTGTCCTTCTCGGCTACAAATTGCCTCTCCCGGCAGGCCCATTTGCATAAATCCTCCGAGCTCCTCCAAACACGATTGGCGCGCGTGCACACTGCATCAATCCTGATGATTTGGTAATAATAGTTAAATCGGCACTAAATGGTTCCTTCAATTAAGACAGAGGCAAAAAATTAATCTCAGGGCTTTATGTCACAAAACATTAGCAAATGCAGAGAAGGTTACAGGGCGGGGGAGTTTGTGTGGGCTGCGGGAAGGGATTCACCATATGGCTGGGGGCCCCTCACCGAGCTGTCCCTCCACCCTGCCCAGGTGTCACCCAAAGCAGGGCTCCAGGGATATCCCTTTGAGGACCCGCCAGCAGCGAGAGGGCTGCTGGGCAGGACAGGACCACTGGAGGCCGGGGTCTTGCTGAGGATGCCCTGCACAGAGTTGGGGTGGGCCCTGGAGCAGCTGCCCTGTTGCCCTGGAGCCTCCAGTCCCAAACCCTAGCCTGGAGGCTTGAACATTGCAGCCACTTCCCTGTGTGACCAGAGAAGCCAGGCCCCAGCTAGAGAATAGCAGCTTCAAGGTAGGGAAGGAAACTGAGTCCAGGGCCCTCCTTTCCCAAAGATAGGCTCTGCCACCTCCCTCCATCTTCAGCTCCTGTCCCCACTCCATGTTGCTGGGCCCTGTGGCAGTAGCAGGCGATTGGGGAAAGGCTTTTGCTGTGCAGGAAGTGGGAGGGTCAGGCGGGGTGGCAGGAAGCTGGGGTCTAGGAGGCTCCCTGAGCTACAGGGCTTCCTGCCTGATATCCTCAGCCCGAGGCCCAGCCTCCTTGCTGGACAGGAAGGTGAAAAGGGGCATCTGCATCCAGCCGCACAAGGCCAAGGCCCCACCAGGCTCCCAGTGCCTGTGCAAAGCTCATTCTCATGAACAGCCAGGCTCCCAGTCCCTGTCCAACCAAGAGCGGGCAGACAGAACCTCATTCTCAATTTCCCCGTGAGAAATAGTGCTGGGACAGAAATAGAATCATGCACCGGTTGCAGGAAGGGGCTGGACAGAGGAGTCTACCCCTGTGGTGTGGCGGTTGAGGCCTAGATCGGGGGAGCTTGGGCAAGATCCCTTTTCCTGTGTCTCTAGCAGCTGCTGGCCTGCACTGACCCCCTGACACAGCTCCCGTCCTGGAGGAGAAAGCAAGCCTGTGGGAAATGGGGAAACTGAGGCTCAGACTCAGCAGCTTCCAGGACCCATCTGGGAAGTGGATGGTGGGGTGCAGGTTCCCTCCACAAGACCCCAGTTGAGGGCCTGAGTCTGGAAGGAGAGTCTGTATCTCTTTGCTGCTCCCACCCCATTGGAAGTGGACCCTGTCCCTGGAAGGCTGTCCCTCCACTTGTGCTCTTTGTTCCTGGCTCTGGTAGGGTTGAGCCTTGGACACTTAACCAAGAGCCAGGCCTGGGCCTGCTCCCTACCCAACCTCACGGAGAGGCACTCATACTACTGTCCCATTTACCAGATGAAATGGCTGGCTGGGGCCACGGTTCCGGTCACACAGGCCAGGTGGGCCACAGGGCCCTGGCCCCTGAACACTGGGCTGCCTCTTGGGAGCCGGGGCCCCTGCTGGTCCCCAGCCTCTCTCACTGGACACCACCCGAAGGGTATCCCTCCTAGGCAGGTGGGATGAACAAAATTCGGGGAAAGAAATACCCACTTCCAGCAAGGCCCAGCAGGAGACCGGCAGATACGGGGCCAGAACCACTGAGACCTGTTGGCTGGTGGGCAGAGAGGGCCGGTAGGTGCCCGTGGCGGGTCGGTGCTGCCTCGGTTGCCCAGACTCTAGAGGGGCGAGGCCTGCCCTGAAAGGGGCAGGACTGTCCTGGCCACACAGCTCGGAGGGAACAAGTCCGGGGCACCAGGGCAAGCTCCCAGGCCTGTGCTCACCTTGTTCCCACGGCCATCTTGCCCCTAGGGCAGTGCGGGCCAGCTTGAGTCTACTGTGTGCGGAGCTTCAAGGCAGCGACGAGCCCATGAAGAAGCGGAGCAGACTGGAGAAGAGCGTCTACGTGGGCCTGCAGACAGCCTCTGCGGTGAGCCACACCTGCACCCACCTTGAGGGTGTAGGGACAGGGAGCAGGTGGCGTGCGTTCGCCCAGCCCTGTGCCAACACCTGGCTGGGGTGCCCCTAGCCCAGGTGCAGCAGCCTAGCCTCTGAGCTGTGGGTACCTCAGCAGTGGTGGCGAGGCTTCGGTGGGCTGGGGCAGGGGAGGCAGTCGCTGCCCGTGCACCCCACTACCTTCCCCCACCTGAGCTCCTGCCATCGGGAGGGGACCTGCACGGGGAGCAAGCATTTGTCAATAGGAGGGCAGCCCTGGCCCTTCTAGGGGTGGCACTGAACCATGTGTCCAGGTTGCCTACAGCCTACCCGTCTCCAGGGTCAGGAGCCAGGCCTGTCCCCCTCGGATCAGGAGTAAATGACCTATAACCAGGGCATCCTGGCCCTCGGCCTCCCCTTGCCCCAAGGCCACCTGTGTGGTTGGGTGGAGTGGAGATTGTGGGGTGGGTGACAGTCATAAGCATCAGCCCCACGGGGGCCTGGTGATCCCAGGCCACATGTCTTCTCAGCCTTTTGAGGGCAAGGCTTCAGGGCCACCATCTTCTGAGCCCTAAATTGGCAGTGGGGGAGCCCAGGGACCTGTGGCTGGGGCAGGCCCGAGAGTGCAGCCACTGCCTTCCTGTTCACAGGAGAAGGTGCAGTGTAAAAAAAGCAGCCAGGGCGAGCTGACATCCTCGGTGGCCCACAGAGTGGCCCAGCTGAAGCCGAAAGTCAAGAGCAAGGGGCTGCCTGCCGGCCTCAGCCCCTTCCCTCGGAAGGAAGCCGCCTCAGGGGGGCGCATCCGGAAGCTGCCCCGAACCAAGAATGCCAAGGTGTCTGGGGCAGCCCAGCACCCACAGCCTGATGGTGATGGTGGCAGGGAGATGCCCAAGTTCCCAGCCCAGCCAGCGGTAACTGTGGCGCATGAGGCAGGCAAGTTGGTGTAAGCAGCTATAGCGAGGACCTGCAGGATCGGTCGGTCACCCGATGGCTGGGGACGGGTACACAGGGTGGAGGTCACCACTAGAGCCAGCTAGGGGCGCCTCTTGCTGAGACAGGCGAGGAAGAATCCCTGTCCTAGGGCAGCTCACTGCTCTCTGAGTGGGGAGGAAAGAAACCCCTGGACACATCCTGGAAAGCAACAGGGTTAAAAATAGGCTTCTGACTGCCCCCACTGCTTCCCGCAGCATCCGCCAGGCTGGCCAGAGGTTATCTCTGCCTCCAGCAGACGTGTGTCCAGAAACAGGAGCCTGGAAAAATAGACTTTTCCTCCCTGGGGTCAGAGGCCTGAGAAGGAACAAAGGCAGGCTGCTGGGGGTAGCAGGGGCTTTTCCCGGCCAGTGGATGGCAGGAGAGGAAGGGACTGTCCCAGGGAGAGGCCCAGCCCTACACGGTGGTGCTGTAAGAAGACCAGTCCCGGGCCAGAGATTTAGCTCAGTGGTTCTGCCGCCTGCTTCACAAGCACAAGGACCGGAGTTCGATCCCTGGTACAAAAAAAAAAAAAAAAAAAAAAAAAAAAAAAAAAAAAAAAAAAAAAAAAAAAAAAAAAAAAAAAAAAAAAGAACAAAAGACCAGTCCCATCCTCACTCCAGCTGACCCCCAAACCAGCCCCAAGGACGTCAGCAGTGGGCTCCACCTATAGTCCCCCCGGTGGACTTGTATGTTAGGCCCTAGTCCACTCCCAGTTGGCTGTTCAATGCTAAACCACAGCCCTCTCTGCTCCGTGCAGGCAGCGGCTCTGACAGCGAGGGCTGCCAGGCACTCCTGGGAACAGAGACAGCCCCCAAAGACCCTGGGCTGGTGCTGCACCCTGGGACCGGCATGGCCGTCCTGGGGCCCTCGCCCTCCTCCGTGGTCAAGATGGAAGCCAATCAGAAGGCCAAGAAGAAGAAGGAGAGGCAGGGCCTGCTAGGTAACCAGGAGGATGGGGCAGGCTGGAGCAGAGGGCACCGGCAGCAGGGGCCTTGCAACAGTGTCCCTCCTTCCCCCAGGGGCCTGCCGCCTGTCCAGCCCTGAGAGTGAGGTCAAGATCAAGAGGCGGGCAGTGAAGGCCAAGGTGGGAGCCAAACTAGAGCGGGCCCCAGGGCAGCGGCCCCCAGGTGCACCAGGCAAGAGGAAAGCCAAGGGCAAGGCCAAAGGCAGCCTGCGGGCAGAGCCGGGGGCTGCTGCCAGCAGGGATGCTCTCTTCAGCCCCACCCGGGCCTTCGCCTGCCGTGAGGAAGGCGACAAATTGGCCAGTGAGCGCCTCAAGAGAGCCACACGGAAGAGCACTGTGCTGCAGCCGGTACTGCGGGTGAGGCCAGCAGGGCAGTGGGCACTGAGATGCCCAAGGACAGGAGGGTGCGAGCTGGGAAAGGCTCCCCAAGCCTGCGCCCCCCCCCCGCCAGCTTCTCCGAGCCCAGGCTCAGTCTGAGTCACAGCCCAGGCGGCCACGGGCAGGGAGGGCACTGCCACGCTCACCTCTGTTCTCTGCATCTGCCCCATGCACAGCGGAGGAACGGGGCCCTGTCCATCACCCTGTCAGCCCGCAACGCCAAGGCCATCCTGGGGAAGGGCAGGAAGCTGGGCAAGGTGAAGAGCAAACAGGTAGCAGCAGCGCCCCCAGCCCGGGAGCCCAGCCTCGGTCAGCCCTCTGACCTTGCCCTTGCCCCTGCTCACCCCTGTGCCCTACCTAGGGCCAAGGCCGTGCCGTGAGCCGGCTGCTAGAGAGCTTTGCCATGGAGGATGACTTCACCTTCGGCCGTGACAGCAGCTTCTCAGAGGAGGAGGAAGGGGAGGAGGAAGAAGAAGCATCCAGGGGCTTGCTGAGCGCCGAGCAGAGTGCCGCCCTGGGTGAGCAGCCCAGGAGATGGGTGGCGCAGGTGCAGGGTGGGACTGGGGTGCACACCTGGGCCTCAGTGACCCACCACCTGCACCCCACAGCTCGCTCCTGCACCATCCACAAAGAAGACCTGCAGGACGGGCTGCCCGTGCTCATCCCCAAGGAGGACAGCCTGCTGTATGCCGGCAGCGTCAGGACCCTGCAGCCCCCGGACATGTACGTGAGCCCCGGCCTGGCAGGAGGGTGGGGGCTGCCCCTGGTGGGCACCGAGTCTCCCCAGGCCCCTCACTGCCCGCTGCCTGTAGTTACAGCATTGTCATCGAGGGCGAGCGAGGCAACCGGCCCCGCATCTACTCGTTGGAGCAGCTCCTGCAGGAGGCGGTGAGCACCTGGCCTGGGGATCGGAGGTGGACCTGCCCGGACCTTGACCCCACTACTCATGGCTATTGCTCCCTCTCCTGCAGGTTCTTGACGTCCGGCCACAGTCCAGCCGGTACCTCCCACCCGGCACCCGGGTCTGTGCCTACTGGAGCCAGAAGTCTCGTTGCCTCTACCCGGGCAACGTGGTCCGAGGTAAGCGTGCCCAAGGCTGGGACTCGGTCCTGGGTCCCCAGAGACCCACAGAGTGCTGCTGGAGACCCTTGTCCTGAAGTCTAGCTGGCTCTGCAGACTGGAATGTGGCAAACAATAGAAGCAGCTCCCTGGTGGCCATAGAAAAGCCAGGGGGAGCCACCCATGTCCAGCGAGACAGACGAGGTTGGCAAAGGACCCAGAGTGCCAGTGACAGCGTCACTCAGCCCATCACAAGCACCCCGGCTGCCCCAGCAGAACTCCTCACCCCACAGCAGGGCGGGTGGGAAGGCTTAGGTGGGACAGGCGCTGGCTGCTCTCAGGCAGCTCCAAGGCCAGATGGGGTCAGGGAGTAGAGGCAAGCCAGTTTGGCACCCGCCACCCTCCTGCCTCCCCGTCTTGGCACGGCCCAGCCACACACTCAGGGCACACCCCATCCACAGGTGCCTCCAGTGACGAGGAGGAAGACCTGGACTCCGTGTTGGTGGAGTTCGATGACGGGGACACCGGCCACATCGCAGTCTCTAACATCAGACTACTCCCTCCCGACTTCAAGATCCAGTGTGAGCCCCCAAGAGTGCGGGTGGGGCCCTTCCGGCCCCTGTCCACCCCTGTGTCCTGCACGGAGGCCTCCACCAGCTCTGGGCAGGCCCCCAAAGGGTGCAGTGAGGGGTTAAGGTCACTCTGCGGACCTGCACTGAGCCCCTCTGCTCGCTCTGCAGGTACAGAACCCTCTCCAGCCCTGCTAGTGTCCAGCAGCTGCCGGAGAACCAAGAAAGCATCCAGCGAGGCCCCCCCACCCAGCGAAGCTCCCACCCCCAGCCTGTCCCCTAAAGTGCAAGATGGCCCTGAAGCATCAAAGACTTCTGGGAAGAAATCCATCAGCAAAGACAAAACTGGTATTTGGAGGACCCTGGGGCAGAGGAGGGTCCCTCTGGGTAAGGGGCTGGGCAGGGTCTGGGAGGAGTGGGTGGAGGCAGCCTCGTGGGTGCAGCCAGTCCCTCTGACTGCCTGGCTTTCCCCGCCCCAGGCAAAGGTGACCTCCTAACCTCAGGTGCCAAATCCCCCTCGGGGGCTTCAGATCACTTCCTTGGTCGCCGGGGCGGCCCCCTGCTCAGCTGGTCAGCAGTGGCACAGACCAAGCGGAAGGCAGTGGCTGCAGCAGCCGTGGGCGCCAAAGGGCCAGGGGTGCTGCAGAACCTCTTCCAGCTCAACGGCAGCACCAAGAAGCTGCGGACCCGCGAGGCCCTTTTCCCAGTGCATAGCGTGGCCACACCGGTGTTCGGCAACGGTTTCCGGGCTGACTCTTTCAGCAGCTTGGCCAGGTCCTATGCACCCTTTGTTGGTGGGACTGGGTCGGGTCTGCCTGGAGGCAGCCATAAGCTGCTGCGGGCCAAGAAGGCCGACCGAGCGGAGGCCGAGAAGGCAGGGCGGCGCCGGGCAGGCAGCGAGTTCCTGGTCAAGCTGGACCACGAAGGAGTGACCTCCCCCAAGAACAAGAGCTGCAAGGCACTGCTTGTTGGTGACAAGGACTTCAGCCCCAAACTGGGGCGGCCCCTGCCTAGCCCCAGTTATACACACCCAGCCCTGGTGGGCAAAGACAAGAAGGGGCGGGCACCCATCCACCCGCTGCCCATGGGGCTGGCGCTGCGCAAGTACACAGGCCAGGCTGAGTACCCCCTGCCCTGCGACAGTGACTGCCCCAGCTCCTACTCGGACGAGGATGAGGATGGGCCGGAGCTGGCTGCTGGCGTGCCCTCCCGCTTTCTCACGCGGCTGTCCATGTCCTCCTCTTCCTCGGGCTCATCCACCTCCTCCTCCTCGGGGTCGGTGTCCACCTCCAGCCTCTGCTCCTCGGACAACGAGGACTCCTCTGACAGCTCGGACGATGAGGACCCGGCTCTGCTGCTGCAGACCTGTCTCACCCACCCTGTGCCTGCCCTCCTGGCCCAGCCCGAGACCCTGCGCTCCAAGGGGGGCAGCCCCCATGCCCACGCCCACGCCCAGCGCTGCTTCCTGTCCAGGGCCACGGTGGCCAGTGCGGGTGCCGGCCCAAGTGTTGGCAAGTCCAAGCTCAAGCGCAAGGAGGCCCTGAGCTTCTCCAAAGCCAAAGAGCTTTCCCGGAGGCAGCGGCTGCCTTCCGTGGAGAACCGGCCAAAGATCTCGGCCTTCCTGCCTGCCCGCCAGCTGTGGAAGTGGTCGGGGAACCCCACACAGGTAGGTGGACCACCAAAGGCTCTGCGGCAGACCCACAGATGCCGCCCTTGATGCCTGTCCCCTGGGTAGACTGGGGTAAATGGTGGGGTTTTTGCCCTGGTGAATGACACCGCCACGGTGGACAGCTGTATGCGTCTCTGGCCGCAGACCCATGGTGTCTTTTGAGTCCATTGTAGTTTTTCTGTCCTGCACCTGTGGGGGGGGGCCTAATCCGGGCATGGCCCCCTTGTCTTGGGTGGTGTTTGGGTGGCTCCCTCCAGTGGCTGTGTGGCTGCTCCCCGCCCTTGCAGGGCCCTTTTGTGTGCACACACACATACACGCCCAGAACACCCCACCTGTCCCTGCCACGGTCTCTGTGCCTCCTGGACCCCGGCCCTCACCTGCTGTCCCCATGTCTCCCCTGCAGAGGCGGGGCATGAAGGGCAAGGCCAGGAAGCTGTTCTACAAGGCCATTGTCCGGGGCAAGGAGACGCTGCACATCGGGGATTGTGCAGTCTTCCTGTCGGCGGGGCGGCCCAACCTGCCCTACATCGGCCGCATCGAGAGCATGTGGGAGTCCTGGGGCAGCAACATGGTAGTGAAGGTCAAATGGTTCTACCACCCCGAGGAGACCAAGCTGGGGAAGCGGCAGAGCGACGGGAAGGTGAGGGCAGGGCGGGTTCAGCGGGGGCCCAGCCCTCCGTGGGGCCCTTGGGGGAACAGCACCCGCAGCCATTGCCACCTGCCACGGCAAGGGGGTGGTCGCCCGGAGCCCTGCCCTGCCCGTACAGAGGCCCAGGCTGCGCTGCTGAGGCTCCCAGTGAGATCCGGAATGATCGTATCCCCTGGGGGGCTGTTACCGAGCAGCCTTGGCTCTGAGCAGGTCGGGTTTACACCTGAGATCCAGAGCAGCCCCCAGGGTAGGCTCTGCGCTTACCCACCCACACCCTGCCCTCCCCAGAGAAGCCAGGTTTCCTCCAAAGAAATGAGTTTCAGACTCCAAACCCGTGGGTTCCCCAGCATAGACTCCTGGGTCTTTATCGGAGCCTCACTCCAGTGCCCGCTTCCTGAGCACTAAGTCTTGCTGGGTGTCGGGGGGCACGGAGCAAGGCCTCCCCGACGCATGCCCTGCCCTGCAGAACGCGCTGTACCAGTCCTGCCACGAGGATGAGAACGACGTTCAGACCATCTCCCACAAGTGCCAGGTGGTGGGCCGTGAGCAGTACGAGCAGATGACCCGGGGCCGCAGGCACCAGGACCGGCAGGACCTCTACTACCTGGCGGGCACCTACGACCCCACCACTGGGCGCCTGGTGACGGCCGAAGGTGTGCCCGTCCTGTGCTGAGCCCGCTGCGGCCTCCCGCCCTCCCCGGGCCCCCGTGTGGAGGTCAGGCCGAGCCAGGGGTAAGTCTGAGAAAATATGCAACCGCACCGAGGCAGCACCAGGCTTTTCCACGACTTTCCCTGGAAAGCGCGCTCTTGGCACAGACTCGCACCCGTCCTGTCTGCCATGGAGGGTCGGGCCGGCCCTCACGGCCCGGCTGCTCTGTTTTCCCACGTTACAGTTCTCAAGAGATTAGAACCCAAGCCATATACCCCTAGTACCTCCGACTGTCTCCCACCAGGGAAAGCAGAAATCAGGTGTGTTGTCTATTTATTTCTCTATGTAAATATTGTTATTTCCGTGGGGAAGTTTTATGGGGAAAAAAATGGAAAGGATTTTTCCCCACCCGCGTGATGAGGGTGTGTGCGTGTTCACATGTGTGCGTGTGTGTGCACAGCGGTTTTGTTCTGGAGTTATCTTTGGAAATGCACTGTTCTCCTCAGCCTAGCTGAGTCCTCCAGGACACCTGTGATGACAAAGGCGGCTCAGGCAGGGTGGGGCCGTGTCCATGGGACGGCTGGGGGGCCACTTGCTGCCCTGGCAGCCTCTGGGGCCAACTGTACAGTGAAAGTCACACCCGTGTGCACTTTGGTACATCCTGTATTGGGCTTGGGGTCTTGATCCACATCTCTAGGGAGAGGGGATTCTGATGACAAGATGAAAACCAGGATCAGCCTGTCCCCCACTCTGGGAAGGACCGCAGCCATGTGTATCTTACCTCTACTTAAGACAAAAACGAACAAATATTTTATTTATCAATAAGAAAAAGTGCTGTTTTGATTTTATTTTCTAAGTATTCCAGTTATTTCTGATTTCTGTTTCCTTGGCCAGTTTGCCCCAGGCAGAACAATTGGGCCCCAGCCCCTGTGCCCTGTGGCCCCACCGGAGTGCCCTTCACCCTTTTCCCTTTCTAGAGAGCAGCAGGCTGCAGTGGTGGGGTGGCTGGACCAGGCCCCTCTGGGCTGGGGCTGGACCGCAGCTCCCCCATCCCTTCCACACCACAGGACAGTGGCTGTGAAAGACCCCTCCCACCCTGATCCCCCCGTGTCTCACTCCCACTGGTGACCTCACTGGCCCCGGGAAGGGGGCAATGCCCTAGACCCAGCCGCCGCCCACCCTGGAGCTTTCTGGGTCTTCTCTGCAGCTGCTTGGCAGGGTGAATGGCCTTGCTAGCCCTGTCCCCAAGAGCCCAGGAGAAGTCGGCACCCTCCATCCCCTATAGTCAGAGCGGGCCAGTCTGACCACCTAGAAACCCCACGCCCCACCCCACAAGGCCTCTGCCCTGCGGGAGCTGCAGAGAAGCCCGGGAAGTGGGAGGTACAAGAGCACCTGGAGCCCCTCCTTGCTCCGGCCAGTCAGGAATACAGCCCACCCCTGGGGCCTTGTTTCCCCCAAAGGGCTGCTCCTGGAGGCTCCACTGGACACCCAAGGGTGGGGAGGGGGCCCCTACACCCACCCCAAGTCTGCCCTGTGTCCCACTCGAGTGCAATATTTCATTCCTGGTGGTGGCCCGGGGAGAAGGCCCTTGGGCGCCACTCACAGTTTAGGAACCAGAAAGTCGTCACGTGGAGGCAAAGGTCTGACTGCCAGCCTGGGATCTGGGCTGGCCTGGCCCTGGTGCAGGGACAGAGGCCGCTTTCCTTGGCCACCTCTTCGCCTTCAGCCAGGCTTTCCCCTTCACCTGTATTTTTATTTTCTCTTTTCCTTCCTTCCTGTGTGCGTGCGGGCAGTGTGACCCCCCCCTTCTCCGTGGTTAAACGTGGCAGAAGCACGATTCTTGTACATGTGTAAACTAAGAGGATGGTTGGATTTTTTTTTCAATGTAAACACTAAAAACAAAACACAAAGGTTTTATGAACAGCAAACTCTATGTAAAGGCATTTTAGTATTAAATTTTTTATTGATAACTTGCTTAAG
Source organism: Fukomys damarensis (assembly GCF_012274545.1). Lineage (NCBI taxonomy): Eukaryota > Metazoa > Chordata > Mammalia > Rodentia > Bathyergidae > Fukomys > Fukomys damarensis. The sequence goes on from NW_022900935.1 coordinate 64,141,291, forward strand.
AATAAATATATGAACTATTGTACAGGTTTTCTGTGGTTCGGATGGTGACTCTGCCTGGTATCCTGTGTGCTGGGCCCCCTGTGACCCCTGAGGACCGGGGCGCAGGGATCCCAGGTCTGGCCTGGGCCTCCCTTCCCTCTCATGGTGACAGACCAGAAAGGGAGAGGGGTGGCCTCCAACTTGGAAACCCCCAGAACATGGGTCCCCTTGAGCCCAGAAGCTCTCCCCTGTGACAAGTCTGTCACCAATCTGAACCCATCTGCATGGCCAGAAGAGGTTCTTCCAGAAGAGGAGCAGGTGGATTGCAGCACAGAGACAGTTGGACGTGGTAGCGCACACCCATAATCTGAGCACTCTGGGAGGCTGAGGCAGGAGGATCTTAGGCTCAAATACTTGGCAATTTAGCAAGATCCTGTCTCAAAATGAAAAAAAGAGGCTGGAGACCTAACAGTGTGAAGACCACCGGTTCAGTCCCCAGTGCCTCAAAAGAGCACATAGTGAAGGAACAGGATGGCTTCCAAGGCCCACTCTGATCACCACGGACGCCAGGAATGAGGGCTGCCGCACAGAAGACGCCCTCCTGGGAAGGATAAGAATTGATTCATTCAACAAACATTTTCTCTGCTGACAAGTGTGCAGGAGATAATAAACGACAGTCCTGATTGTTAAACAGAAGATTGCATAGCCCTGAGCGGCAGCCCAGGGTCAGAGTATGTACCCGGAATTGGGGTACTGTGCACCTCTTACCGAGACAGAGCCCACCCATGCGCTGCAGACCAGGAAGAAGCCTGACCCTCACCAGGGAGGGGATGCTCCTTGCTCCATCTGCAGCCCCCCCCCCGTGTGTAGGGGCTGCAGGACCATGTGCACACGGGTGCACACATACAACACACACACATGTACACACTGGTACAACCACCCCACCCCCATGTTCCTCCAGGGCACAGACCCATCAGACCCTATTCCGGGAGACAGAAGGCCCAAGTGCCGCTGGCCTAGCCAGGACCTGTGACGTACAGTACATACAACACACACACATGTACACACTGGTACAACCACCCCACCCCCATGTTCCTCCAGGGCACAGACCCATCAGACCCTATTCCGGGAGACAGAAGGCCCAAGTGCCGCTGGCCTAGCCAGGACCTGTGACGTACAGTCGAGGGACACAAGGAGCCCCCACAAGCTTCCTCACCACTCCAGTCCTGCCAGTAGGGATCAGGATGGAGCAGGACAGTGCAGACTGTACCCTCAGATCTCTGAGGCTGTGACCTGGCAGCCCCTCTTGGTACAGTGACTCCGGTCCCCCACTGGCTGCCAGAGCTGGCTGCTTAGGGAGCCACGCCCAGACCCACAGCTGCAGGGAGGAGGCCCTGCACGGCAGTACAGGGGGCCTGTGGCCCAGATTTCTGGTATCGAGACCCCTGTGGACAAAGGAGAAAGACAGGACTAGGGTAGGGCCAGACCCCTGTGGGCTTGGGAAACCCAGCTTTAGCACCTGCTGCCTAGAATCCAGCCTGGGACGGAGCCAGGATGGGAAGGAGGCCCAGTCGCCGCCTGGGCTCCTGGGGTTCTGAGTGAGGAATTCGACACATCCCCCGCTTCCTGCCCGCCCAGGCTCTGGTGGAAGTGCTGGCCCCAAGACAAGGGCTTAGGGGCAGGGTGTAGGAGCACAGCACTGAGGCCTGAAAACGGGGCTGGGGTGCCAGATGAAGTGTCCCCAACACGGCCATGTTGTGAGCCCCAGGGCCAGGCCGCTACAGCACAGCAGGGGTTGCCGCAGGCTTAGGGGAGCCCCCATCAAGGTCTAGCCTCCCCAAGGAGTTCTGCAAAGAGCAGGACACAGCCCAGCCCCACCTTGACCCCTGCGCCCGGAGTCCTCACGCCAGACAATGGCCCCAGCCCTTCAGAACTTGCTGCCCCAAGGAACAGGCCCAGGGCCAAGGGCAGGGTGTGGAGGGAAGGACACAGCCACGGTGCCCCAGGGGTTAAACATGCAAGACTGCGCTGATCAAGACAAACGAGCCATTATGTGAAACGCTGAAGCAAGATAAATGATGGCACTGGGTGAGCAAGATCGATAAAAGTGATGTTTTATCAGGTAGAAATGACAACCCAGCTGATCACAATTCGTTTTTAATACCACAAACCAATTGGGGATGAGGGGGCTTTAATTGCTGGTCCCCAGCCCAGGCAAGGTGGCCAGGGCTGGCTGGGAAGTGAGGCTCAGGCCAGGCCAGGCGTGGGGAGGCCACTCCAGCACTCAGCTGTCCAGGGGTTGGCCTGGCGAAAGGCCAGGGCCTCAGGCCCCTGGGTGTCCTCCCGAGTCTGCAAAGGTGCAAGGACCAGGGACAGGGTGGGGAGGGAGCCACCAGAGCCACTGGGTGCTGGCTAAAGAAATGGGTGGAAGTGGTGCTCCAGGAGAACAACCCGGAACAGCTGCACATTCCCGGGAATGCAGAGGCCTTGTCCCCCACCCATGGCCACCCCATCCCATCCCCAGGGGCACTGGTGAGCCAGCACCATCCTGCTCTAGGAGCGGGAAACCACGTGTTCTGTGCCCTCTCAGCCCCCTGCCCAGACCTGGCCCCACGCAGGGGCCCCCAGCACTGAGTGCAGCCAGCAAGAAAAACGAAAAGCTAAAGGGACCCAGGCCTGCAGCTGCCCCACCCCCAGGCAGGAGGGGCAGTGTGAGGATCCTTCCCTGGTTCCTGTGTGTCCCCACCTGTGAGCTCATACACACCTTGACCCTCTTGCCGCTGTGCACCTGCCGTGAAACCAGGGTTTCCAAGCTAACATGGGCAGGGCCCACCCAGTCTACGGCAGAAGGCTTCAGCCACAGCCCCAGGTAAGGAAGGGCTTCCATGCCGGACCCGCTTGCAGCCTGCTCATGCTCTCCTGGCTGCAGAGGCTGGAGCGCAAGGCCTCAACCCACGTGGGAAGCTAGAGCCCAGCCCGCTGTTGGGTCAGGGGTCCCAGCTGTCCCACCCAGCAGCTCCTTGGGGCCCAGGTGACAAGGGTTCATCTGGGGCGTGGCCCGGGCTGACTGTGGCCTCACCTGGGGGCTGCACTCACCTGTCTTCATTCTTGCTGTGCGAAGTGCCTGGCCTGTGAGGAGCACTGGACCCGGACGGGGCAGTCCAAGCAGGAGGAGGGTGCTGGGAGGCTCTGAGAGGAGCAGGAACTCAGGAAGCAGCGGGCTTCCAGGCAAGGCACCGGGCAGTGCAGGGAGGTGAAGGAGAGGCCCCAGGGAACTGCCCCACGCGCTGCTCCTGTGTCTGTCTGCATGTCCCCCTGCCCAGCCCCAGCCAGGGTACAGTGTTCCCGACTTGTGTGAGGAGGTGCAGGGGTGGAGGGGTGCCTGGGCCCTCATGAACCGCACTGGGGCCATCCTGCTCTGCCCTCCTTGCCAGGGCCCCAGACCAGCTCGGTGGCAACAGAAACTGAGGTTGGTGATTCAGGACACAGAGCCCCACGCCTGGCAGCCTGGACCCATTCCAGTGTAAGAGCCCACACCTGGGTCCTCCACACTGCTCAGCTGCCTGATTCTACTTCCTGCAGCCCCACACCTGCCCCAAGGACCCCACCCACACCCTGGGTGTCCTTAGAGGGCCCAGCTCCCAAAGAAAGGGTGCAAGGCTTCCCTGCACATTGCCCTGCTGTGTTTGGTCCATGGCTAGCCCTCTGAGGCGCTGTTTCAGTTCTGAAGTCCATGCACATGTTCTGACTTCCGTCCAGGACGAAGGCAGACAGGGCAGGCAGACAGCTGCCGCCACACAGAGCCGGGCTCGTAGGGAGCTGCACCGGTCACAGAGCCTGTGCCACTTCGGATCCTGGGAAAGCATTTGTCACCTCAGCTCCAAGCTCCTCTGACCACATCTGCCTCTTTCCTTCACTTAGCCTGGGGTCTCAGTCACCATCCCATGCCACCCCAGCTGCAGAGTCCACAGGCAACCAGGCAGGTGCCAAGGCAGGCAGCGGCCTCTGTCTACCGGAAGTTAAGGTGTGGGACCAGCATAGAACCTGGGCCTGCAGGGCCAGCAGCTGCTGCCCAAGGCAAACTGCGAGTCCTGCCTGCCTCAAGAGAGTCCAGCAGGGCACCCCCTCGACAGGCCGGTGCCCGGTGCTGCCAGCCTATTCCAACATCCCAGAAGTGGCCTGTGATGCCCCTGTACCGTCAGAGCAGGACTCCCCCAGCAGCCCTTCCCACAGCCATGGGATGTTCTAGAGGACTCTGCACAATTTGGTCTGCTGAAAGGGGAAAGTTAAAACCACCCTTTTTATCTGGGAACCTCTGGACACACTTGCGATCTTGCCTCTGCTCTGGAAATCTGTTTCTACTTACAAGAAGCAGGCTCGGGGCTGCAGTGAGCCAGGGGAGAGAGGAGACTCCACACTTGGCTCCTAATTATATCTCCTCTACCAGGCCCTTCAGTTGGACCCTGGCCTGGATCCCTGAGACCCCCAGCATGGCTCCCCCTTTGGAAGGTGTGCCCACAGATGAAGACAGATCAGCAACACCCACACCTGGGCCACCCATGCCCAGAGCCCAAGATCTGTGGGGTAGACAGGGAATTCTAGGGAAACTGGCATGGAAACCACACCACCTCCAAAAGGTCAAAGCCCTTGAATGTCCTGCAAGGTCCCAGGAGCCTTCTGCCTTGGGAAGAGCTGCTTCTTTGACCTGCTGGGGAGATGCACCCTGCTGCCACGTGGCTCTGAGGGCTGCTCTGGCCACGTGACCTGGCTGGGCCAGTCAGAGTCTCCGCCCCATCTGTCAGGGTTGGGCAGTGCCAGGTGGAGCCAATCAGGGTGTGTCCCTGGGACCCAAGGGCAGCACAACACCTCTGGCAGGGTAGACAGGAAGGATGCTACAAACCTGGACCCCTAGAGGTCCCTCTTGCAGTACTTCCTCAAGCCTTCTGATGGGGCTGTCTTGGTACTAGACCCTGGCGGTGACCAAAACCCCAGACTCCAGGATAGGGTTGTGGAACAAAGTATAGGACTTCCAGTTTCATTTGAATTTCAAGGAAGGAAAAAATAACGTGTAGCATAAATGTGTTCCATGCAATATTTGGGATACACTTAGATCAAAAATTACTTATTCTTTCTCTGAAATTTCAATTTCACCTGACATCTTGTTTTATTTCAAGCTTTCCAACATAAACTGAGTGTTCTCCAGCTCAGCCGTCCACTGTGGGCCAGGACGGGTGTGCGCAGAAGGGACCAGGTAGGCACTGAAGACAGGAGGTTGCTGGAGCCACTGCTGCCACACTGACCACCTCAGTACGAACTCCTGGCCCCTAAGAACACCCACAGCCTACTGACAGGGAGGCAGCCACCCAGGTTTGCAGACAGCTTTCTGTGGGTGCAACCCCGCCTCCCAGCACAGTCCTGCCAGGACCCAAACAGTGAGCAGCCACCACAGTGTCCAAGTAACGTCAACAGAGTCCCAGGCAGCGCCTGGCTATCGGCGCTTGGAAGGAGCAAATGCCAGACAGGAGTCGGGGAGCTTCAGGAATAGAAGGGGAGACACCATGGGCTGCACACACTCGCACGATGTCACCAGAGACATCGCATGGAGAGTCCTTGATGTCAGGGTCACAGGACTCACTGCAGCCAGCCTGAGGCTTCCTGGATGGACAGCAGGAAGGTTACACGGAGGACCCTGCGTTTTCCCACTGTGGCCGGCCTGGGTCCCAAGACAAGGGCCAGGATTAAGACAGACCCGACCTGAGATCCCAGCCCCACACTGGCAGCCCATGGTGGCCCGTGGTCACTCTGGCCCCTCTCATCTCGGCACCGCGGCCACTTGTCCTCACCAGAATGGATGCCACCCAGGACGCCTAAGAACTAAATCCGCTCAGGGAAATTGGTCCCATCCAGCCCTGCACCCGAGAAGCTCAATTCTGAGCTCAAGTACAGCCGCAATGTACGGGAACCCCTCCTCTGACCCACCCCACCCCATCCCACGACCCACCAACCACAAATCAGGAGACAGGGCCTCTCACTGCTGGCGTCCTGAGCTCTGCTTCCTGTCCTGCGTCCTGCTGCGCTGGTCTGCAGTGTGAGACCCCAGGTCATGGGCTGCCGGGCTGGCCTGCTATGGTCAGGGGACAAGGGTGGAACTGGGAACCTCAGGACCACTGCTCTGTGATAATGGCAGACCTTGGCCACCCCACGGGGACAAGGACCTTGGGAGCCCTTGGGAATCAAGGTTGTCTCCCCACCAGGGAAAGACCCCCCCATTCAAGGCTCTACTTCAACCACGGCCAATACAGAAAAGTGGATCCTGGAGCAGCCATGAATGCCCATGTTCCCTTCAGGAGCAGTGACGGTGCCGTGTTCCGTCTCTGGCCTGGGAATATGTACTTACTTTTCTTTCACTACTGGAAAGTGAACCCAGGGCCTTCGCACTGCTGTATCCCCAGCCCTCAAACATGCACTCCTCCCCCCTCAGCCTCCCGTGGTGCTGGGGTTACAGGTGTAACCACGTGCTCTTTCTTTCCTCCTTTCCCTACTTCCCTCCCAGGGCGTCAGCAGGCTTGGCAGTGGTGGTGGGTAGTTCCGGCATCCACTGTTGCAGATTCCCATACCCCCCAGAGGTCAGGGAGATGGGTGTGCCCGGCAGTGCGGGTGAACATCAGCTCCCGTGCCACATTTGGGAGACCTGGGTCCACAACTGCAGTCACAACCGTGGGTGTGGGGTGAGGGTGGACCTAGCAGCAGCAGCTCCCTTTCCAGCTGAGCACAGCTGAGCATCTGGCATCCTTCGAGATCCGGGTCACGGTGCACAGCCCTCAGTGGTCCTGAGTCCCCGACACCTCCATTTCACAGAGCAGCCACAGTTGCTCCAGCCATTGGCAACAGTTGGCACCCTGAGTGTCTCTGGGCTCCTGGTCCTGTAAATAACTCTGGCATCAGGTAGCGCAGGCGGAGGAGGCCTGATGAATCATCGTCCAATCAGACACTAGTGACAGCTCAGCCACTGGGACCAGGGACAGACAGACCGTGGCTGTGAACAAGGCAAGATGCTGAGCATCCTGAGCCCGGCCTCGGGGGATGTGTGTGCACATTCCTTCTGGTGGACACCCAGCCAGATGTGGTGGTGCATGCTGTAATCCCAGCACTCGGGAGGCTGAGGTAGGGGGATCACCGGGAGCCCGAGGCCAGCCTGGGCTACATAGTGAATTCAGGGCCAGCCTGAACTACAAAGGGAGCCCCTAACTCAAAAAACAAAAACAAAAACAAAAAAAGCCAATTAATGAATTTAATTAAAAACCTAAAAACTAAAACAAAGAGCTGGAGATGTAGCTCAGTGGAAGTGGCTGCCCACAGCCATGGCTTGGGAGTGGGATTTCACGTTTCATTTTGTCTTTCTGATCTTGGACTCCTTGAACTCAAGCAATTCCTTGCCTCAGCTTCCAGGTAGCCGGACGGCAGGCCTGCCACCGTGCCCGCCAGGACTCGCGTGTGACCTTACTGTTCTCCACAGGAGCGTCTGCTCTCATTTTCGTGAGCGTGAGTGCCCTTTTGTACATTTTAATGCGAATGGAAAGGCAGGGAGCCGGGAAAGAGGGAGGGTGCCTCCCAGTGGGAGATGCAGGCTGGGGACCCAGCTCCTGCACTGAGGAGCCCCGGGGCGAGACGGGGAGAGGTCTGGAGCTGGAGCTGCACCTGCATCCTGCTGAAGTCATGTGGCGGCAGCTCTGGTCCTCAGAGGGATGGCGGGGGAACTGCAGGGTGACCGGGAGCTGGGGGACGTTTTGAGCCTGCTTCCCCGGGAGGCCTGGCTTCTTTGTCTGAGGTGAAAATGACACCGGCAGGGTGGGTCACTGGCAGAGACGTGGCTGAGGGCTGGGTAGTGACGCTGGAAGGACAGAGGTGTCCTGCCCATCAGCTGCTTGGGAGGGGTCCCCAATACCCAGCCTCCCTCCCTCCTTGGTAACAGATGCTGGGCGTGTACCAGGCACACAGCCATCCCGAGCAAAACTTGCATTTCTCAGCTTCCTCAAAGTTGTGAGCAGGCCCAGGACCAATTTCTCGCCCCGAAGCGAACTTCAATGCCACACACAACAGGAACGGCCCTTCCGCACAGGAGCTGTGCTCTCGGTCCTTCCTAGGACCGCATTCATGGCTAGAATGCGCAAGAAATGGCAGAGTGGCCAGGTGTGGTGGCATGGCCCTTACCTGTAGTCCAAGCACTCTAGGAGGCTGAGGAGCGAGGATCAAAAGTTTAAGCCCAGTCTGGGTAATTCAGTGACTTAGCAAGATCCTGTCTCAAATTAAAAGGGAGAGGGATGTAGCGCAAAGGCCCTGGATTCAAATCCCAGTACTGGGAGGCGGGGAGCAATGGCTGGAGCACTAGCAGCCATCTCAGATCATGAGATGGAAGCTTCATCTGGGGAGAGCAGGAACAGGACAGTAGGTAGAACCCTACCTGATCCTGACTGACATTTGACATGGTGCAGTCCCTCCCCTCTCATCAGTCTGCCAGCCCTCTGTTCCCCACCCATGCCACCCTCATTCTGCCTCACCCTCTTTGAGAGCCGCTGGGGCACTGTGGACTCAGAGACAGTGGCTCCCTCTCAGCATGGCACACCTGCTGCTGCCCCAAGACTGTCATTAACACGAGGGCAGGGCCCCGTCTGGGTGTTCACCTCGGTTCCCCAGCACCCAGCTCATGGTCTGGGTATGAGCAGGCACCCAGTGAGCCCTGGACGGTGAGTCTGGGGTGGGTGCGGACTGGAGACACTCCAAGGCCCCTGCCACCATCCCCAGCCCTCTTCTCTACCCCATTCCTGCTTTGGCACTGCTACTCCATGCTGGGGTGACCCCAGGCCTTCCGCTTACCCATGGGCAAAGAGCCCAGAACTCCAAAGTCTGTTGTAGGGACGGAAAGGTCAGCTAACAGGCCCTCAGAGGGGCGCCTCATCCTCAGGGGCATTGGGAAAAGTCAAGGGGTAAAGAGTGTTATCATTCCCCGCCCTGTGTCCCCCACAACCAACAGGAAGGGACAAATAACCCCAAGTGCTGGTGGGGTGGCCATAGGACAGCCACCTGGAGAGCCAGCAGGAGCACGCCCTCCAGCTGGACCACCCCCCAAGCCCAGAAAACACGGAAATAATTGCTGTGTCTGCTAACAGGAAGGCAGTCAAAGACTCAGCGTGGAGAAAGGCAGCAGCACGCTGAGCAGGAGAGATGACCCTCAGGAGGTGGCTGTGCAGTCGCCCACAGGGTCAGGGGAAAGTGCAACCCTGCCACGGCTTGGGGGGGCACCTGGAACCCCTAGAGGACTGGAGAGTTTCTGGTGGTGGTCCATCTCTCTGTAAATTGAGGATTCATATGAGTACAATTTCCCTGTGGTACTGGGGACTGAACCCTGCCAGGGTCCTACTTAAGCTAGACAAGCACTGTACCTCTGAGCTACACCCCAGAATTTTTGAAAATTTATTTATTTTTTGAGACAAGGACTTACTAAATTGCCCAGGTTGCCCTCAAGCTTTTGATCCTCCTGCCTCAGCCTCCTGAGTAGCTAGGACAGCAATGGCGAACCTTTTAGAGCTTTCAATGATAACCAACAGCCAGCTGTGGCACATGTACCATAGATTCACCACCCCTGACAAAATAGGGCCGAGGATTTAGCTCAGTAGTTCTGGCACCAGCCTTGCAAGCACAAGGACCTGAGTTCGATCCCCGGTACCAAAAAAAAAAAAAAAAAAAAAAAAA
>NW_022900935.1:64151140-64153400 GCF_012274545.1 Fukomys damarensis
AAATTTTTAAGACTTTTTAAAATGAAGAGGCGAGAGTGTGGATGTATAGTTCAGTGGTGTGACATTTGTCTGGCACAAGCAAGGACTTGAGTTCAAGCTTCAGCACTGAAAAAGAATAAAACAAAAACAAACCAGGGCATCCTGGGAGGATGCATTTCAACCAACACAGCCCTGGCTCCTCCCATCCCCTCCTTTTTTTTTTTTTTTTTTTTTCTTTTTCTTTTGGCCATAGTGGGATTGAACCCAGGGGCTTTGCATATCCCACATCCTTTTCTTGTTTTATTTTATTTTATTTTTATTTTAAGACAAGGTCTAGCTAAGTTGCCCAGGCTGGATTCAAACAGGTAATCCCCTGGCCTCAGCCTCCCACAATGCTTGGATTACAGGTGTGTCCCACAGTGCCCCCCATCAAGGTTTAGTGCTTTGTGCCCTGTCCCTGGGCAAAGCTCTTATGCTTCTGCCCTCCAACTGCTTCTTCTGGGCAGTCTTCCGGCTGGGACCTTGACCAGGTTGCCCGGCCGCCCTCCCTGGCATGGCCAGGCAACAGCACAGGGCTCCTGTGCAGCCTGAGCCCCTGAGCCAGAGGCTGCTTCCCCTGGGCACCGGCTTCTGAGCTCCCAGCTTCTCCCCAGGGCCACCCGCTTGGCAGAGCTGCCTGGAGAGCGTGCAGGCCACGTGGGTGCTGCGGGACGTGGCGGGTGATGCTGGCCCCGGGTGGCAGGGAAATGAGAGAAATTCTGTTGTCCCCGAGGGCCATCCTCACTCAAATGCCCCATCCCCACAGGCAGCTCACGCCCTGCAAACCCACCTCCCCATCCCACAATGCTCTCACCCTGGCGGCCAGGCTCACGGGTAGTTACCGAGCCTGTAATTACCCAGTGCACACACACTGGGAAACCCGCGTCTCCTCCCATCTCCAGCCTGCCTAGTCTCACCAGACGACAGGTGGAAAACGAAGGGGGGTTGCCAGAGCCCCCAGACTCCCTCGTGGAAGAGGTCAGCTGTGCACACAGCCAGACCATGCCACACCCTCAGAGCCCCCAATGCCACCTCACCCCTGGCCTTTCCCTGCCTTGTTCACCTTCCAGTCCTGCCTGCCCCTTCAAAGCCACCTCAGGTGCCACCTCCTTCACTTGTTCCTGTTCTGCAGAGTCCCCCCGCCTTGGCCACCTCATCTTGGACGTGGCATGGCCGCTCTGCTGGACCTTAAACTTCTCCAAGTCTGAACTGCATCCTGCCCTCCCTAAGCCCTCCAGGCAGAATGGCCTCCCCCAAAACCTTGGGAGTGGATATACGCCCCCATCTCAGAGGGAAGCCCTTAGTTCAGACTTACACAGACCCACTCACTGCTCATCCTGCTGAAACAGAAAGCACCTAAGGAAAATGGAATATCCAGGAGGGCCTCTGGAAGAGGCCACCACTCACCACCCCGCGTTGTGACCCCACACTTATCGGGATCTTCCTGTTGCAGAACCCTCCAGACCCCCTTGGTGCTGAGCGTGGGGCCTGCGGTCCTGCAGGAGGGAGGGGCTCAGCCTGGCTTCACCCCACCCATCGCGAGCCCCCTCTACATAGGGTGCAGGTTGACTCCACCTACGCTGCATGCCGCCAACCTCAACACAGAAAACCCCTCACTTCCCCAGATGCTTCCGTTCACACTGGAGAACAGGTGCAGGCACCCGCCCTGCCGCTCTGCTGGGCCCAGAGGCTGACTGCAGGGAGGGCATCGCGGGCTTCCTCGGCCCCTGGCGTCTGCCTAGATTCAGCCGCAGGGGAGTCGCAGCAGGCAGGAGGGAAGTGAGGCTGGAGCACGCCACCAGGCTTCTCCCTGCGAGGTCAGGGCGTCCCCTCTCCAAGGTCACAGCTCCCAGAGGCGCCTCTTCCTCTGCTGCAGCTGCCCAGGTCTGGGGTGGTGGCAGCGTCCCTCTGTCGCTGGCCCTGGGTACTGCACATCTCTGCTCTAATTCATGCATTTTCCATGTATTCCACTCGCCTCAAATGCCCCGTCTGAGGGCGCCATAAAAATATAAGCTCGTGTCAATTGCCCGTGTCAAAAACATTCTTGTATGTTCCACTTGGAGTCGTTTGGAGGGGAGACTAATGGAAACGAGGGGAGCCGGCCCTCCAGCCTCCGCGGGGGCCACTGCTGCTGGAGTCCCCAGAGCATCAGAGCAGGTGTCAAAGACGGGCTGCATCCATGAATAACGGGCCCCACCGCCCGGCACCCGGAATGTCTTCCTTCCACCCCGCCGCTGCCACC
>NW_022900935.1:64153771-64175370 GCF_012274545.1 Fukomys damarensis
GCCGGAGCTCACTGGCGGGGCGGGGGCGGGGTGCCCTTTTGTTCTCTGTGCTCGCGCCTTGCGCCCACCCGGGCCGGGTTCCACCTGCGCGCCCCTCCTGGACCTTAGGCCTCCTCACGCAGTCGAGCCAGGGCCAGCGGCCCGTCGGGGTGACCTTGGACGAGCCCTCGCATTCTCTGTCCCCAGTTCCCTTGCCCTGGTTTCTCTCTGTCCCCGGGGAACCGGGACAAGGAAGAGCTAAGGAACGGTCTGGGGGGTCTTTCTAGCTTCTAGTATTCAGCGAGCTCAGGGTTCTGGGCTTTCCCTGAGAGAGGCACGTGGGAGATTAGCCAGCAGGAGAGACCCCGGTCCCGGGCTTCACGGTGAGCTCGTTCACCGGCTGGGGCTTCCTTCCCTGATGAGATGTGGGGATGGGGCCAGAGCCCTGCTGCCTGGCCGGCTGTGCGAACGCTCCCTGAATCATCCCCCTCTTCAGCCACTGTCAGTCAGTGACAGTGACCTCCCTCTAGGTGGAAAGCGGTGGCCCCAGGAGCCAGGGGCCCTCCCAGGGAGACACCTTTGGGCTGGACTGGGAGTCAGGTTAGGTCTGAGGCTCCTGACCTCAGGACCCACCATCTTTTCTGGAGGCTTCCCGAGAGTCCTTCCCAGCCGGGCTGAGGCCCCTCAGGCGCCTGCTGCAGAGAGCCCAGTGCTGGTGGGTATGGACACAGGAGCCGAGTCCCCAGACAGGTTCCTGAAGGAAAAGAGGCAGCCCTAACAGCAGCCTAGGGCCTGGGATGGCAGCTTGACCAAAAGGAAGGTCATCTCCAAGTCAGCTTCCAGACCTGGCAGGCTGTAAAAGAAGCTCATCCCTGGACAAACACAGGTCTGCTTCCCATCTGCAACCCAGAGGCCACTCTGTGCCTCCACCCTGGTGCTCCCCAAAAGCAGTAGGGGTCCAGGCCTCCCCCACAGACTGGGCTTGTGGCCCCTGGAAAAGACTCCCAGCCCCAGGGCCCAGCAGGTGTCTGGCTCCCCGGGGGTGAGTGCCGGGAGGTTCGCATCTGCAGTGTTTTTACTGTTGAACAAATTGAATCAATTAAACAGGCCCCGTCGGGGTGGCTGGAGCTGGGTGGACAGGGAGGAAGAGGGAGCAGAGCTGGGGGCAGCGCAGCCTGGAACCCTGTTCCAGGAGGATTCAGACACACTCCTTTCCTCTGCTGTTGGGGGGCAGGAGACCCCCAACAAGAAGACTGAGGACAACTGACTGGAGGGGCTGGCGTCTGCCTCTCCTGACACACTCTGGTCAGTTCCACCCGAGGGGCAAGCATCTCTGAGGTCCTCAGCCCTGTAACCCTTTGGGGCTCTAGAATTCCCGCAACACCAGAGCCTCCTTCCAAAGGCATTTTGTGGATGTCATGTGTAGGCCTGTGGAAGCTGGGAGGCTCTGTCCAGGGAGAGAAGACAACTTGGGGAGTCTAGAAGAGGTGGTGGAGGAAGAGGAAGCAGATTAAGGGATGATAGCCAGAGCCCTGGAGCAGAAGTCTCCCTTCCCATCAGGCAGGTGAGAATGATTTAGGTGCCAACTGCTCTGTGACCCAGCTGGCCCAGGATGGCCACTGTCTGGGAGCCTAAGCAGCTGCCACCGTGTCCCTCCAGCCCCAGGGGGCAAGGCCACTTTCTCAAACATCTTCCAGAGATCGCTGCCCACGCTCAGGTAGAGTAGAGCTTGTGGGGGTCAGGCGGAGCTGCCAGCACGCTGCCACTGAGAGTGCCTCGCTCAGTCCCATGGCTGTGCTCAGCCTTACCCGGAACAGCCAGACCACGTCTTGTCCCTTGATGCCAGGTAACCTGGGCCACCGCAGGCACTCGGGCACCTATGGGCAAGTTCCCACGGACGGAGTGGCCATCAGGGACCTTCTCTGTCAGTCCTCAGGAGCCCCGGCCGGGAAGCAGAGTGGCCACTGGCCTTGACTGAGGTCAGGGCTGGCTGGGGACTGGGATCGAGCTGGGGACCGGGGAGCATGGCAGTCCGACACGGGGAGGGGGCATGGAAGAAGGCTGCAGGTGCCCTACTCGGGTGGCCTGAGCCTTTCCCAGCCCCCAGGGACCTCCTGCAGAAGTGCAAAGAGGGGTGGGGAGAGAATGACAGTGGCCCGGAGGACCCCCAACCCCGCCTTTGGGTAGTGTTAAGGGGAAGAGGGTGGGGTGGAACACGGGAGGGGTGCTGTGTGCCTGGGCTGCCCCCAGACACCTGCAGGATGCAGTCAGAGAAGATGCCGGCTGCCCACAGAGAAGCTGGTCACCAAAGCGGTCCACAGGTAGGCACGGAGGACTGGGACAAGTGAACAGGGCTTATTTAGTCCACCAGACCAGTTCCGTTTTCACTATCGCAGCCTCCCGCCCTGGCCCTCGGCTTAAAAGGATGGTGTGAACCGGAAGATCAACCTCAACGCCCACCAATGGGATCCTCCCACTGGAGCGGCGTCGGGTAGGAGCGGTGCGGCGGCGCCCTCCAGCGGCCATGTCTGGGACGGCGGCCTCCCGGGGCCCTGAGCCGGGAAGAGGATGAAGGGAAGGCCGGCCTGGGATGCCCTGTGGTCCTGTGCACCTTAAGCAACGGAAAAGGCCGCTGCTCTACTGGGGACAGAAAAGCAAGACACATTTCAGGTGAGTCCACTAGAGTTCCGAGATGACGGGGCCGGCGAAGGTTCCCTGGGCAGTTTGGAAGGCCCGGGGGCAGCTTCGCGTTAGGAGGGACAGACAGGAGTGGGCCCGGTTCTGTCCTCATCGCCGGCAGCTGTGGGCCCCGACTTCCAAGGGAGACCTCCTGTGCAGCGGGCCCACGGCTCGCAGGGAGGCAGCCCCTAGCCCCCCCAGGTGTACTCGAGGCTTCCGGGAACTGGGTCGGCCGAACAGCTGGACAGAGCAGCAGGCGGAGATGCCTCCGGCGCCATGGCTGGAGTTTGTAACCGCTCTGCTGAGCTGCGGCTCGCACAGCACAAAGTGCAGTCACCTGCGGTGAGCGAATCAGTAGTCTGGGGATATTGTATTCTTTTTAAAATCGTGGTGAAATAGGGCCGGGGATTTAGCTCAGTGGTTCCGCCTCCTGCCTTGCAAGCGACATGGACCTGAGTTTGATTTCCGGAACCAACAAATAAATAAAAATAAATAGCGGTGAAATACATGTATATAAATTTTGCCATTTTAACCATTTTGAAGTGCATAATCCAGGGGCCGCTAGCGCACGTGTGCTGTTGGGCAGGCCACACCCCCACCCATTGCAGGACTCAGGGACTCGGTGCTCTGGGGCACCGACTTCCCGTTCCTTCTTTCCCCAGCTGCCAGCAACCTCTAATCCACTTTTCCGTACTGGGTTTTGAACCTAGGGCCTTCATACTGGACTACATCCATGGCCCTTTATATTTTTCACTTCACTGCAAGAACTCATTAAGTTGCTGGGTTGCCCAGGCCCCGCTCAAACCCGGGGTAACAGGTGTGCGCATGTGCCTGGCTTCTGATCCGCCTCAGCGAGCTCGCCCATCCCAGGTGTTTTGTGTAAGCACAGTCACGAGGCACTTGTCCCGTGCGGCTGGCTTTACTCAGCACGGCGTTTGTTTCCGAAATCCTGGCGTCTCACGTGTGTCGGAACGCCCCTCCTTGCTAAAGCTCTTTCACTGTATGCACGTTCCGTGTTAGTTTATCCCTCTGCTGGGAGACAAGTGAGTCGTTCCCACCTTTTTGCTGCTGGGAGTAATGCTGCTGTCCGAACTGGGAAAACCAGGACCCATGGCACTGGTGGAGACCAAGGGTTGAAACTGCTGTCGTGCTGCTGGACACTTCCACTTTCGCTATTGTTACGCAGCAATTCTTTATTTCTTTCTTTATTTTCTGGTACGGGGGATCGACTGAGGACTTTGCAACTGAGCTAAATCCCCGGTCACGCAACTTTAATTTTTTTTTTTCAGCTTTAATTGAGTTTGTTGGTACATTTTAGGGATACAGTACAGTTACATTCATTGTTGGGACCTTGTACCTCTACAACGCAACTTTAATTTAAAAACAGTAGTGTTTGCATTACCAACAACATACTGAAATAACATGAATTAGAAAATACGCAGAGGGGATCAATAATTTTGGTAACATGGGAGGTGGGGGCATACTGGGGATTGAACCCAGGGCCTTTGCACTGAGCTGCATCCCAGCCCTTTTTCATATTTTATTTTGAGATGGGGTCTCGCTAAGTCGCCCAGGCTGGGCACGAATATTCCATCCTGCTGCCTCAGCCTCCGCAGTGCTGGAATGGCGGGCGGGCGTCATCACAGTGCCTGAGCCACATTGCTTTTTCCAGGCATGAACTGGCTCGCTTTTCCGACCGGCAGGCTAGGGGCGAGGGGAGAATGGAGAAGCCAGGGGCGTCTGGGGATCCCGCCCGGCGCTCAGGGCAGGCCAAGACTAGGGGCGGAGAGATCGACGGAAGGGCGAGGGCGAGGGCACGGCGGCGCTCATCGGGCCCAGGTCGGGGACCGTGGGTGGTCAGGGTCACAGGACTCACTCACCCGGAGCGCCCGGCTCGGCAGAGTGGCCGAGAAGCCTCGGCACGCCCCGCCCGTCAGCCCTCTGAACTCGCGCCAGCAGCAGTGCGTCTACTGGACGAGAGCTGGCCGCTCGGACCAATCACGGGGCGGCAGCGAACCGCCCAATGAGAGCAGGGCAGGCGAGGGTGGTGGGTACGCTCTGGGCACAGATCGAGGTCCCGGCTACCCGTGCTGCCCCAGCCCGGGGTACCCCTGCCGCTGCCGCCTCCTGCCCCGGTCAGCTCCTGCACCTGGGGCCGGGCGAGCTTCATCGCGCTCCGCAGGGTCGCTTCAGTGCAGAGGGCGCGCTCGGCGGGGACCTGCGCCCCAACCCGCGCTGCGCCTAAGGAAGAGCTCGGATCGGGCCGCCTTGGAACCGGCCCACCGCTGGAACAACAACCACACGCTTCCGAAGGCCCTGAGACCGCTGGGCCCCGCGCCAGGACTTCACCTCCGTCGTTGAGCTGTGCTCGGGCGCCTCGTCCATCTCGCGGGGTTGCTAAGAGGCCCTCCTGGGCACTCCAGATGTCCAGAGCGGGCTCTGCACCAAGTCCTGGGACCCGCAGCCCTGGCATGTGACCCCAGTCCCTTAGTTGTGCGCAGGCCTCTGGGAAGAAGGGCGCCACCCTGGAAGTAGCTCCTCACCCCTGCGCCGCCTTTCCTCCGACCAGAGGACAGCAGGGCCGCCCCTCCCGCCTGTGGTCCACTAACCTGTCCGCTCCCGGCTGGAGGCCTCACGGGGCTGTTGCACCATCAGTGGCCTGGACCTTGTCTGAGAGCCCGTAGACATCTGGGCCAGAAACTCCCAGCCCTAGGGCCAGGGATTTAGCTCAGCGGCACCGCCCCTACCTGGCAAGCTCAAGGACCTGAGTTCAATCCCCAATACCAAAAAAAAGACAGCACCTGGAAGGTGGTAGATCCATGGGGCTGAGCCTGTGGACCCAGTGCTGGGCTGCAGCTTGTAGAGACAGCAGGCCTACTCACCTACAGGCATTGCTGTGCTGGAGAGTAACAGCCTGCCTGCCCAGCACCCAGACATTACACCTGGGAACCCACAACCCCCACCTGAGCTGACCTCCTCCCTGGGCTGTACTCACCCCACTGTCCTTGAAGGTATGGATATGCCTTGCTCTACTCACCCCAGGGCCTTTGCACTGCCTGTGCACCCCCCCCCTTCTAAATCTTTGCTCAAGTGTTGTCTTCACAGAGGATCCTCCCCTTCCCTAACATACTGTCATCTCTGGACCAATCCCCTCCTTTGGTCTCCCTACCAGGGCTTCTTACTCAGTACACAGGTGACCTGTTTATAACAGTCTGTTACCTTTAGCTAGGTTTTTAATCCTTTCTCCCTTTTGTCTTCTCTGAGGTGTCATGTGTGGCTCTGATAAGACCCTCGAAATATTTGCTGACAATACCAGGCATGATGGCCCATAACTAATCCCAACACTCTGGGAGGCTGAAATCTGGGAGGATTGCAATTTCAAGCCCAGCCTAAGCAACTAACTGACTAAGCAAGACCTTCTCAAAATAGAAAATTTTTAAAAAAGGGGAATATGTAGCTCAATGTGAAGGTCCTTGGTTCAATCCCTAGTACTGGAAAAAAGCTGACAACAAAGTGGTAGATATAAATCAATTTTAAGATTCTACATAAACACGTAAGGCAGCCTCCCAAGCCAGAGTCACTGCCAGCCCACACCAGGGCAGACCGTGGGCGGCATCTCCGTTCCTGACAACAGAGGGTTGTTACCCTTCAGCAGGACCCCCAGAGCGTCAGTGCCAAATGGACGCTCACCACAAGGAGAGAAAAATTGCACCGGCCCTCCAAGACCAGAGCAGTGTACGTTCCAGTGGCTGCAAGGTGTCATTTTTCACCTGACAAACCAAGGAACGTTCAACAAGGCCCCGATGCCAGGTGTTGGTGGGGATGCTGAGAAGGTGCCTGGGGAGAGGGCACAGCCCCTGTGGTAGTCTGACCCCTCTGGGCCACCCTGAACTTCTGCTGCAGGGGGAGCAAGGGCCTAGCCAGTGCACTGCTCTCCTGCCAGGCCAGGCTGGGACTCAGGCTGCCATCCTCAGGCCAGGTGCTTTGGCCAGGGCTGGCCCCGTGGATGCCAGGGCCAGAATGGCCACCGGCTCCTGCCTGCTGTGCCTCCTTGCCCGTCTGTCCTGCCCAGTGCATTTGGTACTTGGTGTTCCCAAGACACAGCTGAGAAGAGCCTTGCTGGCAGGGATGCCAAGTCAGGGTGGGCACCTGGACTCCGGCCTCTTGGGGGGGCCCCAGGCACGGTGCGGTCAGCAGCAGGCAGAAGCCAAGGGTACCAGGGATGCGTAGTAACCATCCGTATATCACAGCTCCATCTGCTGCCTGCCCAACCCTCCGCTTGATGCCTGGCAGTTTTCATATTTATGCATTTATCTCTAAAAATGAGCACGATTGTTGGATTTCCATGGAGGCTGCGTGAGTAACAAATGATCCCCTAATCCCTAGATGTCAGGCCGCATCCCTGTCCCAGTGCGGTCTCACACTGGTTCACTTGCTGTGGACCTGACACCTGTTGGTTCAGGAGGCCCCTTGTGTCCACTTCCATGTTGCGAGTTGTGTTGACAGTGCCGGCTCTGCTCATTCCTTTGTCTCACCAAGACAGGCAAGATCTGAGAGTGTCACAGAAAAATATTTCTTTGCAGCAAATAAGAGTGTTTTGAGCCAAAGAAAATTGGGGGAAAGTATCCAATTCTTTGTCCCCACTGCAGGCCATCAGAGCTCATGGGGCCCAGCAGGAAGGGATCCCAGAAAGCCACATTCTGCTTCCTGGGTGTGACTCTCTGCTCGACATCTGGGTGATGAAACTGGCTAATTAGAGGATAAAACAAGCTCACAGGCAGGCACACCTGCAGAGAAATAGACCAGGTACCACATAGGGCAGCCAGCCACCTGTGCCCACACCCTGGGGCAGTCCCTCCTGATAGCCAGGGCAGGCCTGTGGGGCTGGCCGAGCAGGGCACGGGTGGTGTCTCTTCTGGAATTAGGTTCTAGAAGATACTGGAAGTATCTCTTGTTTGCCCTCCCCCAGTGGCCTTGGGACAGCTGGCAGTGGATCCTCCAGACCTGATCAAAGCTACAGAGGCTGTAGCTCCAGCCCCAGCCTCACCACGGCCTCATGGGAGACCCAGGTGTATTGGTCAGCCTTCCTGGCACTGGACAGCACCTGCTCCCGTAATGTACAGGAGAGGTTTAATTTGGCTGAGGGATTCGGGAAGTTCGGTCCATGGTCAGCTGGCTCCCAGGCAGGACCATCATGGTGGAAGGGCGTGGTGGAGCAAAGGTACCTAGTTCACCGTGGCAGTGAAGCAGAGCATGGGAACCGTACCAGAGAGGAAGGGGTGAGGCACAGACACATCCCAAGGTCACATCTCCGTGACACACCCCAGAATTGCTCCACCCACACCCTGGGGTTTTCTGATTCAGTCGGGTGACACACCACATTTGACAGTCCCACCAGTTAAACCACGTGCCTACCCCAGACACTGTGAGATGACAGGTGTTTGTTTTAACCCACCGAGTTGTGGGGTCATTTGTTGCAAGCAGCGAAGAGCCGAAAGACCATTGGTATCAGTCACTACTGTAATGTCATACCCGAGGCAAGCTCATTTTATAAAGAAAATTGTGATTTAGCTCAGTTCTGGAGGTGTGCGGGTATGGCCCTGGCTCATGCTCAGCTCTGGTGAGGGACCTCTGTCACAGCTTTGCAGGAGTGCCAGGGAGAGGTCGCGTGGCCTGGCGGGAGCCTGCGAGGCTCAGGTCCCACCGTCCCTTCCTAGCACCCAGTGCCTTAAGGACCTCCCCCTAGGCTCGGCCTCTTAGAGGTCCACCTCCTCCCACCCTGCACCGAGGGCCACCAGGCAGCGACAGGAGCTAGTTATAAAAACCGGGCAGAAGGTGGAAGGGGAATCCCCACAGCTACAGGGCTGTCCTTTGCTTATGGGGTCAGGGGCCTGGGCTGGAGCCCCACATCCCCTCCCCAGCCCAGGCTCCTCAGGTCCTGGTCCTCAAGGGCTGCTGACTGGCACTGTGGCCCGCTCCCGCAGAGGTCAGCCGCCCTGTCCTCTCGTGGTCCACTGCACGGAGTGCTTGTTCCTTCTGCTGCCCAGGGAACTAGGGGCCTCCTCCCGAGCACCCCAGCATGGTTCCGCCCACGCGGGCACTTCCTCCCACACGCAGCAGGCAGTACCCAGGTTCAGGGAGCTGCCCAACCCCTGGGGCCACCCACAGACCCTGCAACTGCCTGGCACACAGTGGGGCTTCGCGGGTAACACGGTCTCCTCTGAGGGCACTAGGCCTCTCCTTGGTCTCAGCTCCCAAGCAGAAAGTGAGAGCGGGACAATGGCAGAACTCACACAGGCTGACTCACTGCGCCTGAGATTAGAGCCGCACTGCACAGACCAGGAAAACCAGGCCCAGCCAGGAGGTGGACATAGAATTCACAGCCCCGATCTGACGCTCCCGGAGAGCAAGCACCTGCTGCCCGCTGGGGATCCGTGCCCGCCACCGCCTACCTTAGCTGCGGTGCCCCAGTCGGAGAAGCCAATCGCATCCGTGCTGCCGCCCTTGCGGCGTGATTGGCCAGGCGAGCCAGCCTTTAGCCAATCAGAACACAGTTCTCCTGACCGCAGATCTGCCCAGAGCTCTGGGCCTACAGTTGCTCAGAGCAGCAGGGGAGAAGGTACAAGTCCGGGCTGCTCCGGCCACTCTCTCCCTTTGCGAGGAAGCCAGCGAGAGGCCAGAGCGGATGGCTGGGTGGGCAGAGGTGAGGAAACTGGAGAGAAATCCACGTGGAGCCTTGGGCTGGGACGTGGAACGGTGGTAGATAGAGTGTGTGTGCCACAGGCCCTGGGTTCTCCAGTGTCCCGGGGTCGGGGATTTAGTTCAGTGGTGCCGCTGACGGCCTCGCAAGCGCAAGGATCTGAGTTCGAGCCCTGCTACCAAAAACAAAATAAACTGTGTACCAGCTGGCAGTTGTTTATCTTAGGCTCCGTGTTGGCGAGACCAGGCCTATCCACGTGACTGAAGGCAATGACCGAAAAGAGACCTTAGGACCAGGAGCAGCTGTACCTACTCGCTGGCCTCCTGCCGTCCTTTGAAAAGGGCTCTCGGGGTCCCCGGGCCTCAGTGGGCTACCTGACCCTGTCCCGGAAACTGCCTTCCCTCCCCAGCCCTCGGAGTTGGGTGCTGAGCCCGTGTGATAAAGAGTGGAAACAGGCGGGCCTGTTCCACCACCGCATGGCGCGTTCTTGCTCTTACCTGCAGAGGCGTGTGCCCAGTGCACTCAATGCAACTGGCACGAAATCCAAATACCAGGAGATTCCAGGCCCAGGACCTACTGTTCTCAGAGAACCAGATCTCCCAATGGGGACTGTCCCAATCAAGGGAAAGGCCTAGGCGCTTTCATCTTTCTTCTGCGAAATCCCTAGCAGGCGGGCTTCTGTCCTGGTTTGCAAGGTGGTTGCTGGAACTCCGGACATCACATATACCTCCACAGTCACAGCACACAGAAAGAACAAAGAGAACCGCTCCTGTCTCGAACCACTTGAAGCCCTGAGCCCTAGGACTTGGCCAGCAAGAAGGTATCACCAGAAGTGGCCCCAAGGCCTTGGACCGGAACCATGAACCAAAATAAACCTGTTTAGGGCCGGGGATTTAGCTCCATGGTGCTGCACCTGCCTCACGAGTACAAGATCCTGAGTTCAATCCCTGGTACTGGGGAAAAACAAAAACTGTTTGATACTACGAGAGAGAGAGAGGGAGGAGGAACAAAGGAATATGACCGGGCACATCTGCCTCCCTTTATGGGGAAAGAAAGACACCCCAGACGCCAGGAAGCGGGATCCCCAGCCCAGCTGCCCACCCATGCTATGAGGAGTCCCACAGCTTTAGCCAGCCTTGGTCTGTTCCTTACAGCATGGAAGCCCCAGCAAGAGTAGAGCCCTGAGCCAGGCGTGGTGGTGCACACCTGTGATCCCAGCACTCTGGAGGCTGAGGCGGGAGGTTCACTGAGTTTGAGGCCGGCCTGGGCTGCATAGGCCAGACCCTGTCTCAAAAAAAAAAAAATGTTGGGAGACTTGACATTGACCGGATGTCAATTGTCTCAAATTGAGTTGTAAATTTATTGAAGTCCTAATCAAAATCCCAGGACCCTTTTCTTTGTAGAAAATGACAAGCCAGGGCGAGGGGTTTAGTTCAGCGGTGCTACCGCCTGCCTCAAAACCACAGGGTCCCGAGTTCGATCCTGGGACAATCCTTACATGGGGCACAGAGGACTTAGACCAGCTGTGCGGAGGTCCAGGAAGTCTCAAACTGTAAAGGTGAGCCTCAGTGTGAATGCAGTGTCAGTGTAAGGAAAAAATTCCAGAGAGATCAAGTACTTGGCGTCTTGATTTTTTTTTTTTTTTTTGACAGGGTCTCGCTGTGGAGTGCAGGCTGTGCTTGAACTCACTATAAAGCCCAGGCCGGCCTCGGACATGCACTGAGCCTCCTTCAGCTTGTTGATTTCTTTGGGATTGACCTGGGGTGGAACCCAGGGTCTTACTCTACCTGGCCCCTGGTTGGTTGACTTTGACAAAGGACGTGGCACCGGAGTCACAGCAAACGTGAAAGAGAAACGTTTTGAATGGATTGAGGACATGGTGCAACTAAAGACACGAGAGAGACTTGCAGAATTTGCTCAGAAAAGTGGCAGCAATGATGGGCTAAGTGTGCTCGAAGTGAGGGGAGGATTCATGGTGATGTGTCTTTTTCTGTCGTACGTTTTAAAAACTGAAACATTCGCTGCGTTTTGCATCGCACCTCATACATTAGAGATTTATTATGGGAAGTGGCTCATGCATTATGGAGGCTGAAGGTCTCACCATCTGCCACCTGCAGCTGGGGGCCTGGAGCGCTCGCAGGCAGGCGTGGCTCAGCAATCAGAAGAGCTGAGGAGCAGCTGCCCGAGTCCTGGAGTCCGAAGTCCAAGGGAAAAGCAGGGCGATCCCCAAGTTCACCCTTCCCCTGCAGCAGACTGGTCAAGTACCGCCTACAGTGGCGAAGGTGGGCCCTCACTTGGTGTCCCAGACACACAGGCACACCCAGAGGCCATACCTCCCCAGGCAGTGGGGCTCCCCCAGCCCAGTGAAGGTGACATGAAATTAACCATCCCAGTGGCAAAACACTGGGACGAGTACCTCCCAAGTGAAGATATCAAGTAAGCCAGTACACCCATAAAAGACACTCAGTACCCCCCACTTTTTTTTTTTTTTTGAGACAGGATCTTGCTACGTAGCCCAGGCTGGCCTTGAACTCAGTGATCCTCCTGCCTCAGCCTCCTGAGTGCTGGATTATAGGTGTGTGCTGCCACACTCAAGATACACCAGCAATATTAGGTGTTGGAAATTATGTGGAGCTGCTAGAGCTCTCACACTCTTTGGGGTGAGTTACAGCACTTTGGCAAACCATCTGACAGCTAGGAGCACTACTGTGCCCTTGTAATCCCAGCTGTTCTAGAGGCTGAGGCAGGAGGATCTCAAGTTTGAGCCTGGCTGGGCAATTTAGTGACACTCTGTCTCAAAATAAAATGAGGGCTGGGGGTTTGGCTCAGTGGTTCTGCTGCCTGCCTTGCAAGTACAAGGTCCCAAGTTCAACCCCTAGTACCAAATAAATAAATTAAAAATAAATAAAATAAAAAGGGCTGAGGGTGTAGCTCAGTGCAGAGTGCTTACCTAGAATATGTAAGGCCCTGGGTTGAATTGCAAATACTACAAAAAATGTAAGTAAAATAAGCCAGAAGTTGTGGTGTACCCTTGTAAACCCAGCAAAAAGGGAGGCTGAGGCAGAAGGATCTCGAGTTCAAGCCCAGCCTGGGCAACTTAGTGAGATTCTGTTTCAAGATAAAAATTGACAGGGCCAGAGATTTAGCTTAGTAGTTCTGGCTCCTGCCTGGCAAGCGCAAGAACCAAAGTTCAATCCCCAGTACCAAAAAAAAAAGATACAAATTGACAAAAAGCTGGGGATATGGCTCCGTGAGAAGGCCGTGCATTCAATCCACAGTACATGGGGACAGAAGAATGTGATTAGGATGTGAGTGACCTCAACATGTGACCCAGCGGTTCCACTCCTATGTATTCACCCAGGTAAACAAAACGAAGTGTAGCTTCAGAGGGGAATACGCTCCCTTCCATCCAGTTCTTAATAAATTGCATCCTTTGCTAAAACAAAACAAAACAAAGGTGAGCACACAAGTGGCCAGAGCAGCTCTAGGTGTAAAAGCCCCAAGCTGGAAATGACCCAGAGTCTGCCTGCGGAGGACGGAGGCCTCAGTGAACAAAGCGCACAGCTCCAGCCAGCTGGACTTTGACAAAGTGCGGTGAAGAGAGGAGTCTTTGCATCACACCCCGGAAGTGCTGGAGGTACAGAGGAAGAAGCGGGGAGAAGAATCCAGGCCCAGAGAATATCGCACACAAAAAGCAGCTGGAAAGGACTGCAGGCTTAAATGTAAAATGCAAAACTGAAACAATCAGAGGAAAACATAGGAAATCTTTGTGGCCTTGGATTAGGTCAACACTGAAATCATGATCTGTGAAGGGGAAACTTGAGTTGGGCTTTAATAAAATTTTAAAATTTTGCTCTGTGAAAAGCTCTATCAAGAAAATGAGGAGGGGGAAAAGTGGGTGGCAAGGGGAAGGAGCTTTAAAAGAGAAACAAGCTACATTATATGTGTACTCACCGCCCAAGATGATGGTAAACTTCAATTACTGCAAACACCTACTATTAAAAAAATAAAAAGAAAGAAAGCTAAACAATGTCAGCTGTGGTGGTGCACACCTGCAACCGCAGCACTTGGGAGGCTGAGGCAGGAGGATCACTGTGGATTCTAGACCAACCTGAACTACACAGGGAGACTCTCTCAAAAGTGAAAGGAGGGGGGGCATAATAAGTCATAGACTTGGAGAAAAACAAATTTCTGTGACAGGGTCTTGCTGTGCTGCCCAGGTTGGTTTCCAGTTTGGGGGCTCAAGTAGCTGGGCCTCCTGATATATGCCACTACCCCTTGCTTGGAGAAAATAATTAAATCACCTGTGATAAAGACTTTGGGTCCCAAGCCAGGCATAGTGGCTCACACATGGGAGCATGCTGGGAGGCTGAGGCAGGAGAATTAAGTTTGAACTCACTGTGAGCAACTTAATGACTATTTCTCAAAATAAAATAAATTTTAAAAATAAAACGGTTGGAGATGCAGCTCAATGTTAAGGCTCTGGGTTATTTCCAGTACTGCAAAACAAACAAACAAACAAAAATTTTGTTAGAAAGCAAGCTAAAGATCTAAACAGACTTTCATCAAAGAAAATATGCAGATAATCAGAAAGTATATGAAAATGCTTCCAACATACTTTGTCATGAAGGGACCTGTAAGTTGGAGTGAAGTGAAAACAAAATGTGACTAACTAGTACTAGAATAGCTGCGTGTTTTAAAAAGTTGAAAATGAGCCAGGTTTGGTGGCGCACACCTGTAATCCCAGCACTTGGGAGGCAGAGGCAGGAGGATCTATGTGAGTTCGAGATCAGCCTGGGCAACTTAGTGAGACCCTGTCTAAGAAATAAAACAAATGCAGCTCAGTGGCAGATGCCTTGCCTAGCATTTGTAAGTCCCTGGGCCCAGCCCAGCACCACAATCACACCGACAGACAGATAGACAACAGACAGACAGACAGACAGACACACACAGAGTGGTGAGACTAACAGGAAAGAGGAGGAGGGGGAGATGGGGACCGGTTGTCTAGTGGGCACAGCGTTTCAGTTTTGCAAGACAAAAGAGCTCTGGAGATGATTGCACAACCATGCCCTTAGAAGGGCTGATGACAGCAAATGGCCGGGCATGGTGGCGCACACCTGTGATCCCAGCACTCAGGAGGCTGAGGCAGGAGGATGCTGTAGTTTGAGGCCAGGCTGGGCTACATAGTGAAAGACAGCAGGTGTTTTATTAAGTGTCTTCTGCCACAGATTTTCAAAAGCCTGTTGGCTCCAATCGCTAGCAAACAGCTGAAGCCCCGGGAGCTCGCAGGAACTGCTGGCAGGACTGGGAGCCAGCCTGGAATGAAATTTTACGAGACAAATACAAGTTACCAGACTACCTGGGACCAAGGCTCCTAAATCTCTGACTCAAAGGGTTTGGAAACTTACCCAAAAGCCTCAGTGACATTTATGCACCTCGGGACCATACTGTTAAGTGAAATAAATCACATAATACACTTCAATGTCACCTAGTTTCTCTTATGAAAAGCCCAAATCCCAAGCATAGAGCAACATAAAAGACAGTGGTAGGAAGTAGGGAGGTAGATCTTCCTCAAACGGGAAGGGGGTGCTACAAGTGGAGGGAGAAAGGGTATGAAAAAGGAATGAAGGGGTCTTAGGAACCAACTCTGCACAAGGAAGTAGGTATTATGTACTGCAAATGTGGATTGATTTTAAAAATGGCAGATTAAAAACATAAAGCCATCTGGAAATTCTCTTTCATGTCTTTATGAAATGTGGTCAGAAATGAAGTGAGTAAGCTGGGTGTGGTGGCGCACGCCTGTCATCCCAGCACTCGGGAGGCTGAGGCAGGAGGATCGATGTGAGTTTGAGACCAGCCTGGGCTACATAATGAGTTCCAGGTCAGTCTCCACTATGTAGTGAGACCCTGTCTCCAAAAACCAAAGAACAAAAACAAAGAGGTGAGTGCTGCCGTGTGCCATGCACTGTGTCCGAGTCCTGCGAGGGTTGTGGGTTTCTGGAGTGGAGGCCCCTGGGTCCTTGGTGCATGTGCCGCACCTCTGACCCCCACCAGGACTGAGGAGCCTGGGGAAGCGATGCTTTCGGGGACGTCCTGAATTGTCCAGCACACAGGATACTGCCAGGGCTGCCGCAGCCAAGCTGCACAGCGTTCCTGAGATGGCCTCCATCCTGGAGCCAACATCCGGCTGCGGGCAGGAATTGGATGAACTCAGAGCAGCTTGGACCCATGGAGCAGGCTGTGGCGAGACAGACCCTGGCCAGCGGACCAGCAGGAGGACTGCAAGAGCCAGGAAGGGCAAAGTGCTACAAACACAACTTTTGAAAGATGTGAAGGAACCTAGCTCGTTCACCTAAAAACTGAAAAATAAGGTTGGGCATAGTGGTGTACACATGTAATGCCAGCACTCTAGGAGGCTGAGTCAGGAGCATCACAAGTTTGAGCCCAGCCTAGACAATGTAATGACACTCTGCCTCAAAAAATAAATGAGGGCCAGGGATTTAGCTCAGTGGTTCCACCGCCCGCCTTGCAAGCGCAAGGACCGGAGTTCTATCCCCTGTACAAGTAAATAAATAATAAATGAAATCAAATCAAAAGGGGCTGGGGATGTAACTCAGTGTGAAAGCCCTGGGTTCAATCTCCAGTACTAGCGGGGGGAAAAGGCAAATAATGGAGAAGATTGAAGTAATAGTCCTGTCTGTCACCCGACTGGTAGAAGAACAACTCTTTACGGGAAGTATTCCAACTAACAAGTGCATAAGGAAGACGAGAAATCAAAGCTTGCCATCTGCAGCCTAAGGAGAGAGCAGGTAGAGGAGGTTACCGGGGGTGGCGGAGGGGAAGCTTTATGAACGCAGCTGGCAGGGCGGCCCTCACCTTCCATCCCCGCCCTCGGTCCGGCGCGCAGGGTGGCTGTGATGCGCCACTCTCCAGCCGCGGGCTGCTGCCCAGTGGCTGGCAGCAGATCCGGAGTCTCTGTGCCTCTCGCGTCACGTGTCCATCCTCAGCTGCACCGAGCGGATACCTTTATGGGGTTGCTTCCCTTGTCCTACAAACACACGTCCGAGAGGCTGTGCCAGGTGCCGGGGCGCTGACCGGCGGCCTGCCCGCTCCGAGACAGCCAGCTGGGGCCATCCGAGGAGGACAGGAGCGGGGCACAGGACGAGCAGTGCTCTCCCAGGGTGTGTGGTGTTCCGTGGGCGTGGACTCCCCAGGTCCTAGGGTAATTCCACGTTTACCTTAGCAATCCCGGCGTCGTTTTCCACAGCAGCCTAGCAGCGCTCCTTGCTGGGCTGGGACGGGGCCGCCAGAGCACCCTCGCACTTCCCTAACGTAGCCCAGCCTCTTTCCTTTTCCTCCTTGGCTTTCTATAAATCCGCTGGGAAGAAACGGCAATTCAAGTCCAATCCAAGTCCTTTGCCCATTTTCACTTGGTGTCTTTTTGCTTTGTTGGTACCGGGGATCAAACTCGGGACCTTGCGCTTGCCAGGCAGGTGGTACCACTGAGCTAAATCCCCAGCCCTGTTTTTTCTTTTTTGGGGGTGGGGGTCAGGATTTCAGTTGGTAGTACAGGCTGGCCTTGAACTCGTGCAATGCTCTTGCCTCAGTCTCCTGAGTACTGGGATCACAGGTGTGTGCCACCACTATGCCCAGTTCGGGTGTTTTTTGTTGGTGGTAGTGGTGGTGAATTGTAGGAGATCTTCATATATTTTGGATACTAGACACAGATATTTAGGGTTTTAAAAATTTATTTACTATGGTTTTTGTTGTTTTGAGACAGGGTCTCTCCCTATGTAGCCCAGACTGGCCTTGAACTCATAGCAGTCCTCCTGCCTCAGCCTCCTGAATGCTTGGATTATAGATGCACTATAAATGCCTGGCATTTAGGGTTGTTTTCCTTTTGTTTTTGGAACCAGGGATCAAACTTAGGATCTTGCACTTGCCAGAGCAATTACAGTGCCACTGAACTACATCTCCAGCCCCATTTAGTGTTTTATTTTTTTCCAGTACTGGGATCGAACTCAGGACCTTGCACTTGCAAGGCAGGCGTGGTGCCACTGAGCTACATCCCTGGCCTAGGGGTTATTTTTTTAGATGAGGGTCTTGATTCAAACTCCTGGGCTCATGTAATCTCCTGCCTCAATCTCCTGAGTGGGTACAGGTGTGCACCACTGTGCGCAGATGCAGAGGTTCCCAGGTTTGCACTTACTCTATTCACTGAGCTCACCATTCCCCACCTTGATTGACTCCACAGTGACGCCAAGGTCTGCTGTGCTCGGTCAGCCCTTGCTCACGGTTCCTGCCCAAGTGTCACTCAAAGACTGGCATATACACCAGGTGAGGGCTCAGCAGCTGCAGGATGGTCTCATGTTTCCCTAGGAACTGGCACACAGGGCTCCAAGATTACTGCAACCTGTAATGCTTGTGGTGTTCCCTGTCCCCACACCTCTGCCAACACTTAGCACTATGTCTCTTGTGTTCTGCCACTTTGGACAGGAACACGCAGGTCTCTCTTGCATTCTGATCCCTGGTACTGGGACTGTCTTACACCATTAGCCCTCAAACTTTCCAGCCTTCTCCAAGTGGCCAGTGAAAGTGGTTTTCTCATTTTTTTCTATAGAATTTCCTGACTTCCTGTGGCCTGAGTCCTTGTGAGCATAGAAATCACTCCCTTGTTTAGGGTTTGAAGATACTGCGGTCCACAGCGGGCTGTTAGCCCTGTGGTAGGTGGAAACCGTCCCTCTCGCTGGAGCTGGCTTGCGCAGCTTTGGTGCAGGAGCCCTTCCCCTTCCTCACCTGAGTTCTCTGAGCTTTTACTGCACAGCCACATGGGTGAGTTTCTCCGTCACAGCTGGGGGCACTCCCTAGATCTCAAGGAGTCCCACGGGCAGGGTCACCACCAGACCTCCCATTTAGCCTCCTTTGACCAGTGCAGTCCTCTGGTTGAAGTGAATAAATGCGATGTAGCAGACCAGGGCCTTGGGCCAGGTCCCACACGCTTGGTTTACGTCGGCAGTGGTGGTGCATGCCTGTGATCCCGAGTCCAACCTGGGTAACAGTGAAACTGCACCAATCCCACAAAATCTCCATTCTGCACCATTACCACCAATCACAGTGATTGGGTTTAACATCTGATTACTGGCCCCAGCATGCTACACAGAAAAAAGGCTACTATTGTCTCTACTCCCTCTATACTCCCAGAGAGATGGGTTTGCAGGGGGCAGCAGTGGAGTGGAGGGGCTTTGCCCACTGGCCCCAGTGCCGGCAAGAGGGGCTGGGAAGCCCAGAGCTACCTCTTCTCCTTGTGTCACCCCCCAGCAGCTGATGCTGGCCCCCCATCTGCTTGGCTGGCACCAGTCGGGACTTTCTAGCTGCCCTCAAAGTGGAACTGCACAGGGTGGAAACACCTTCCCTCACAGGACATCAGCAGGTGATGGCTGCAGCTGCACAGGCCACAGGAGCAGAGCTGGGGGGGCTCTCTCTCGTCCTAGGAACCCACTGCCCCAACTCCTGCCCCAACGGGAAGAGCCATCTCCCTACTTCCTCCCATAATCAACCTCAGGGGAAATCTGCTTCCAAAGGAGTGTCTCTTTTAACTTTTCCCCTTTCCAAATCCAACTGCTCCAACCAGAACTGAGCCCCCACACTGGGAGCAGACTGAAAACCTGAAGCAGCAGCACCTTTACCTGCCACCACCCTACACCCTGGGGCTCTAGGGCAGCGTGGCATATAGGAGCCAGAATCACCCAGGCTCCATAGACCAGCTCTGGGGACCTCCCACCTACCTCAGTGCAGGTGACCTACACCCAAATGGGCACACCGGGCCCAGGATAAACCCCAATATCCCAAGTGCCACCAGGCCAAGGTAGGTCTCCCCCAAATCAAAAGCAACCCTCAGTGTACTGCAGCACTTTTATTTTTCCTTACACAATGACGTGTTGCTGGGGGCCTAATGTTCTCACAGTAGAAAACCAAAATTTTTCATCTTAAAGAGGTGAGTACAAAAAACCTTACATAAATTAAAACAATGAATAAATTTACAGATGTAAATGCAAACTGTTTCCAACTCAAGGCAAGTAAACCACCCACTGCGTTCAGGCGGGAAAATGATGATGGAAACAGGGTCCTAAGGCTCGGACTTTCCCACCCTGTTAGACCAGCAAGAGGACAGAAGCGACAACTGGTACACCAACTCCTGCCAGCCCAAGATCCTGGAACAGGCAGCTCTGACTCAATACCCTGCACAGATCTCTGTGCGCGGCCTCCTGGGTCACCGAGCCGAGGGTTTTTCCTCCACAGCTGTGCCCAACTCAGCCACAAGTGACCGAGCCACCTGGACTAAAGGAATGAATCAAAGATATGCACAGGGTATTAATTAAACATAGACCAAAGAACAGTTAATTTGAATACAAGGTCAAAATCAGCAACAAGTTCTACAATCCAGTGCTGACATCAGATACAAGCTTCAAGGACAAATTTCTTTCAAAGGCTTATTCCAGTTTCGTGAGGCTAGCATGAGGTGTGTACATTTGCCAGGGCAAATTATACTTCGGAATCGGCTCATGCAGCAAGTGCCTGGCACCTGCTCAGTCCATCTAGAAGCATTTGCGGTGCACAATGGAGGGGCCTGACTCGTCGTACTCCTGCTTGCTGATCCACATCTGCTGGAAGGTGGACAGTGAGGCCAGGATCGAGCCGCCAATCCACACAGAATACTTGCGCTCAGGGGGCGCGATGATCTGCAGAGGAAAAGGGCACCATCGTAAGAACCCCAGGTGTGGCAGTGCACCCCCTGCAGGTGGGCCCTGCTCATGATGGCAGCCACTCACCTTGATCTTCATGGTGCTGGGTGCCAGGGCTGTGATCTCCTTCTGCATCCTGTCGGCGATGCCCGGGTACATGGTGGTGCCTCCAGACAGCACTGTGTTGGCATACAGGTCCTTGCGGATGTCCACGTCACACTTCATGATGGAGTTGAAGGTGGTCTCGTGGATGCCAGAGGATTCCATACCTAGGGGACAAAGCGCTCTCAGCAGACGGGTCCCAAGGGGCACCCCTTCCAAAGGGAGGCCCTTCTAGACACCTACCGAGGAAAGAGGGCTGGAAGAGAGCCTCTGGACACCGGAAGCGCTCATTGCCGATGGTGATCACCTGGCCATCGGGCAGCTCATAGCTCTTCTCCAGAGAGGAGGAAGACGCAGCCGTGGCCATCTCCTGCTCAAAGTCCAGGGCGACGTAGCACAGCTTCTCCTTGATGTCCCGCACAATCTCGCGCTCAGCCGTGGTGGTGAAACTGTAGCCACGCTCCGTCAGGATCTTCATGAGGTAGTCCGTCAGGTCCCGGCCAGCCAGGTCCAGACGAAGGATGGCGTGGGGGAGGGCGTAGCCCTCATAGATGGGCACTGTGTGGGTGACCCCATCGCCAGAGTCCATGACGATGCCGGTGGTGCGGCCAGAGGCGTACAGGGACAGCACGGCCTGGATGGCCACATACATAGCCGGGGTGTTGAAGGTCTCGAACATAATCTGGAGAACAATGAGGTCTCAAAGTCAGTGGAAGGAACTCTGAGCCACCCGTGCCCAACACGCTACATGCTGCATGCCACAAATGTGATGTGTGGAGAAAAGAACAGAACACAGGCAGAAACGCAAACTAGAAACCTGGAGGCTTCAGGGAGGAAATGCCAGTAGAGGAACAGAACCCTGGAAATATCAAAGAAACACTTGAATGTCAGAAAATGGAGCAGAGCAGAAAATGACTTGAGAAACAGGAAAGCAGCCAGGCACACCCTACTACCTGAGTCATCTTCTCTCTGTTGGCCTTGGGGTTCAGGGGGGCCTCCGTCAGCAGCACTGGGTGCTCCTCGGGGGCCACACGCAGCTCGTTGTAGAAGGTGTGGTGCCAGATCTTCTCCATGTCATCCCAGTTGGTGACGATGCCGTGCTCGATGGGGTACTTCAGGGTCAGGATACCTCGCTTACTCTGGGCCTCGTCGCCCACGTAGGAGTCCTTCTGGCCCATGCCGACCATCACGCCCTGCAGAGGCAATTATCAGACTCCCGCCCGACGCGCCTGGAGGTCGGGCGGAAACGGGAGCCTGGGGGGCGCGATTTACCTGGTGTCGGGGGCGGCCGACGATGGAGGGGAACACAGCCCGGGGGGCGTCGTCGCCAGCAAAGCCAGCTTTGCACATACCGGAGCCATTGTCGATGACGAGGGCGGCGATCTCTTCCTCCATTG
>NW_022900935.1:64177192-64180149 GCF_012274545.1 Fukomys damarensis
TGAGCGCGAGGCCTCCGGTGCTCTGTGCGGCGAGCGAGGCGCCGTGCGCGCCCTGAGATTTCTCTGTGGTAACGGGGCCGCGTGAGGCCTCACCCAAGGTCACGTCGGGCCGTTCGGGACGGTGCTGGGGGGAGTGGAGCCTGAGCGGGTCCTAAGAAGGGAGCCCTGGATGTGGCAGCCCCTGGATCCCGTGAGCTCGGAGGCCCCGGGCCGCAGTTGCGCTCGTGCCAGAAGTGGGTGTGTCCCCCATTGTCAGGAGGAAGCCTGAGCTCGGAAATGCTGGGATGTATTTTTGTAGTTCGGTTCTGGCTTTGGTGGCCTTTTGTTGTGACCTTGCTGTGCCTCACTCCATGTTTCACCCACATAATGGATGAGAACACAGCTGAGTGTGGTGGCGGTGAACGCCTGTAATCTCGGCCCTCGGGAGACTGAGGCAGGAGGGTCAACCTGAGGTGGAGGCCAGCCTGGGCTACATCCAGACCCTGACTCAAAAGCAGACCAAAAAACGCCAAAACTTCAGTGTGGAGGGAGTGCAGAGCTGAGGCTTGACCTGGGATCTGTCTTGCCGGGGCCTTCCTGGTGTCCCTCTGCACTGTCACAGCTAGGTTTCCCTCCATCCTTACCCGGTCTGGCTGTTGACCTGCCAGACAGACTGAACAGGGAACCCGGCCTTTGCCTTGTCACCCTCCCTTCAGAAACCCTTTCCTTCTCTAACCCAATCAAGTTGGGACCCTGAAGCAGGAAGAACAGGGGGAACCCAGGTGAAGCCTGGAGTTCGATAGTAAGTATAAGATTATCCTCTCAGCTGTGACAGTCACACCCATACGGGCCTATAAAATGGCAACTTTAAAAAATGCTAGAAGCAGAGAATACGGGAACTACCCTACCATTTTTGGAACTTTCTTGTAAATCTAAAATCCCACAGTAAACTTTTTAAACTGTGAGGAAAACAAGGTTTACTTGCTCTCAGCTCACTTTCCAGCTCTCCTAGGTCCTTGCAGAAAGATCAAATGACCTTAAAACCCTTTCAGGGTTCCAGGCCAGCTCCTGTGGGATCAGGCAGCCCCAGAATAGGCTCTTAACAGTGGTCCCAAGGGTCACCCTTAGGCAAGGCCAGCCTCCTGCAGCTTGACCTTGCAGTGTGACTCAGCTCAGAGCGGGACCCCAGGGTAGGTTGCTCCCGTCCCATGTTTGGTTCTGCCAGCACTGCTCACGCACAAGCCCAGGAAGTCTTAAGTGGCTGAGGGCTGGGTGGGTACGGCATGCATGTCTGGTCAGTGCCAGAGGCCACCAGACTGGGCTCTGCATGTGTTGTCCAGTTCTTAATGGCAGGAGATGGCTCCAGAGCTGTGGCCCTTTCAGGGGGGAACCAAGGCAGTCACCCAGGTCAAGGTGGAGGGGCTGTGTGAGCTCCCTGCACCATGTTTGGGGGAGTGGGTGTTGACCAAGGTCCCCCACTGCTCCAGGACTCAGGGTGGACAGAACCTTGCCGGAGTTTACTCAAGGGTTTCCAATTCCCCACTGTGGTGCAGCAGGAGCTAGAAGGCCTTGGAGTAACATTGAGCTGGGAGTCAGGATACCTGGGCTCCAGGTGGGTGCATCTCTCTGCCTGCTGCATGGCCTCCCCACATCCCATTTTCTGTTTAAAAGGAGAAGGGTGGGCTGTAGCTGTAGCTCTGCAGCAGACCATTCACCTAGCACATATGAGGTCCTGGGTTCAATTCCCCATCAGTGCAAAAGAAAAAAAAAAAAAAAGGTACAGGTGGGCAGTGTGTATACTTGTAATCCCTCTGGGAGGCTGAGACAGGAGGATCAAATATGTGAGGCAGCCTAGTCAATGTAGTGACTTACTAAGACCCTGTCTCTGCCAGGCATGGTGACCCACACCTAGAATCTCAGCATTTGGGAGGCTGAGGCAGAATTGCTGTAAGTTTGAGGCCAGCCTGGGCTACATAGCGAGGTCAAAGCCAGCCTAGAATACCCAGCCTGACATATTGTCTCAAGAAAACAACAAAGACCCTCTTTTATGGCTTGTTTTGTTATTTTGCTCTTGTTTGTTTTGTTATTTTGAGACAGTTTCAATATGTAGCCTAGGCTAGCTTTCAACTCATGGTAAGCCTCCTGCCTCAGCCTCCCAAATGCTGAGATTTTAGGCCTGCACCACCATGCCCACCTTAAGACCCTGTCTCAAATATTTTAAAAATGTAAGTCTGGAGATGTAGCTCAACTTGAAGGTCCTGGGCTCAATCCCCTTTACAGTAATGGAAGAGAAGAATGCAGAGATGGGCCAGTAACAGGAGTGTGTGGTTCCCCAGGGGCTGTGAGGCTGGCGGCACTCCAGTGTGGACCAGAGGTCCCTCCCCAGGTCGCTGGCCCTGATGTCCCTAGGCGTTCCTCTTTTAATGATGAGTAAGAAGCACTCAGTACCTGTGTGTCAGACCCAGTCTTCCTCCCGGCACACCCGAGGCAGCCATGGCACCAGAAACTACCGCGCTCCCGGCCTCATTTCCAGCAGCCCCGCCGAGTGGCTCAGCGGTCTGAGCCCCCCCCCCCGCCAGGGCGCCACTCTGCCTGCTTTTTACTCTCGTGCCCTGACAGCAAGGGGAGCAAGCAGGGCTGAGCTCAAGCGCCAACCTCCGCCGCTTCACCCCAGTTCGCCCCGAAGCCGGAAGTGGGGCCAGCCGCGCCTCCTCCAGTCACTGTCCCACCCAGCGGGCTGGGCCTGCACTGGCCTCCTTCCCACTATCATTTCCTGTGTTGCAAATCGGGTCCCCGCTGCTCCTGACCACCCACCGCCTTGGGACAGGACCTGGGGTTCCACCGGGCTCCCCTTCGCTGCCCTCTGCGCGGGGCCCTGACCACCCTAGGGGCTCCGGTTCCGTCTAGCGCAGGCCCCGCCGCAGCCCAGCCGGTCTCTCCGCCCCACCCCACTCTGAAGTCCGCCGGGCGGGCCCGCA
>NW_022900935.1:64180520-64181308 GCF_012274545.1 Fukomys damarensis
GGGTCCCGCTGACCACGCTGGGTGGGCGGCCCGGCCTGGGCTCGGGTGGGACCAGGAGTCACGGTATTGGGGTGCCGCCGCCCAGGGACGGGATGGGACGGGACGGGCTCCCGGGAAAGGGCAGCGGCCGTGACCTCAGCGAGTAGCAAATGCTTCCCGACAGCCGGCGTTCCCAGAGAAAAGGAGGGCTCAGGCAGCCCGAGGGCGCAAGGCCAAAGAAGGGGGGGGCTCCGCCCACCCAACACCAGCCCCTCTGCTGCTGCTGGGAGAAGCCTTAGTTTTTCTTCTATCTCTTTATTTTCTGAGGGGAGTGTGTAAGGTATTCCTTTAATTTCCAACCCTTTGGTGGAATAGTTCACGTTTTTTTGTTTGTTTTTCTGGCACTGGGGTTTGAACTCAGGATCTTGCACTTACTTGCGAGTCAGACACGGTGCTACTGAGCTGCATTCCTGGCCCTTGTTTTGAAACAGGCTCTCATTGCTGACTTCAACTCACTGTGTAGCCCACTCTGGCTCCAAACTCAGTAACCCTCCTGCCTTAGCCTCCTGAATGCCAGGATTACAGGTGTGAGCTCCTACACTGGTAGGAATTTTTCAGTTGTACACCTTTCTGTTTGGAGATAATTGCAAACTTGCCTAATATTTTTCACCCGGGCATGGTGGCACATACCTGTAATCCCAGCACTCAGGAGGCTGAGGCAGGAGGATCGCTACGAGTTTGAGACCAGCCTGGACTACATAGTGAGTTCCAGGTCAATCTCAACTACATAGTGAGACCCTGTCTCAAAA
>NW_022900935.1:64181484-64190991 GCF_012274545.1 Fukomys damarensis
AAAAAAAAAAAAAAAAAAAAAAAAAAAAAAAAAATCAGCACTTGTCATTCTTTCTCTTTATTTCTAAGCCATTGGGGAGTGGTTTTCAGTTATGATACCCTTAGCATTTCAGTGTATTTTTCCTAAAGGATGCTATTTATTTTATTTTACAATATTTGCAGTCCAGGGATTGAACCCAGGGCATTTGTGCTATACTTGATTCTGAACCCTTTTTATTATTTTTTATCTTGAGATAAGAACTTGCTAAGTTGCCAGGTTGGGCTCCAAGGCACTGTCTCACAACTGCAGTACAGTGATCCAAGTTGGGCAGTGCAGTGTTGGCAGTGCGGGTCAGACAGTCCACACTACATGACAGCCCTTGTCAGTGTTTTCTCGGTGGCACCGTTTCCTGCTCTGCTCCAGGAGGGCATGTCACACTCTCTGGTCATGTTTTCAATTCCCAAGTCCTCTTGCTCCTGTGGTTTACAGCATTAGCTGCAGGCAGGGTGGCCTCTTCACAGAGCAGAGTAGTGCTAGCATCTGGGCCCAGTGGGAGGCACTTCCCCGTGGGGACCTTGTGACACCACGCAGGTGACCAGGTTCGGGCTCATTCCCCTTGTGGGTGAACAGCCCGTGTCCATTTATCCCAGTAGAAGAGGCGTGTGCAGATGTGAGGGTGCATGGGATGGGTCTGGGTTGCAGGCTCATGGCTGACGGTGCCAGTGCCGACATCTGTGGGTCTGTAAGCCCAGGGGGCAGTGAGCAGCCACCTGTCTTCTGGGAGGCAGTCTGGTCCCGTGAAGCCAGGGGCTCACAAGAAGACACGCTGGTGAGTGTGGCCCTGCCCAGGAGTGTATGGAAGGGCTCCTGCGGTCTCCCCACATCTCTGAGCGTCAGCAGGTGCTCTGCACTGGCCCCACCACATCGGGATCTACGGGAGACAAAAGCCAGAAGATTCAGCTTCTGCCTGAAGGAGTGGAACAACCATGGCCTCGAGGTATTTCCAGGGCTCTTTTGTAGGTGTGCGATCTGAAGGTGCCGTGTTCCAGCAGGAGTGGGGCATGGGCACCCTGGTGTGCTGAGCCTGGGAGCCCCTCCGCATGCTGTCCTTGGAGCTGTCACACTAAACCAGGCCTTCAGGCCTCAGTAAACCAACCCAGACCAGAGTAAGAAAAGGGGCCCCTTCATGGCCAGCCATGTAAGTAGAACTGGAGGGAACGGAGAGCTCAGCCATGAAAAAATCATGAGGCCGCCAAGGCAGCCGTGCTTGGGGACGGGGAGCTGCTGAGCAGGACCCCAGGGAGGGAGGAAATCAGGCCCCTGGGTTGTGCCTGGGGGTGCCCTGGCCAGCAGGGCCCCTCACCTCAGGGCCGGGGAGGGGTCAGAGGACCAAAAGGGACACCGGCAGCCTGGCAGGGGCTGGCCAACGGTGCAGTGGGGAGATGCCCTCTCAGCCATCAGGGCCCAGGGTGAGGGGGCTCTGGGAAGTGGGTGGACTTCAGGGATTTTCCTCACCTGCAGTGAGGGTTGGAATTGTGATAGGCAGGCTGCAGTGCTGGGGCTGCCCGGCTCCGCTTTCCTGTTTCCAGGGCTCCAGGCCAGTGGAGGAGGGAGCTCTCCTCTCCCCACACACACCCACAGGCAGGCCAGCCTACACCACCATCACGTTGCCCAGGCACCAGGCCTGGTGGTGTGCTGGTTGCTGTGGTAACGGGCAGCATGCCTACAAGCACGCAGCCTGGGCTCCTGATTCCTCACCTGTCTAGATGGGGGGACCATGTCCTTCCGCTGCTAGCCCCAGGGAGGCTGGCTGGGCCAGGCTGGCAAGGTTGGAAGTGGCGGGACCAGCAGGGTCCAGGGCAGCCACTCCCCTGGCACCTGGGGAAAGGAGGATCCCTGAGAGTTCCAGGATGGCTGTAGGGCTCCCACTTTGGGTGGGGCACCAACAGCTGAGGACATCTCTGCTCCTGATCCAGGTGTGCAGACTGCAGCCAGCTGCCCTCCATGCAGGTGCTGGGGGCGCTGCCCACCTGAGTGGCATCGCTGCCTGTCACAAATAGGTGCCCCTCCTAGGTTGTGCACTGCTCAACAGAGCCTTGTTCAAGGGCACTGGTCACACACTAGATGTCTACTCCACACCAGAACCTCCAGTGGGCCTGGGTCCTCCCACCCTCCCCAGGGTGCTGTCCCACGTGTGGCAGACGTGTCTGCTGTGTGGTCTGCTTGGCTGCACTCTGGGAGCCCCCCTGACCCTCCCCAACCTTGGAACCGACAGTGGAGGAGAGTGTGTGTCTGTGCCGTGTGTGGCCATCTGTGGCAGCGGTAGGTACCAGGCCTGGGCATGGGTAAGGCTGCTGGAGGAGACTCTAGTATAAATTTGCTCCTCCGGTGGGAGGGGCACCTATTAGTGACAGGCAGCGAGAGGAGCAGGAGGGCTGAGGTCAGCAGGGACTCACCCACAGCTCTCTCCCTGAGCCCCAGGTGCCCATTCCTTAGTGTCTTCTGGCACCTGGCCAGATAGAAAGGAGTCCAGGCCTTACACACGCATGTTCTTCATTGGTGTCCACTCAAGGAAAGGAGGGCCCAGGAGGACAGGAGAGCAGCTGGAGGCTGTGGTTGGAAATGCGCCGTGGCCTGGCTCCTGGTCCCGGGAAAGCCTGAGGGTCACACACAGTGATGAGGAAGAAGATACCAAGTCTGGCCCTGGTCCAGGATGGGAAGCTCAGGTTCCCTTACTTGGCTCCCAGCCCCCAAGGAAGGTGCCGGTGACAGGCAGGCAGGGTGAAGCTGAGCAGACCCCTGCACCCCCTTCCAGGATGACCCTCAGGCCAAGGGCAGAGGGGCACAGCTGGCCAGCCCCAGGCTGAAAGCGACAAGGTCAGGTGTGGCCAGCTTCTGGTCTCATGCCCCCGTCAGAGTGCCAAGGGTGTTCTTGGCAGTGTGAGTCAGGCTTGTTCCCACATGGGCCTCTGGACCAGAGTCTGTGAAGACCCTAACATCAGCCCAGTTGCCCAGGGAAGCCTCACACGTGGTAGGCAAGTGCTCCGCCTCAGGACTACAGCCTCAGCCCTTTCTTTAAAGGCAGGGTCTTGCTAAGTTGCCTAGACTTGCGATCCTCCCACTTCAGTCTCCTAAACAGCTGGGATCACAGGAGGGCCCTGTGACCTAAGAGGCAGTTACAGGGTCCCCAGGGCCACCCTGCAAGTCTGCTGAAGGCTGCCTGAATCAGGCGTCACCCTGAGCTCACTCAGAGGAGGGAGCAGCCTCCTGGGCTGCCCTCCATTCAGCATGCAGGAGCTGGCCAGGCCCTGGCCCTCTGGCTCCAGAGGTGAACTTTGCTTGACAGCACTTGCACACTAGGGCATTGTTCCCAAACTGCGCCATCCATAGAAGACGAGCACGGCCAGCACTGGAGTCCACAGGCCACGTCTGCCTCGGTCAGTGGTCTCTACCCTGTTACTGCACCAACACCCACCCTGCTGCATTCCCAGCCCATAGCTCAGGGCCACACCCAGAGCAGGACCAGGCCCAAGCTACAGGGAAAGTATGGCTGGAGGGGTGGCCGAAGGTTGCCAGTGGGGGCCTGCGTGCTGCCGGCAGTGGGAATCAGAGAAGCAGTAACTGGATCCTACGGAGGATCTGGTGGTGCTGAGGGTGGAGGGCTGTGATCGGGTTGCAGCCAGCGCACTGTGAGTTTTCCACTGGGTGGCTTTTTCTACCTTGGGATAGAGTAGGGCTGGGCTGGGAGTCTGAGCTGTGGGGCTGGGGGTGCCCAAGGTGAGGGCAGGGAGGAGAGAGGCTGGAGGTGAGGCAGCCGCAGGTGAGGAATAAGGACCAAGTGCTGGGCCCGCACAGCCACTCTGGGGAGCCGAGGTGGTCAGCACTGCTCTCGGGTCCTGCAGGACATCAGGCATGGCCAGTGCACTCCAGGAGGAGCTGAAATCCAAGCTAGGGGTAATGAAAGGCAGCCTCGGCTCCTAACCCACACCCCTCTGATCCGCCCTCCACTGCCCACTGGACACGTGAGGGCTGCCTGGGTGGCAGAGGCCGCTGGTTAGAGGGCCAAAGAAGGCAGGAGGTCCATGACGCCGGCTGGTCCCAGAGCACTCGAGTGCGATTCCCAGGCTCCTGAGGGTCCTGGCTGGCTCTGAAGATGCCGACCAACGGCCTGCACCAGGTGCTAAAGATCCAGTTTGGCCTTGTCAATGACACTGACCGCTACCTGACAGCCGAGAGCTTTGGCTTCAAGGTCAATGCCTCAGCTCCCAGCCTCAAGAGGAAGCAGATGTGGGGGCTGGAGTCTGACCCCAGGCAGGGCATGGCTGTGCTGTTCCGCAGCAGCCACCTGGGCCGCTACCTGTCGGCGGAAGAGGATGGCCGTGTGGCCTGCGAGGCAGAACAGCCCAGCCGCAACTGCCGCTTCTTGGTCCTGCCACAACCTGATGGGCGCTGGGTGCTGCAGTCGGAGCCGCACGGCCGCTTCTTTGGTGGCACCGAGGACCGGTTATCCTGCTTCGCCACGGCCATCTCCCCAGCGGAGCTGTGGACGGTGCACCTGGCCATCCACCCACAGGCCCACCTGCTGAGCGTCAGCCGGAGGCGCTATGTGCACCTGTGCCCGCAGGAGGATGAGATGGCAGCAGATGGGGACATGCCATGGGGTGTGGACGCTCTGCTCACTCTCATCTTCCAAAGCCGGCGGTACTGCCTCAAGTCCTGTGACAGCCGCTACCTCCGCAGCGACGGCCGCTTGGTCTGGGAACCAGAGGCCCGTGCGTGCTACATGCTGGAGTTCAAGGCAGGCAAACTGGCCTTCAAGGACTGCGACGGCCGCTACCTGGCACCCGTGGGGCCTGCAGGCACCCTCAAGGCCGGCCGAAACACGCGACCTGGCAAGGATGAGCTTTTCCATCTGGAGGAGAGTCACCCGCAGGTGGTGCTGGTGGCTGCCAACCACCGCTACGTTTCTGTGAGGCAAGGTAGGAGGTGCAGGCCCCTGAGCTGCGTGGGTGCGTGGCCACACAGCACAGCAGGGGCTGGGCTTGGGTCAGAGCAGGTGTCCTGGCCTCTCAGGACAGCTGGGAATCTCTGCCGAACCCTGAGACTGGGAGGTGGGACAGGTGAGAGCCAGGGCAGGGTAGTGCCACACCGAGTGGGCAAGGCTCATGTCCAGACAGGGGCTGGGGTGGGGCAGGAGACTGGCAAAGCTCCGCCCCTCCTCTTTCACCACCAGACTTTCTGGACTTTGATGGGTACTAAGAAGGGGGCAGGCCAGAGCAAGGCAAGAAGATGGCGCCTCCATGTGTCTGACTGTGGGAGCCTTGTGTGGCCCCGGGAATGATGGGCACAGGGGCAGGCAGCCCTGTCCAGGCCCTGGGCTCTTCAAGGGGAGGTGCCACCTCTGTCCCTGTGGTGCAGCCTGGATCTCCCCATTGCCCAGTTCCAATCACCTATAGGACGAACAGCAGTTTCCACTTCCTG
The DNA here is from genome assembly GCF_012274545.1 of Fukomys damarensis. Classification (NCBI taxonomy): domain Eukaryota; kingdom Metazoa; phylum Chordata; class Mammalia; order Rodentia; family Bathyergidae; genus Fukomys; species Fukomys damarensis. The sequence goes on from NW_022900935.1 coordinate 64,186,945, forward strand.
TCCCTGTGCTGCTGGGGACCAGGCCGGCTGTCACAGTCACCACCCACTAAGGCTCCCAGAGTGGCCAGTCACCCTGACTCAGGCCAGCACCCCCCAGGCGAAGGGCAGCTCCCATGTGCTCACCAAGCCCCGCCCAACCTGTGGGATGACCAGTCTTAGGGTCTGGGCTCCAACTTCCCCATCCAGACGGAGGAGGCCAGGCAGGAGCCCCCTAGGGAGCTCAGTCCTGCCCTGCAGCCTGCACCTGCAAGGCAGGGTCCTCAGGCCAGGGCAGCTTGGCCATAGCCATTAGTCACCATGAGCAGTTGTCCCAGCACATGGCCAGGGCGTGGTTGACAGAGGACACAGGGACGGTCCTCCTCCCTGCAGCACAGCCACAGCCACTTCGGCCTGGCCCAAGGTCTCCATGCTTTCTGCGTTAAGTGGGGCTCAGGTGGTAGAGGAGCCTCCTGTGGGAGTCAGAGCTGCTGGTCACCGGAGCATCTGTAAATGGCAGCGTGAGCTCCTGCGGGGCAGTGACGGTCATGGCATGGTAAGGGTGTCGGTGATCGTGGCGGTGCGGTGGGTGTGACGGTCAGATGGTGTAGGGATGACGGGGACGGTGTAGTGAGGGCGGAGATGACCACTGTGATGGTGGAGGGACTGTGTGGAACTTGTGCTGCTGCTATGGAGGCAAGGGCTGCATGGACCACCCAGTCTCCTCTTCACTCGCATCTGATGCGCCCAAGTGAGGGAAGCCCCTGCCTAGGACACAGGGTGCCTCCTGCTTGGGAGTTCTCAGAATCAGGCACTCGCCTTGCTCAGCCCACCACTGAGGGTGCCTGGCCTGCACTCAGATGGCTCTGACTTGGGGCAGAATGAAGAAGCTGGCTGTGGCATCTGTCCTGGGGAAGCAGACCGATGGGCCAGCCTGGTTTCAAGGAGATGAGATGGGTTCTGCTGTATCTTCTCCCAGCTGTATCCTGGAGAGGCAGCACAGCAATGCTTTGGTGTCCCCCCTGGCCAGCACTCCCTAAACCTGGCTCCCTGCCCTGTGTGGGTCTGTGTCTAGATTCAGGTTATCAGTTATATTTTCTTTTTGGTTTTTTGAAACAGTCTTGCTATGTAGTTCAGTCTGGCCTTGAACTCACTGTGTAGCTCAGCCTGGCCTCCAACCATCAGCAATCCTCCTGCCTCAGCCTCCTGAGTTCTGGGATTACACACGTGTGCCACCACGCATGGCTGTTACCTTATTTTTCCTGGCTCTAACAGCCACAGTCTGCCTGTTTACTGCTATGGCAGTGCTGACGGATGGGTAGCAGAGCGGTCAGCATTTGTTGCTGCCTTTACCAGAAGACTGGCCACAAACTGATTCAAATAATAAGGCCACTGAACAGTCGTGGTGGAGCAGGGAGACTGAGGCAGGAGAATCACCTCTAGTTTGAAGCAAGCCTAGTGAGTATAAGGACAGCCTGAACCACATAGGAAGACATCTCAAGAACAAAACAAACATCAGTTGTCTCATATAAATGGGAATCCAAGAGGAAGCCACTGGACAGCATCCTGCCTGTCGGAGGTGACTTGGGGACACAGCAGTTGTGGCCTGACAGCCACAGAAGGGGCTGCAGGGCCATGTGGCAGTGACAGTGGGCAAAACCAGTCCTCCGACCAGGCTCCCTGCAGGGAGGCTATTTTCTAAAAAGTCAGTGGCTCCATGTCCAAGCACTGGCTCCACCATGGCCCAGGGTCTGAGCCTGTACCCCATGTCATCTGCTCACCACAAGCTCATGGATGTGTGAGGGTGCCGGGCTGGGGTCTGTTGGCTCAGACTAGAAGCTTCTTCCCCAGTTCAGCATTTGCAGCAGGCATGGTAGTGACTTGACCCAGGCCCCTTCCACAGCACACGCCAGCAGCTTGAGTGGGGCGGTGTGCCAGGCCTTGGTGCTGGCAGAAGGCAGCAGATCTCGGCCTCCTCTCTAGGCTGGGGCCTCCTTAGGGGCAGCTTTGATTAGGACACAGGCCCCCCCTCAGGCTGTTCTGGGCTCTACTTCCCACACCTCCCCCTCCCTCAGCCAGACACCCCTGGACTCTGGACGGGTGGGGAGGTGGCCTCTGGAACTTGTGCCACACAGATGGCTGATTGCCAGGGAAACAGGAATGTCTGCAGGAGAGGGAAAATCCTGCAGAGCCAGTGGCTGCCTGCAGCGCTCCTAGCCCTGAGAACCCCAGGCAGAGCCAGGTCCTCCTCTGTTTCCCCTAAAGGTCAAGTACATGAGTGTGGGTCCTGTCCCCAGGGTATCTCAAAAAAGGGTGGAGATGTACCGTGCCCACTGCAGCTCAGGTGGGAGTTATGAGTAGAGGCTGGGTAATCCCAGGCCAGGAGAACAGAAGCAAGCAGATTACCCTGAGATTAGCAGAGTGCAGATTTGCTGGCATGGAAGCATCTGGCTCCAGGTGTGGGAAGAGCCAGGTCAGGGGTCCCTTAGGCGCCATGTGTGGACTCTGCAGGGTCCCCACAGTCCTGATCCAATTCCCAGATCATCTGGGATGTGCCTTCCAAATCAAACCCAGATGGTCTAGATGAGACTCCCTCTGGCTTCAGGGGTTCCCCCAAAGCATGCCTCCCCTCTTAGAGGCACGAGGGGGTTCCCCATATCCTCCCTCCAGGTATCAACGTCTCAGCCAATCAGGACGAACAGCAGGACCACGAGACCTTCCTGATGCAAATTGACCAGGAGACAAAGAAGTGCACCTTCTACTCCAACACCGGGGGCTACTGGACCCTGGTCACTCACGGTGGCATTCAGGCCACAGCCACACAAGTGTAAGTGTGCCTGTCCCCGCGTCCACCACCAGCATCACACTCGCCTCCATTTCCACCGTCACCCCTGCCACCACCTCTGTTATCACCAGCATCACGCTCACCCCCATCTGCACCATCACCTCCTCTCTCTCCTACCACCGCCTCCACGGTCACCGCCCACCCCGCGTGTCATCGCTCCCCTCGTTATCACGGCCACCAGCATCACTCCCTCGGCTGTGAGGACGACTGTTGCAGCTCTGCCAGGAGAGCGCTCCTTGGGCAGGGCAGCTCCTGACCCGGGAGGGCAGGCTCTCATACCAGCTGCTGGAACTGGGGCGGACCTTGCACCCCACCTCCTGCTGCTGAGGGGGCCCTGCCCATCCCCTTCAGCTCTGCCAACACCATGTTCGAGGTGGAGTGGCGCGGACGACGGGTGGCACTCAAAGCCAGCAGTGGGCGCTATGTTTGTATGAAGAAGAACGGGCAGCTGGCGGCCATCAGTGATCTTGTGGGTGAGCACTCTGCCCCATGGCTGGGCTCTCCCCAGGCCGTGCCTGTGCCGGGGCCCCTCTCCTCCCATACCCAGAACTGTTGCTACCACGCAAGTCTCACTTGCCAAACTAGACAGCCGGTCCCAAGGTGTCTGTCCTTCCCTCCACCACACCTCTGGGAACCACAGAGCCTCCTTAATTCCTTGCACGCTTGGAGATGCCGGAATTGTGGCGCAAGGCCCCTCACCAGGTCACACACTAGACGAGGGCGGGCCTGGGCCTCCACACCCGAGGCCAGGGTTACCCCACGGGCCGCGTGTGCGGAAAAGTGGTAGCCGGTGCCCTCTTGTACAGGTGAAGATGAGGAGTTCGTCCTCAAGCTTATCAACAGGCCCATCCTGGTGCTGCGTGGCCAGGATGGCTTCGTGTGCCACCGGCGCGGCTCCAACCAGCTGGACACCAACCGCTCGGTGTACGACGTCTTCCACCTGAGCTTCAGCGACGGCGCCTATCAGATTCGAGGTGCGTGGGAGGGACCGTGGGCGGTGAGCCACGCGCACGGGAGCGGTTCGTCCTCAAGCTTATCAACAGGCCCATCCTGGTGCTGCGTGGCCAGGATGGCTTCGTGTGCCACCGGCGCGGCTCCAACCAGCTGGACACCAACCGCTCGGTGTACGACGTCTTCCACCTGAGCTTCAGCGACGGCGCCTATCAGATTCGAGGTGCGTGGGAGGGACCGTGGGCGGTGAGCCACGCGCACGGGAGCGCGGTGCT
>NW_022900935.1:64191136-64201348 GCF_012274545.1 Fukomys damarensis
GTGGGCGCCTGGCCATCCGAGCCCGAAGCGGAAAGTATCTGCGCGGCGGGGCTTCAGGACTGCTGCGTGCCGACGCCGACATGCCCACCGCGGAGGCGCTCTGGGAGTACTGAGGGCCAGGGGGCGAGGACCAGACACTCACAGGGCGCAGGGCCCGCCAGCCCCGCATTAAACTTTGTCAGCGCAGGTTATACTCTTGGCACTGCAGAGTGGTGAGGTGAACCCCTGGGACCCCCACCCCAGCACACACAGGCCTCCTGGCCTAGGCGTACAGCTCATCCCTGAAACCGGAGCTCCCTACCCCGGCTGACCTGGGAAGCCCCTTCCAAGTCTGGGCGCTGTCCCCTCCTGCAGTCCTGCTGCCCAGGACAGGCACCACCCAGTGAGTGGTAGGGATCCGGGGATGGAATGGGGCCGACTGAGCAAGCAGGAAGGGGCTACCGAACCTGGATCCGGGGTGGGCAAGAGGGACTTTCCTTCTACGTGGGGACGAGGAAGGAGCAGCTCCTGGCTTCTCCAGAGGAGCGGCTGTGACACCAAGGGCCAAGTGTCCAGCAGGGTCCAGAAGCCCAGGCTGTCAGTGGCTTACAGTATCCCCTAGTGTCAGCTAAGAGCGGTGCAGGCAGGGGCTGGTGAGGTGCCTGGCCAGCAGGTGGAGCCAGCCCGGAACCACGTGGCCGCTCCACTAGGGCTCCTAAGAGCAGGCGCCCCAGAGAATAGCAACAGGGGCAGCACAGCCAGGCGCTCAACTCGGCTCCGGAGTCGTCAGTGCCAGCAGCGGGAAGCTGGTGGGCACTGTGGACCCTTGGGAGGTCTGCTGACTCCTCAGACCAGCTGGCACCTGCGGGTCTGGGAGTCGGCCCTACAAGGAGCCTAGGTCTCTCAGCCCTGGGATCTTGCAGGCTGCAGTGGCCAGTGGGGGCCTGGGAGTTGCAGCAACCAGCAGCCTAAGACAGGGCACTTCCTCCAAGGTAGGTGGACACGGGCTCTGCCCACCCCATGTGCTGTCCTAGCTTCTACATGCTGCTTTGCTCAGAGGTGCTCTGAGCAAGATATGGGCATGAGCACTGGGTAACAGCTGGAGCCAGAGGCTCCCCCTGGGAAGCGATAGGAGTGGCCCCCAGTTGTGGACAGGGCCCTTAGGAGGAAGCCATTGGGCTTGTTCTCCAGACCCTCAGCCCTGGACAGCGGGCAGCCAAGTAGCTGGGTGCTGCAAGGGGGACCCCTTATCCAGAGCATCTCGAGGGCCTTCTTCCCCAGGTGAGAGGGCTCTACCACGCGGGCACTGGGAGGGCAGCAGCCATCAAGGGCCCCGTGGAGCCTGTGAGGGGGCCGGCTGCTGCCTGCCTGAAAGTAGGAAGGCGTAAAAGACAGCCAAGGCCTCGACTCAACCAAAAGGGTCGCTTGTCAGCAGAGCACCTTGCACAACACAGACGGCTCACAGCAGGAGTGGGCATGGAGCACCGCAGGCTCCAGATACACAGTCACCCCCAGTAGTAAAAACAGCACCAGGCCAAGGACAGGCTGCAGATGGGCCACGGCCCCACCCCCAGGTGACCCTGAAGAGAGCACAGTGCTAGGCACAGCCCCAGCTGTGGGCCCCTTGCTGCTGAGTTTCTGGCCACAGGCCACACACCCCTGCACGGCGCAGCAGGTAGGGCTTTGTGCTTTGGTTGCAGGGAACACCTTCCCTCCTTTTAGCCCCAGAGGGGCCACTGGTGCTCCTGGGACATGGCGGGAGCAGCAGGGACCACACAGTCACAAACGCCCAATCCCAACCCCAGAAACTGTCTCCATGGCCTTCCCACAGGGCCAGTAGTGGTCCCGATCACGGTCCAGTGCCTGGTGGAACATCCTGTGCACGGCCGGCTCAGCAGGAAGAGAAGCCGCCCTGCGGTGAGAAGTGGTCCAGCAGCTGCAGGAGGAATGGAGGGGTGAGGGTGCACAGGCCTCCTAAGCAAGGGACTGAGAGAACAGACTTTTGGCTCTGGGTTATCACCATGGGCCAAGGAAGGGAGGATGGAGGCTGGCACCCACCTGCTCACAGTAGGACAAGGCTGGGGCTGCGCAGCTGCTTGTACACCTGGAGGAGCCGCTGGGCTGTGGCACAGGAGCCGGCTTCATCCTCTGTGCACAGCCGGTCACGCAGGGTCTGCACCTCACGCAACAGCACCTGCAGGCAACACAGTTCAGACCCTGCACCCTCTGGGGCTGCCCCACCCCTGGGAGGTCCAAGGGAGAACACTGGGCTGTGGCCTGAAATATGGGATGCACAGCCAGGAGGGTACGGCTGGGAACAGATGGGGCAAGAGCCACAGAGCAGCTGTGACCCACCCACTCGAGCACCTGGTTGCCCTGCCTGGCATCCTCCAGGAACTGTGCACAGGGCGCAGACAGGGACGCTCACCTCATGGTTGGCGTGGATCTGGCGGAGATACTGTACGCGGAGGTCAGGTGGGCTGGAGCCCCGGGCAGCCTGCTCCATGACCATCGTCTGGGGGACACGGGGGTTGGGGGGGGCAATCCTGAGGTGGGAGCCTGTGTCTGGAGGTCCTGTCCCCGTGTGCAGAGCAGGTGACCCCTTCCATGTGCCCCAAGCTCTCCATCTGGGTCCCCATGCCCAGTGACTGCATCACACCTCTGTCACCCCTCACTGTCCCACTCAGGGGCCCATGGATGGTTACTTAGAAGGTAAGCAAACCTTCTGCTAGTCCTAGCCCTTCCCTGCTCACATCCAAGCTCACATCCTCACTGCCCACTCTGGCCTCAAGGCAGACAGCTGAAGGGCAATCCAGCCCAGCTGCTGGTCCACCCAGCAGCCCCACATGGGACTGGCCGCCTGCTCCACTCCTTCAAGGCAACCCAGTTTGCCAAATGGCCAGTAAGGCCCTGTCAGCTTACCAGGGACGAGGACCTCAGTAAAGCTGCCACCCAAGGACCACCTGCTAGCCTGGGACTCCAGGAAGTGCTGGCTCATAGAAGTTGCCCATCTGAGCTGTGCTGACAGTGTATGTTGGTGTCACCACAGTTGTGCCGATTCCCAACCGTGGAGCAACTGCATGTGACTGTCAGAGCTGATTTACGTGTGGGAGTCCTAACCTCAGTACCCCCAAATCCAACTGTATTTGGAAATGGGGTCTCTGTAGATGGCCAGCATGAGGTCAATAGGGTGGCCCTACTCCATATGATATTATCCCTATAAGAAAAAAAATCTGTCCGAGCTGATGGTGCACGTCTATAATCCCAGCTGGGAGGCTGAGGCAGGAGGATCACCAGGAGTTCAAGCCTGGGATACATAGTGAGTTCAGGGCCAGCCTGAACTATAAAGGGAGACTCTGCCTCAAAAAATATTAAAAAGAAAGAAAAATCTAGCCACAGGTGATAGAACTTTCTTGGGGACTGTATGGCCCTATGGGTGGAGCCACTTCTGACACATGGCACCACTGCCCTGGACACCACCCTGCCAGATAACAATGTCAGGACCGGACTCCTATGTCCAGGGATGAAATCTGTACTGCACCATGAGCACCTCATAGGATGAGCTTCCAGCTCACGATGGCTGGGGTCAGGGCACGGCATCAAGTGGAATCATGTGGGAGTCGCAAATAACTCTGAGCTCTGATGGGAGCTAACACACCTGCCTGGCCTGGGCAGGGCCTCCCTTCATGACAGACGCATCCTGGGACACCGTGGGGCCCAGCAGCCACCAGGTCCAAGCAGTGAGAGGGAGGGCGACAAGCTCTAGGAGAGGTTGAGGCTGCACACAGCCACAGCAGGTGGAGCAGTGGTCCCCTGGGCGCTGGCAGGACTGGGGTGCCACACCAAAGCGGCTTGCTCCTGCCCCAGGAACCCCCAGGGCCACTCACTGTGCTCAGAGCAGGTGGACAGATTCCTCGCCTGGGACCCGTGGCTGGGCTTGGTCTCTCCATCCAGCCCCCACTCAGCCAGGGGAAGTGAACGAGGAGGTGCAAATCCATCCACACATGGGCTCAAGCAGGGCTTGGACAAGGGATACTGGGGGCAGGGGCAACTCTGGAAGGTAGCATCTGCCTGTCGGAGAGGCACCTTGCAGCTGTCCACACAGTGCTTCCTCCTGCGACCCCTTGCAAACCATGCCACCTGCAGCCTCGAGTGCTCAAAGCAGCCCACAACCCTGCCTCTCCCCCACTTGGGCCATAGCAACTTCCCTACCTGCATGCGTCCGATGATGGCATGGTGTACCCTGCACATGTCGGCCAGAGAGGAGCTCTCCACTTGGATCTCCACAGCCTGGATGGGCCCTGCCAGGCATAGGTCAGTCACGGCCACCTGCAACACACGAGTCCTTGCTGGCAGCCCCTTCCCCACCCTGGCCTGGGATGCCCCTCAGTATCTTGCAGGCAGGCAGGGCTTGGGGCAAAGGGCCCTGGACGGGACACCCAGCCAAGAGCCCATGGCAAGAAACGTGCTGTCTGGACGCAGACACAAAATGGGGCCCTCGGGACAGCCGGGAACCTCCTCTCAAGCTGCGGCCAGGCATCTGGACTGTCCGTGGCCTTGAAGGCTGCCCCACCCCACCTGCAAGCCATGGCCCATGTGACACCAGGGGTTAGCTATCACGTGAACCCAGCTGTGGACCTGTCGGAGGGCCAGCCACACACAGCCCCAGAACCCTGACTGCACCTGCTGACGGGCCGAGAAGCAAGAAGCCTTGGCTTGCTCTCCACACCAGCTCCCCTAGAGCTGGCAACCCTCTTCTCCACCCACCCAGAGCCAGCCTCAGGGCCTAGGGACAGCTCAGCCTCAGCCTGGCCGGAGGGCTGTGCAGTGGGCAGCAGGGCCCAGGCTCAATCCCAAGTGGACTCTGTGTCCACCATCCTTGGGGACAGTGGTGTCCTGGCAGCCTGGACCACCATGCAAGGCTTTGACGGTGTCCCAGGAGGGATGCACGCAAGGGACACGGTGGGGACTGCTAGAGCCACGTTTGCTCCCCAGAGCGCCGAGTGGGTTAACTGCTCCTAAGGCACAGGCAGCCGCAGCCCAGCAGCACTCAAGGGAAGAGAAGGGACCCCGGGTGGGGAGGGCCAGCCCTGCTCAGACTCCCCCAGAGCTGCCCAGCACCACTGGTGGGGAGCCCTGCTTCCCCATGGGTTGTGAGCTGCGCCCCTGCTTGCCTCTCGGATGATGAGGTGGATGTCAGTGCCATCGGGGGCCACGCCCTGAACGGAAGACAGCGCTTGGGCCCTCACGATGTCCACGGCAGCATTCTCTGCGAGGAGCCACTGCAGGGTGGCACTGCACAGGGGGACACCTGGCGGGGAGAGGGGCGGGAGCTTGGGCTGGCCCTACTCAGCAGCATCAGGGTGGCCGCCCTGACGTGTCCCCTCCCAGTTTTACCTCAGGGCCCCAGCTGTCCTCAGCCCCACCCCAAAAAGGGTGCTAGGTGGGCTGGCTAAGAGGAAAGGGAGGTGGTCCCCATGGGGCAGCAGGGAAGAACCATGCTGAGCACTGTGCGGGAGGCCCCGCCAGCATGAGTGGCCAGTCCTGAGGCAGTTCCACTACGGCGGGAACGCAGGGGTGCTCTATAGGGTGGTCATGGTCACAGCCTGTGCACAATCCCAGAAACTGCGCAACATCTGTTGACAGCACAACAGTGACACTGACAAAAATACACATTCCAGGCTCAAGACCCCACATCCTACAACACAAAGGGTCCCCCACACACAGCAGGAGCAGGAGCCAGACACAGCAGGCTCAGAACTCAGAGAGGGTCCTGATGGCACTGTGGGCCTCGGGGCCTTGGGGCTAGCTCCCCAGATACCAGCCCCATAAAACTCACCAGGCTGTTCCCTGGTGACACGTCTGCTTCTGCGTTTAGGTCATGCTTCCAGTTTTTAAGAAACACAATTTAAAAGAAATGTGGCAGGACAACGCAAGACAAGACTGCAACAGTGATCAGGGATGTGGCAGAGCTCAGAGGGCTGCAGGCCCACAGCTGCCCCAAGAACCACTGGGAGAGGGAGAGGCGGCCCAAGGCTGCAGGCCTATGGCTGAAGCCACCAACCTGAGTGACTGTCCTCCAGGGCAGCCCTGAGCAGCTCTGCCGACACTCGGATGGAGGCCGTGGATGGTGGGAGGTACTTGGCCCGCAGGGCTGCAGGGCCTGCCGGCTCACTTCCTGGAGCACGGCATGTTTCCAGGAAGGTGTCCACCAGGTCAGCGGCAGGGCCGAGTGGGCAAGCTATGTGCGCGTGTGGTGGGGCCAGGCTGGGGAATCGCAGACACTGTAGCATGTCCACCGTGTGTCTGCTCAGGGGCAGGCAGATGCCCTCCTGCTCTGGGAGGAGGTCGAGGGGCTGCCCCTCCACAAAGGGGTCCTCCAGAGGATCTGAGGGGCCCAGCGCTCCACCCACCACCTCCCGCAGGCTGTAGAAGAGTGTGCAAGACACGGTCACAGGCAAGTCGAGCACGCCGCTTTCACTGGGGCCCAGGGGCAGTGTCACTTCACGCTGGCTGCCAGGGCTGAGCCTGTCCACAGGGATGGTGTAGGTGACGGCTGAGCCAGCAGAGTCCAGGTCCAAGGCGGAAGAGCTGGTGAGCACCTGGATGCACAAGGTCCAGCCCTGGTCCAGGTTGAAGTCGCTGCTGTTTTCCAGCAGGCAGGTGGCCATGAGCACATCCTGCAGCTGCAGGCGGCTCCAGGCAGTGGTGGTGGTGCATGAGATGGGCGGGGGGCCCTCCCGGCTGGAAAGCAGGGCGCAGCTTACATTCATGGCCTCGTTAAGGCTCATCAGGGCCTTGTTCCGCTGATCAACAGCCTTCTTCAAAAAGGACACTCTGCAAAGAGCAGATGTGGCACCCGGAGTAGGGAGGAGACCCGAGGGGAGGGGATAGGGGTGGCATTAAGGAACCAGCATCTCCATCTCTGGTGCCCCCCACCAGGGAAGAGGGGCGAGGGTGCTACCCAGGAAGGGGGTGTCTCGTCTTCTGGAAGCCTCTGATGCAGCCCTGTGGGCCTTGATGGAGCCAGAGGCAAAGTAATGGCCACATGGGCTGTCGACACCAAGAATACCGCCATCCAAGACACAGCAGAGATGGAGACACCACTCACCTCTCAGAGACATCGCCGATGCCAGAGAGAAGCTCCTTGATTTTCCGGCCTGCATTTTCTGTGGTCATTCTAGTGGGAACACGCACCTCAGAGTTCAGGTCTAGCCGGCAGGTCATCAGGCAGCCTTTGGCAGACAGGGCCAGGAGCTCAGTGCCACCTGGTGGACATCAAAATAAGCGGGCAGGGGGGCAGCTGCCGTGACACTCAGCAGTGTGCCCCAGACTCTAGGACTAACAGAGACGCATGGCACTAAGGGAGGAAAAGGTCCCCAGGAAGGCCCAGGACACCCCCTGGGGACTGGGCAGAGATGCTGCCCACTGGGCCCTCACACCCTGAAGGGAACTTCCTGAGATGGAATTTTGGTACAGCAGCAGTGGCACCATGGTGGAGTTTGGGCCCCACGGACAGGAACAGGTTGCAAAGGGGCCAAGTGAGGATACTGTATGCCACTGCACCTGTCAGGCATGGCCTGACCTTCACAAGGCCACACAGAACAAGACTACCTGAGCTCTTCCAAAGAACGGTGCCCCTTGGGTTTCGGTCCCTGCCTATCCCATTTCCTCACTGCGGAGCCTCTCGAAGCCTGACCGTATCCATAGAATCTGCCTGCTCTCTTCCCTGCTGCTGGGCTGCCAGGGAGCACCACAAACAAAGGCTACTTCTGCTGAGGGTCTGCCTGTCCCCAGCCCCCGGAGTACCACCTTGGCCGTGAACCCTGCCAAGACAGATGGCCAAGTAACTGAGGCCAGTCACCTCACAGGTGCTTTCACCTCTGGCCACATTCACTGTGCCCTACCTCCCATTCAAACCATTTCTTTCATAGTGAATATTCACCATGGCAAGATTTATTAGTGTACTCACAAACCTTCCTAAGGGGAAAATGTCCTGGGGAAAGGCTGGTGGCCTGCCTCACATTCCAACACCAGGCAGACACACCCTCCAGTTTGAGAGCACCACAACACCGTCTTCCTTTGGTCCAGAATGGCTCATTAGCAGCCACACAGGGGCTGAAGCGGGCGGGTCCCAACCCTCAGAGGACATGTAAAGTTTTGACCAGAGTTATCTGAGACCTAATGAGGCAAGCATGCTTATGCTGGTCACCAGGGGCAAACACTGAGTGGCCAGTCAAGCGAGGGGCCAGAGTCCACCCACCCAGGCAGAGTGCCACCCTTATGCTGAGCCCACAGTAGGCATGCACACTGTTGTTCCTCGACCTCGAGACAAGAGGACGTGAAAACTAGGCTGGACCCAGTGAGGACAAACCTACACCTCTTAGGAGAAATCAGAGAAACTAGCAGACATACCTGCAGGTATCCTGGATGACAGAGAGAGCGTCAGGACACTGCAGATGCTCAAGCTGGCAGGGCACAGCGTGGGGGGCAGGCCTCCGGGGGCTCCATCGGACTGTGGGTGCTGGGAGTTCAGGGGGGCACCTCCAAGAGCCAGGTCTACCACGCAGAGGTCTGAAGGGGTGCTGTGGTACAGGTGGCTGCCCCCACTACAGGCAGCACAGAGCACAGGCCCTGGGAGGAGGTATTCTCGAAGCTCTGGTACCAGATTCCCTGACTTGTCCCAGCTGGCCTTGATGGCCAATGTCCGGCCATGGTGACCAAGGGCCACCAAACAGTCTGAGTACACATCCTCACAGGGCGGCACACTCTCCACGGCCTCCCCAGCCTGAGGCTCTGTCTTCAAGGCCCCAATGAAGACAACAGGTTCCTCTAGGTGATGGAGGATCTTGACAAGGGCCTTTGGGTCACCAGGGGCTGACCTGGAGGTGACCAAACCCTTTAAGACCACACAGCAGAGCTGCCCATCAGGAAGACCACAAAGGATCACAGGGGACTCTAAGAGGGTGGCATCTGCTCCAAAGAGAAGCCCAAAGAGAGCCCCCTCCAACATGAAGCCCCCACATCCCTGGGGATGGCCACGTGGCACCCCGGAGCCTGGTGGTGACACACAGCACAACACTGGCAGGAAGCAGGGAGATTTCAGTTTCCCTGGGGCCCCAGCTGGCGGGGTGCAGGTGGATAACTCCACCTCACCAACCAGGCCACCTGGCCAGCGGTCCTCCCCTGGACCAGGACGCTCAAACAGCTGCATCTTCCACTGGGCAGGGCCTTGCACCAGGGCCACGAGGACATCATCATGCACAGTGAACGCGCAGAGTGTGGTATCTGGGAGGACGCAGGCATCTGGGTCCACAGTGATCACTGGGGAAGGGAGTTCACTGTCCTCATTGACCTCACTTGTCTGGCTCACAGGCCTTCTGGAACAATGGAACTAAAGTCAGGACTAAGTGGGACAGACTGTACATCTGTTCACAGTAACACAGGGGTCACCACAGGAAGTGCTCTGGGAGGGCCCCACAAGACTGTCAGCTGCTTGGCAGACCAGCTGCACATAAGATTCCCACACCTGGCCTGTGGATTGCTCAGGATACAAAAGGATACAGGGGCTCAGATGGATGCTTCTTCTCAGAGGACTGCAGGCCTGGACCAGTTGCACACACCACCTCTCCACATCACAGACCAGCAGCAACAGTCACAGCTTCCACTACCAAGTGCAGTCCCCTCTGCAGGGACTCCCCAGAAGAAACTTGACCATCAGGTCAGGTGTAGGCCTGTTCCCCAGGTGCAGACATGACCACCTGAGGCCCACTTAAGAAAGACTCCTTGCAGCAGGAGACTCTTCAAGAACACCTGGTACATCGTGCCAGGGAGTGCAACCCTCCATCCCCAGGGCTGTGATGTAGAACCCTGTGAACCAACCCAGGGGCAAACCACAAGCACACTGCAGGGGTTATGCTAAGAAGTCGACGCCGTGGAGGCCACGCTGGCCTCACGGAGGGCACGGCATCGGGCGGGCTGGGCACATGTGAGCCACGATCATCCCTTACCTTGTCGGAGGTGCCAATGACAAGCAGTAGATTCCCCTCCGGGCGCACAGAACGTAGAGCGCCCTGCGAAGGGCCAGGAGCTGCAGGTGCCACACCTGGTCGGGGAACTGGTACACTGCCTGGAAGCCAGGAGAGCGGAGTCAGGCCAGTCGCTTGCGCAGCCCAAGGTCTCACAGCGGAGAGGCCCTGCCGCCCGCCCGCCCGCAGCCCGGCGCTCACGGTC